>NC_068923.1:75499219-75802188 GCF_023091745.1 Budorcas taxicolor | reverse complement strand
TGGAGAAATGGAGATAAATATTACAATCTCAGTTGCTAAAACAGGAATGAAAAATGGACTCAGCCAGTGTGCGGACTCTTGGGCTGATCCCACCCCACAGGGACCCCTTAGGCCAGGCTCCCCTAATCTGACTTGAACCCACCCAGAGCTCTTGCTGAACTGAAGGGCTGCCTCCACAGTGACTCTGGGAGAAAGGGCAAGCTGGAAGTCATGGCTCTTGCCTGGGCATAAGCAAGCTGGGCCACAGACAGCTGTCCCAAGAAGCACTCACTGAAGTGCGCTCCACAGGCAAGAGGCAAATCTCACTCTGTCTTCCTCCTGGTCCCCTCGCGCTATCCCCTCCAGCCCGGGACTACCCTGCCATCTGTGCTGGGATTATAGAGCCACCTGCCAAGCTGGTGGGGACACCTGCATCCTTGGGGGAATTAGAAAAGGCCATACTACTACTACTACTGCTAAGTCGCTGCAGTCGTGTCCGACTCTGTGCGACCCCATAGACGGCAGCCCACCAGGCTCCCCCGTCCCTGGGATTCTCCAGGCAAGAACACTGGAGTGGGTTGCCATTTCCTTCTCCAGTTTTCCTTTAAAATTGGAGGAAGTTACAGTGAGACTTTGTTTTTTAAATAAATGGGAAAACAGAGATGCTGAGCTTTCAGGTCCACATGAATATTTAGTAACAAAAGCAGATAGCAGGAGACTCTCCATACCACCTACGTCCTGAGGTCTAGCGCCTCTCCTCGGCTTTCTTTGCTCCCACGTGGAAGCTTTTCTGTAACTCTTGACCCAAAGAGGAACTGGTGGCACAAACGGATGAACACGCACACACACACACCCCTCACCTGGATTTCAGACTTAAGCAATCTGAAATATTCGGTGAATTCATAAGCCCAGGTATCTTTTAGAACAACAACAACAAAATAGTATCTATTTGTCAGTATCTCATTAGATCCCAGGAACACCCATTTAAAGGTGTAAGAACTCCACAACATTTCAGGAGTTATAGAGGTCATGAGGGAGGGGCGTAAGTATTAAGTTCAGTTTTAGCTATTTGCTGTTGTTGTTCATGTCTAGCTCTTTGCGACCCCATGAACTGCAGCATGCCAGGCTTCTCTATACTTCACTATCTCCCAAAGTTGGCTCAAACTCCTGTCCATTGAGTCAATTATGCCATCCAACCATTTCCTCCTCTGTTGCCCCCTTCTCCTCCTGCCCCCAATTTTTCCCAGCATCAGGGTCTTTCCCAATGAGTCAACTTTTCGCTTCAGGTGGCCAAAGTATAGGAGCTTCAGCTTCACCATCAGTCCTACCAGTGAGTATTAATAGAAGCCTTAAGGATGTTGTGTAATCAACCTTCTTTGAGGCTGAGCTGTTCCTTCCCCTGGTCTTTTTGGGCCTCAGTAAGGTCCCATAGTAGCAAGGATAACCCACTGGTTTGGAATACTCCTTGGAGCTCTCAGCCTCTAAGACTTGAGGCTCATGAAATTCTCCTTCTTGGGATCCTGAAGGATCGTCAATGATATGATAATCTAGAGATCATTCTCTTAATACTCTGGTTGAATAAGTGAATGAAGGACCAAGCCAACAGATGACTGTGTGTTTAAAGTAAAGCTTCTTGTACCCAACAGAAAGTCTTCAATAGTTTAGTCTTTAGCTGTCAGTCTAAAGGAGTAGGGCTGGGGCCAAGAAATGAGGATGGGTTAGTACGAGAAAGAACCCATAAGTAAAAAAGAATTACAATGTCTGAGTGTACGGGGGGGCTGAAGAGGAAGAGAGAGCACCTTTAAGAGGCTCACATTTCTAAATAGCTCTTTCATTGCATTCAAACTAGATTTTTTCCCCCCTTTTTTTGTATGTGCACCAACTCACAGAAAAGGATGAATAAATTATTCAGAATACCAGGTCTATGAACATGGGTGTACTAGGGCAGGGAGCAAAGAGACGAGGTGACAAGTCCCAGGGGTCTTAAGAGTGAGTGAGTGGGTGACATCCCTGCAAAACCTCAGCGGGGTTAGGGTTAGTGTTCTTGCATGGTCTCAGTAAGTCAGCATTGACTGTGTTGCATCTAGGACTCCACAGAGCAGGGAGAGAAGAAGCCCAGACAGCACTTTGAAACAAATCGTGTCGTATTAGCTCCAGTTTCTGTACATCCCCCCAACCCCGCCAATTTAATGGGATTAAATCATGAAGAGGCCAGGCTATTTCCCTACTTTATTTTTAGCAATGTCAGTGAGAGGCCCAGCAGGGACATCCTGTTTTTAATTAAACTTGAAGAGCCCTATTCTTGTCTGTGTGTAAATACAAAGCTATGAGACACCCAGGAGTCCAGCTCTGGCTTGACCCTAGGCAGACCCAGGACAGCACAACCTGTGGCTGGGGGTCTTACCAGCTTCCTCATGGCCTAGGATTTTTTTTTCTTTTCTTTTTCCCTCTGAATGAACCACCTCTCAGAATGTTGCAGAGGAAGGCCTCAAGTCTGAACTGATAAAGGTTGTGGAATTAACTGAGGGCAGGCACAATTCCAAGAGCTAAAGTTCACTCTTCCCTCTGAAGGAAACCAGGCTGACTTTTCATCAGAAGACATAGGGTTTTCTAACAGGACACCCAAGCCCCACAACAACCCACCAAGGGCAAAAGAAGTTAAGTGGCATAGGGCAGTTTCTAGGTTATCGGTAAAGAAGAGCACCCTCCTTAGAAAGACACTGCATAGCAGAAAAGGAGGGTAGAAAGAGACCAGGAGGATCTTTCTTGTAAATGCTTTTAAAATGGTATCAATATCTATGTATCAGCATTTTCTTGTTTAGAGCTAGAAGAATACAAGAAAGTCAGTAAATCCATAATGTTTACCAAAGTGCTCCCTGCCTTTCACAGACAGGGAGGGCTAGGGGAAAATAAGGGCCCTACCCCTTCTTTCCAGCAAAGCAGCTCCGTTCCTATATTAGTTTTCTCAGAAGATTTCATTAATACTTGAAACTCATTACTACCCAGTCCCCCTGCCACCACTCGTTTGTTTGTTTCTTGGTAAATAGCCCTACCATCCACTATTCTGTAATCAACTCAAAGGCATCTTTAATTCCTCTCTACCATCTGTCTCCACACGCAGGTGGTCAACTAGAGCTATCAAATCTGCTTCCGTAACATTTTTCTTAATTTATCATTCTTGCCCATCCCTCCCTCCACTGTCTTGTTTCAAGTCAATGGTGGTACCCCTCATTTTTAGATCTGGGCAATTACCCTTTGTTTCAGTCTTATATGAAGCACTCTGCAAAGGCTGCTTCAAACAACCCCTTCCAAAGATCCCATTTACTCTCCTAAAAAGGCATTCTGGAGCTGCCGTGCTTTAGGACTTCACATTTTTGGGGGTGATCCTGAGTTTGTTTCTGGAATGTATGATTGTGAGGTACCACTGCAATGTCTTAGTGGAGAGAGATGTCCATTAACAGCTGGACAGAGTAGAGGTGAAGGCCTGGAAGTACTCTGTTTCTTCATCCATAAAATGGGGCTAAGAAGGTTATCGTGAGGATTAAATAAAATAATACACAGGTACCAGGTAGACCAATGTCCTGCAAAAATTCATGTTCACTCAAAACCTATAAATGTGACTTTATTTGGAAGTAGGGTCTTTGTAGAAATAATCAAGTTAAAATGAGAGTCTACTGGATTAGGGTGGGCCCCAATCCAATGATGTATCCTTATAGGAAGAAGAAATTTATACACAGATACACAGAGAAAATGTTATGTGATGATAGAGAAACAAACCCCCAAACACCAAGGGTCGCCAGCTACCGCCAGAAGCTAGGAGAGAGGCATGGAGCAGATCCCCCGCCAGCCCCGCCAGGAGTCTCTGGAAGGAACCAACCTTGCCCACACCTTGATGTTGGACTTCTGGCCTCTGGAACTATGATAGAATAAATGTTTTGTTGTTTGAAACTGCCTAGTTTATGGTAATTTGTTACAGTAACCCCAGGAAACAGCATGAAAAATACTTAACCCAATGCTTGGCCCATAACAAGCACTGAGAAGATGAGATGTCCCAGAAGGAAAAAAAAAGGAAAAGAGGGCTAAGGCTGGAACTCTGCTTGGGAATATCTTTGTTTAGGGGACAGGAGAAGGAAGAGGAGTCCACAGAGGAGACCTGGACGGCACAGCCCATAGGGGGCCTTTGGTTAGGAGGCATTCGTTTGTCTTGCCAGATGTATAGCTTCAACTCTTAAACTCTAATGTGGCTTGCCATGATATGATTAATGCCCGCATGAGGAAGGGATAAGCCAAATATAACTGATAAACAAACAGTAAGGTTAGTTCTTAGAGAAAGTCACTAGCCTGGACAAATGCTTTAAAGAATTTTCTGCAGGAAAGAAACTGAAGTTGAATTCAGTGTAACATCTGTGGTCCACACTTGTAATTGAGTATTAGGCCAGAGTTTGGCGCTGAATCCCCAAGGGCCATGTCAAGATGGACTAGAAGCTCTCACTACCACCCCTACTTCCTTTTTTTATCACAATCAGAAAAGAACAGTGTTTCAGGTCTTCAAGGCACATAGTACAAATGACTTGGTGTCTATGACACAAATTTAGAAAGATCTTTGGGAGAAAAAAACCACTCAGGAAGTGGTTCTAGAAAAAACGTAACTGAATCTTTCTGGCCCTGATTTAGATACGTTGTGACACAAATACGCACGATCTGGTTTGCCTGAACTGGTCACAGTTGGTGCTCTTGAGACTAGGTCAGATTAATTTGTGAGTCTGTTTGGTGTTTGGGGACAGCAACCCTTTGTATGACCAACACCACAATCTCCCTTCCTCTTCATCGCATTGCTGCATAGAAACATGTAACTTACTCTGATGAGTGCATCAGGAAAAAAAATCCCCATGTTGAGAAATAAACAAAGCAGTGCACTCTTCTTAGACTGCCAGCATAAGCCCACTTCCTTCCTTTCGTTTTCATCCATTCAAAAGATGTGGAGCTGTAGACTGGGGTGTTATGAAGCTCACTCGCCTCCATGAAAAGAGCCAATCAACCTTGAATCACAACTAGGAGGGAGAGTCTGATTCTAAGACAACACGCATTTGAACACCAAGTAGTGTAAAGCCATCATTACCATCCAAAGAATGAATATGCTAACTAGAAATTATTCCAACCTGGTCATTAAAGTGAGTTCCCCGAGAACTGCTAAGGGTAACGTTGTGTTAGCCTCTATATTCCTCTGGGAAAGCCTCTAGCTGGAACTTGAGAATGAGTCCAGACTCTGTGCTCCAGTAGTCTGAATGCATGAGGGGCACCCATGAACTCAAGGCAACAGCTGAGATTTGGGGAATTCCTGGTGCCAACCACACTGTCTCCTGGAAAGGTAGCTCTTTCTGTTACTTAAATCCCATAAGCATCAGAACAGCCCACAAGTTTTGGTTTCTTCCCAGCTGGGCTCATGTTTGGTGGGAAAGACAACAGCTGAAGCAGCCTAGGTGCCCCTAAACCTATCTGTACAAGCACATCTCTTCTGTGGGTTCCACCCTTGTTTGTGAACATACAAACCCAACTTGTATGTTGGGTTTGTGAACATACATTTTATGATGAGGTAAACTTACCATGGCATCTGGTCCCTTCCCTGGTGGCTCAGAAGTTAAAGCGTCTGCCTGCAATGTGGGAGACCTGGGTTCAATCCCTGGGTCGGGAAGTTCCCCTGGAGAAGGAAATGGCAACCCACTCCAGTATTCTTGCCGGGAGAATCCCAAGAACGGAGGAGCCTGGTGGGCTTCAGTTCACGGGGTCGCAAAGAGTCCGACACGACTGAGCGACTTCACTTTAAACTTACCATAAAACTTAATGGAAGACTCTGTAACTTTGTCCTTTGAATGGGAAATGACCTCCCTTTATTTTGCATGAGAACATCCTGTCCCAGCTCTACAAACTTCTATAGAATAGCAGTAGCCAGGATTTACTGAGTAATATCCCATGAGAGATATTATTATTATGGTTACCCTGTTTATTTAAGTTATATGCAGAGCACATTTTGCGAAATGCCGAGTTGGATGAGTTATAAGCTGGAATCAAGATTGCTGGGAGAAGTATCCAGATATGTGGATGATACCACTCTAATGGCACAAAGAGAAGAGGAACTAAAGAGCCTTGATGAAGGTGAAGGAGGAGAGTGAAAAATTCGACTTAAAACTCAGTATTAAAAACGAAGATCATGGCATCCAGTCCCATCACTTCACGGCAAATAGAAGGGGGAAAGGTGGAAGCAGTGACAGATCTCCTCTTCTTGGGTTCTAAAATCACTGCGGATGGTGACTGCACGAAATTAGAAGATGATTGCTTCTTGCAGGAAAGCTATGACAAACAGCGTGTTAAAAAGCAAAGACATCACTTTGCCGACAAAGGTCCATATGGTCAAGGCTATGGTTTCCCAGCAGTCGCTTACGGACGTGAGTTAGATAGTAAAGAGAGCAGAGCACTGACGGATTGCTGCTTTTGAGCTGTGGTGCTGGAGAAGACCATTGAGAGCCCCTGGACAGCACGGAGATCCAGCCAGTCCCTCCTTAAAGAAATCAGCCCTGAATACTCTTCGGAAGGACTAATGCTGAAGCTGAAACTCCAATACTTTGGTCGCCTAATGCAAACAGCTGACTCATTGGAAAAGACCCCATGCTGGGAAAGATTGAGAGCAAGAGAAGGGGACGACAGAGGATGAGATGGTTGGATGGCATCTCCGATTCAATGGACAGGAACTTAGGCAAACTCCAGGAGATAGTGAGAGGGAAGCCTGGTGTGCTGCAGTCCATGGGGCTGCAAAGAGCTGGACACGACTGAGCGACTGAACAGCAACGACAACCCCGTGAGAGGCACTGAGTTGTACCTAGAAAAGTACTCTACTTGTCATAACTGTTCTACGATTACTCTAGAGGCAGGTGCTATGATTAGTTCCAGTTCACAAATCATGAGAACAATGTACAGAAAGGTTAAATAACTTACCTGAGGAGAAGAAGGAAAAGGAGACAGAAAAAAAAAAGAGAGAGGCAAGATGATACTGACCCACCTTGCCCAAGACACCAACTCTCACATGCCAATTCTTCCCTTCCTTTATCTTTAGTTGGGATACAGGTGATCAATCTTTTTCTAAGCTTGTGATTTTCACTCAGATAAAGAGTAAAGCAATACAGCTTGTGTACTCCTACCTAATGACAGTCCTGTAGTTATTGGATTTGTTTGGATTGAATTTGTTGAATTTGGATTGAATTTGTTCCTTCAAGGGTCCTAGTTACTTTCTGAGAGCAGAAGAGAGTCAGTTTCACTCCCTGTTCTTCCTGCATTCTCCCCTGCACCCAGGGAGGGCTGTGGTCCTGTCGATGAATCCCTAAGTTCAAGTTCCTTCACCCCCAAGATCCAGAAAGCATCTGAACATTCATGTTAACCGGCAATGCTACTTACATGCTCCCTGGCCCGTTCCACAAACACAGCCTGTTGGACTGGGTGTGGGTGTTCAGACCTGCCTCTGGCTGAGCTCAGGGACAGAGAAATATGTGAGGCCGGAAGGCTTCTCCTTCTTGCAGTGATGAGCTGACACCAGCGCCCCCCTGAGGAGAGGATCTGCTGTCACAGGAGGAAACTTCAGAACTGTGATCTGGCTTAAGACTCATGAGAGATGGTTTTGATGGAATAATAAAATATTGGGTCTAAATCATGTTCCTAAGTTTGCCAATTAAAAAAACAAACACACAGACATGAAAATCTTTATGTAAGATTCTAAAAATAAATCTGTATGTGGCTTTTTCTTTTTTGCCCAGATGTTGATATAGCACAAAATAACTTTTTTGGAAAAAGGAACATAAGTGCACTTCGACATATGCAGTAGGCTGAGTAACAGCCCCCCCGCGATGTGCCTGTCCAAGTCCCAGAAACCTGTAGATACATTACCTTCCAGAATAAAAGGAACTTGAGCTGCGGGGGAGGGGACTATTCTGAATTATCTGGGTGGTTCTAGTGTACTCACACGGCTCTTTATGAGTGGAAGGGAGAAGCAGAATGAGATACCCAGAGGAACGGCAACATGAGAAGAACTCAATCCATTGCTGCTGGCTTTGAAGATAGATATAAAGGGTTACAAGTCAAGGAATGTTTCAGAAAATAGGAAAGGCAAGGGAACAGACTTTCTCCCAAAACCTCCAGACAAAATGCAAGTTGTCCTACACCTTGAGTTTAGCCCAGTGAAACCGATTTCAGATCTCTGACCTCCAGAACCATCAGATAACAACTCTGTATTGTTATAAGCCACTACACGCATGGCCCTTCATTATAGCAAAAAGAGGAGATTAACAGTGTATTTCAGTGTCACAAAGTCCACCACAAAATCCTTCCTACCAATGCCAGGAGAAACCAGGGGATTCCAGTCTGTTAGCACCAACAATACTCAGTGGATACCAAAGTTAAACCATGGAGAACAACATTAGGAAAGAAAAACTAGAAAATTTATGGGGTCCCAATCCCCATTCCCTTGGACAGCAGGGAGATCAAACCAGTAAATCTTAAAGGAAATCTACCCTGAATGATCACTGGAAGGACTGATGCTGAAGCTCCAATACTTTGGTTACTGGATACAAAAGAAAAGGTCATTGGAAAAGATCCTGATCCTGGGAAATTTTGAAGGCAGAAGGAGAAGAGCGCAGCAGAGGATGAGATGGTTGGATGGCATCAATGTCCAAGGATTCAATGGACATGAACTTGGGCAAACTCCAGGAGATAGTGAGGGACAGGGAAGCCTGGTGTGCTGCAGTCCACGGGGTCTCAAAGAACTGAACGTGACTTGGTGACTGAAAAACAAGTATCCTCATTCATTGACAAGTCTATTATAAACTAGTTTGGACCCCAATCTTCACCCTGACCAATTATTAGTATTTGAAGGTGAACATCATGAATTTGCATTTTACATTGCTGTTGTTTAGCTGCTAAGTCATGTCCAACTCTTTGCACCCCCATGGACTGCAGCACACCAGGTTCCTTTGTCCATGGGATTTCCCAGGCAAGAATACTGGAGTAGGTTGCCATTTCCTTCTCCAGGGGATCTTTCTGACCCCGGGGTGGAACCCACGTGTCCTGCATTGACAGGTGGATTCTTTACCACTGAGCCACTGGGGCTTCCCTTAAATGGCTTGAATTTCTGAGTCTTGGAGGGACAAAAGTTCAGCCAGGAATTTATGGGCTGATACTTGTAGCTGAGCTGCAGTTTCATTTACTTGAACAAATACAACCTTAATTTCTGTATGACTCTGTTGGCCCACAGCTTGCCTCCATCTCATCACTTTCAAATAGATATTTTCCCAGATCCCTAAAGGATATCTACAGTATGTGAAATGTGAACTTCCAGATGTTCAAGCTGGATTTAGAAAAGGCAGAGGAACCAGAGATCAAATTGCCATCTGCTGGGTCATCGAAAAAGTGGAAGAGTTCCAGAAAAAAATCTACTTTTACTTTATTGATTATGTCAAAGCCTTTGACTGTATGGATCACAACAAACTGTGGAAAATTCTGAAAGAGATGGGAATACCAGACCACCTGACCTGCCTCCTGAGAATCTGTATGCAGGTCAAGAAGCAACAGTTAGAACTGGACATGGAACAACAGACTGGTTCCAAATAGGGAAAGGAGTACGTCAAGGCTGTATATTGTCACCTTGCTTATTTAACTTATATGCAGAGTACTTAGCAGCAGCAGAGTACATCATGAGAAACTCTGGGCTGGATGAAGCACAAGCTGGAATCAAGATTGCCAGGATAAATATCAATAACCTCAGATACACAGATGACACCATCCTTATGGCAGAAAGCAAAGAAGAACTAAAGAGCCGCTTGATGAAAACTAAGATCATGGCATCTGGTCCCATCATTTCACGGCAAACAGATGGGGAAACAATGGAGACATTGACAGACTTTATTTTGAGGGGCTCCAAAATCACTGCAGATGGTGATTGCAGCCATGAAATTCAAAGATGCTTGCTCCTTGGAAGAAAAGCTATGACCAACCTAGACAGCATACTAAGAAGCAGAGACATTACTTTACCAACAAAGATCCGTCTAGTCAAAGCTATGGTTTTTCCAGTAGTCATGTATGGATGTGAGAGTTGAACTATAAAGAAAGCTGAGCGCCGAAGAATTGATGCTTTTGAACTGTGGTGTTGGAGAAAGACTCTTGAGAGTCCCTTGAACTGCAAGGAGATCCAACCAGTCCATCCTAAAGGAAATCAGTCCTGAATATTCACTGGAAGGACTGATGCTGAAGCTGAAGCTCCAATACTTTGGCCACCTGATGTGAAGAGCTGACTCATTAGATAAGACCCTGATGCTGGGAAAGACTGAAGGTGGGAGGAGAAGGGGACGACAGAGGATGAGATGGTTGGATGGCATCACTGATGTGATGGACATGAGTTTGAGTAGGCTCTGGGAGTTGGTGATGGACAGGGAAGCCTGGTGTGCTGCAGTCCATGGGGTCACAAAGAGTCGAACATGACTGAGCGACTGAAACTGAAAGGATACCTAAAGCAACTGTAGCGTCTGCTAACATGCATTTTCTTAAATGGTGAAGACCAGCTAGAACCAAATAATGAGAATCCCCACAGGGCTCCTTGGGACGGTGACAAGGCCTGGCATGTAGACTTTCACAGAAGAGGGGGTGGAGAAAGGAAAGGAGAGTGGGGAGTTTAGTAATATCCTACAGCAAATTCCAATTCATCCAGAAACAATGAAAACCAGGGGATTAGCATAAGAATAAGATAGAATACATGAATTATCAGTTTGCAATGCAGCAGAATGGGATAAAATAGCCCTTAATAGGAAAATGGTTCTAAATTTAATTTAATCTCACTGACAATTTGGAAGGTGCCTCACGGGGCTGCAAGGTTTCCTCTCCACGATCATAAATATTAATCATCAGGGTGCGTTTGCATTACTATGGAAAACAATTCAGGAAATTTGAACTTCCATTTGCAGGGTGCTTAAGAACCCTGAATATGAAAGCTTTATTAAGGAATCTGTGTCCTTCCAATTATGACCTGCAAACTGACCGTGGGCCTGCGAGTGGAGGGAGCTGCTTTATAGTAGAGAAAGTTCCTTGTTAGGGGGAATGCCCCTTCATTTTTGTGGTCACTTTCTGAGCACAGGGTCAGCAAGGGCTCAGCAAGTGTCTACCAGTACCTTTTGCGCCTTCTCTGCTGCGTTCCAGCCTCCCTTGCAGAGTGGGTTCAGTAGCACAGGGAGTGTCTATTTTCCTCCTTATATTTTTCCCCGGTGCTGGCTATCTAGTAAGTGTTTTACCACAGGTGTGGAAGGAGTTTGTGAATAATTCTTGATTTCTATAATCCCACGTAATGGGGACCGTCCTCCCTGGCTGGGGATCTACATCTTCAGTACTGGCCACCACACCACTGCAGCCAGGAGAACTGTGCAAAAAGTGTTAAACACGTGAAAACAAGATGGTTGATGGGAAAAAAAAAATTTTTTTTCTTAGATCTCAATCAGGAAGCAATTCTCTCCAAAAAGAAGGTACCCATCCCATTCACTGCAGGGAGGCAGGGAACGAGGGCAGAGCACCACACTCCCAGGTAAAAAGGAGAGACAAAAGAAGGCTAATTAAAATTGCATGCTCAAGCAGTCATGTCTGACTCTGTGACTCCATGGACAGCAGTCCACCAGGCTCCTCTGTTCATGGAATTTTCCAGGCAAGAATATTGCAGTGGATAGCCATTTCCTTCACCAGGGGATCTTCTAGACCCGGGGATCGAACCTGCTTCTCCTGCACTGGCATGCAGCTTCTTTAACACTGAGTCACCTGGGAAGCCCAAATTAAAATTAAAAGCCACATTTTAAATTTGAAGTTTTGTTTAAGTAGCAAAGGTTCAGAACAACTGGGGAGGTGCAAAGATAGGGGGCACCCTTCACTCACTTCAGAGGTACATTTGGAAAAACAATTTGGCAGACTGTCTCAAGAGTCTTAGAAAGAAATGCTTATTCCCTTTGGCCCAGTAATTGCACTTCTGGGAATCCATTCTTAGGAAATAATCCTAAATATAGAAAAAGCTTCATGCATAAGAATCACGTATTTGTTATTTCATTTTTAAAGCTATAGTGTTATGTATAACAAAGACTGGATACAACTTAAATATCCAATAAGGGAAAATTAGGTACGTTATGCTATGTTGTATGACTATTATGCAGCCTTTAAAATGTTTGTGTTGAAAGTTTCAGTAGTATGAGAAATGCTTATGTTTTAATTATGTTAAGTGAAAAATGGCAAGGTACAGAATTTCACATGCATTATGAAATCAATTAGATATTTTTAAATACATGGAAATAGAACCAGGAAGATATATTAGAAAATTATTAGCAATGATTCCCTTTGTAGGTGAAATGGGATTATGGAGAATTTTTCTTTTTCTTTTCTTTTCTGCTATACTCCCTATATTTTTATGTGAGTGTGTGTGTTGGTCGCTCAGTCATGTCTGACTCTTTGTGACTCCAAGGACTGTATATAGCCAGCAAGCTTCTCTGTCCATGGAACTCTCCAGGCAAGAATACTGGAGTGGGTAGCCATTCCCTTCTCCAGGGGATCTTCCCGAGGCAGGGATCAAACACAGGTCTCCTGCATTGCAGGCAGACTTTTTACTGTCTGAGCCACCAGGGAAGCCCTATATTTTTATAGTAGACATTATATTTTTCATATATTTATCCTTGGGGAAAGAGAAATCCTTTATTCTTTAAGATTCTTGTCTCTGGGGGATCCATTCAACACAACTTATTCAGATAGTTACTGTTTGGAGGCGAGGGAAAGCCACTGGTGGCCCAGGCAGAAAGGAGAGGGGGCTGGAGGATCTGGGAGAGCTTGTCTGGTTTCCTGACTGCCCCGGGGGTCTCAGTCCCACTCTCAGGAGCAGACCCTGGGCCTCAGCCACAGGCTCAACAGCAGGTGAGTCTTGTTGCTCTCCCCCAGGCTCTGTCCTCAGTTCCTGTAAGCCTGTTTTCCATGGATCCTTAAAAGCAGGTGTCACACACCTCCACCCTCATCCCCTCCTTACTGTAATGTAGCTGAGTTCTTTCTGTCCCCTGTCTCTTTGTATTATACCCTCTGCCACCGTTCCAGTACCCACTAGGTCTCCCGGGGGCTGCAGCTCTATCTCTGAACCCAGCCTGTCCTGGGATGAAGCCTCTGAGATGAGCCCTCCAGGAAGCCAGATGACCACTTTCTTGTGCCTGCTACTTGCTGCCAGATACTTCCTTCGTGTGTCCCACACACCTGCCAAAATGCAGCCTTCTCCCCGGGCTGCTCGCCCGCGTAGGTGTTTTTCCTGCAGCCAAGGCTCCTCTGACCGCCCCTACGCTGTGTGTCAGTCTCCCGAGCTTGGTCTCCGGGCCCCACCCTCTGCTGACGAAGCTGTCGCTGCCATGCCTGTGGCTCCTTCAGCTCCTCCTCTGTAAAGCTTGCTGGGACCCCAGAGGAAAATGTGGCCAACACTAGGGCCCCTTTCCCTGTTTTTAGGAAATTCACTCTGCGTGAGTGGTTTGGGGAAATAAAATGGAGAACTTCCCATTAAAGTGATGGAGGCCTTGATTCTGCACTGTTCATATCTCTAATGAGACAGAAACTAGACTAGAGATCTCTACTTTTATTCAAGAGTCTAGGGAATTCCCTGATAGTCCAGAGGGTAGGACTTGGCAGTTTCACTGCAGGGGCTTGGGTTTTATCCCTGGTCAGGGAATTAAGATCCCCCAAACTGTGCCGTGTGACCAAGAAAAAAAAGTCTAATAAAGTTGGAAATTAATGCTGCTGCTGATAATTAGTTATATATATGTATATAACTGGCACTGTGCTAAGCACTGAACAAGGAGAATCGATCTAAAAATAATCCCACAGCAGTGGGTACTTTTGTGGTTCCATTTTACAGATAAGGACACTGAGGCTTACTTAGGTGAACTAACTTGGTTAAAGTCACAGACATAGTGACTGAAAGAGGTAGGATTTGAAGCCAGGTCAGAGTTTGGTCATAAACATTACTCGAGGCTCTGGGTCCAAGCAGGTCATTGCAATGAGTGGATGGAGTGCCCCCAGTGATCATGACCACCTGAGGAGTGTGTGTCCCTCAGCAGGGGAGAGTCACCGCAAAGCCCCTGGTGACCTATTCCAGAACGTGGGTCTAGTGTTGGCAGAGCTCCTGAGTTCCCAGGAGATGCTAACCAGTCTGCATTGCTATGTGTAATCTCCGGGTTTCATATATGGGTTCCACATTTTCAAAGACTCTGGCTAGCTGAAATTAATGCCCAGGCAGGCCACCAGCTTGCAATCTCTCCACTAAGCTATACTGTGGGCTTTCGAGTGCTTCCTGTGACTCGCACTCTCCCCTTTGTAAAGGTCAGGGGCTACGTACCTGCACAATCTCGAGCATCTCTGCCTTGCTGATGTAGCCATTTCCGTCTAGGTCATACATGCTGAAGGCCCATTTCAGCTTCTGCTCCAGCTTCCCCCTTGACGTTACGCTCAGGGCTATGATGAATTCTCTAAAGTCTATCGTCCCATCTCCGTTGGCATCGAAGGTGCGGAAGACGTGCTCTGCAAACTTGGAAGCATCCCCGTAAGGGAAAAAGTTCCCGTAAATTTTCTTAAACTCCTCCATTGACAAGTGTCCGCTGGGGCAGTCTCTCAAGAAGCCTTTGTACCATTCCTGGATCTCGTGCTCTGTGAAGTCCGTGCTTTCCAGCAAGTCTTGCATGACCTCTGGGCGCAGCTTGCTGTTCTGTTTTCCCATCTTGACAGCAAGAATTCAGCTGCAGACAGAAAAGAATACAATATAGAGAGTTTCCTAAACCTGTTCTTCAGAGGCACATTTTATAATCTGTGATTATTCTTTTGGGAAAAAGAAAAGAAAGTGTGACTTCAATAACATTGTCTAGGGCTTTCCAACCTTGTGGTCAGCCCAACAAAATGTAGAAAGAGGGGCTGGCAGAAGATGCAGAGCAGAAATATCAGTGAAAACTGATACTTCTTTGACATAGAGCCAAATAAAAGACAGGAGATTTATAATGAAAAAGAAAGACACACACAGACACACACACACAGAAATGATTACTTAGTGCTGCCTTATCTATTTGCAAGAGGTTGAGCCTGGCTTTAGAAAGACCAGGGTTCTAATACCCAAACAAGTATTAATAGGGGGAATTAAAGGAAAGGAACAAAAAGAGAGAGCAAAAGAGATAATGTCACATGCTTTAGAGTATTTGCAAATAAAGTGCTTGGGTATTTTCTGAATATTATAAAGAGAGACATAAGTAAGGGAAGTAGAAACTCATCTAATTCCATTAAACGCTACCAAGCTTGGTCAGTTATTTAAAGCCAAAAAGTCAAATCACTGTCAACACTGTGTTTATAAAGTAAAGATGATGTTTCATAAGGTTATGTCCTATGGTTGTGGCTTATGAAACTGGCCAAATTTTTCTTTTTAAGATACAAAAAACTTCATATTTTCTTGTCACGGTAATAGCACATCCATAGTAAAATAGCAAACAACACAGCAATACACACAGGAAAGTCAGCATCATTTCAAATCTTAACACTTAAACACTGCCAGCAATTTGGTGTGTGTCCTTCTAGATTTTTCATGTGTACCCTTATCTAAAATGCTATTAATATATGTTTTAATATGTTTGTATTTCAAAAAACAAGAAAATATACCCTTTGTTACTTATTTTAAAACTTAATATAAAGTGGAGGAATAAAGGCAACTTTTATTAGAAAAAACCCTGTAATTACCATCTTCTCATTCACAGAGCCAGTCAATATTAACCACATGCCATATATCAGGGATGTTTCTGGCACTGTGGATGCAAAAAGTAAGATGCGACCCTCCTCCTTAAGGGACACCCAGCTGCCTATATCTGGAAGCGGGGGTGGTGGCAGTGAGAGGACAGCACAATAAACATTCAAAAGGCGGTATCAGGGGAATGGACGTGGTGCCGTGAAAGTACATGGACAGGACCCCCGAGCCAAAGGGGGAATCTGCGTGCTATCAGGGAGGCCTTCTTGGAGGAGGTGAGCCTAGTTCCCATATCCAAACTCTTATGATATAAGCATGGTATAAAGGTAAGTCCCTTCTAACAAAGGGGCTCTATACTTGTATTTTACATTTTTCTTGTATTGGAAACTTACAGAATATATAAAAGATTTTAACCCCCATTTTAGTAACGATTCCCAATTTCTTTGAGATTTTCACTTTGTGGTGTTTGTTTATGTCTGCCCCTCTCCCAATGCAGGGTGAGCCCCTTGAGATGGAGTCTTGTTGAGGTTACTCTGTCTCCCTAGGGCCCACCATATATAACTTAGGTGAATGAAGAGATGACTCAGATAAATAATTACAACATGGAAATATGGAATAATCTTCTTGGAAAAGGAGTCTTTTTGCTCCAAAGATGAGGCCCTGGCTTTCAGAACGTTATTTGAGACACTAAAGCTATTTGGTAGTTAAGACTCGGTCTTGGGATCTCTTTTCTTCACTTCTCCACTAGTTTTATTGAGACATAACTGACATAGAACATTGCATAAGTTTAAGGCATATGACATAAGACCCGATACATGTTTATACTGGGAAATGGTCACCATAGTAAGTCTGGTTAACACCCATACCCTCACATGGTTACAGAAATTTTTCTTCTGTTGAGAACTTTTAAGATCTACTCTCTTAGCATCTTCCAAATATACAATACAGTACTGTTAATGATGCTGGTGCTGAAGCTGAAGCTTCAATACTTTGGCCCCCTGATGCGAAGAACCGACCCATTGGAAAAGACCCTGATGCTGGGAAAGATTGAAGGCAGGAGGAGAAGGGGACAACAGAAGATGATATGGTTGGATGGCATCACCGACTCAATGTACATGAGTTTGAGCTAACTCCAGGAGATAGTGAAGGACAAGGAGGCTTGCCATGCTGCAGTCCATGGGGTTGCAAAGAGTTGGACACAACTTAGTCACTGAACAACAACAAATTGTTAACTGTAGTTACCATGCTGTATGATGCATGCCCAGAACTTATCTGAGGCTTTTACTTGTTGACCACCTTCACTGAACTCCCCCTCCCCTCACCCTTGGGATCTGTTAAAACTGAATTGCCTGTGTGCCTATCTGTTGCCACCACTATAAATTCCTTGAAGGCAGGGAAACTTCTCTCATTATATGCACAGTTCAGGAAATGACAAGCAATCCTTGTGACTTGCCAAGGTGATTGATTTTGCTCCCTGAGTTCTGCACAGAGCAGAATCAGCCCTGCTCTGTCTCTGAGGAAGGTGGAACAACAATTCTGTTCCCATCAGCATGACCAACAGCTGCCTGAAGGAGCTCACTTTCAGAGGTGACACTCTACGGAGAATCAGACCAATGTCATTTTACGTAAGAGCAAAAGTAAACCACAGCTCCAAGCACAACACAAACAGAATTTATAAACTGAACCTTTCAATAACTTTCACTTCCCTCTTGCATCTTTTTTTCTCCCCCCTTGAGAAAAAAAGTGAAGCAGGAGAGACTGGTTTGTATTAGAATTTCAAAACTGCATTTAGTTGCTAAATTGGCAATTTGCCAGAGGCAAGAATTCAGAAACACAAGGTAATACATAATACATGGATTTATAGAGCTCCGAAACATTTTATGGAATTTACAAGTAATGCTGAGTTTTCCTTTTGGGGAGTGCTTTAGAGAAGAGCCCTTTGGTGTGGCATTCAATCAAATCACTGTGAGAACCCTTTGGTTCTGTGCAAATCACTGAGTGCAAGGCCTTGGGAAAAAAATGCCACTTTGATATTAAAATCTGCTCTCTTAAAGAATGATTTATTTCCCAGGATGTAGAAAGCACTGTTTCTTAAAAACCGAACTTGAGTTCCTTTCCCAATGTTTAAAAAGTGTGTCTCATTTATTAGCTGTTTTTGCACTAGAAACAAATTGCTTCAACATTTTGGCTAAGGCTCCCACTGAGACTGATCTGTGTGCAGCTATTTTTCCCGTAAACAGTAATTAAACCGCATTTACAAATTCATTAGCACAGAAAGGCCATAACACAAACAAGGCAGAAGAGCATGGAATAAGTTATCTGGGAAGCGGGTGTTTGCAATTTAGGCCAGAATTTGTTTCAGTAGATAACTACAAACACTTTACTAAGTATGATATCCGAACTTGAGGGAACCATCTGGACGTGGTTAGGCCGTACAACAAAAATCTCCGGGGACAAAAGGTACCGTTTCTTCCTTTGAGGGAGAGAGGGAAGGATAGAAAATGCCTGACAATACCTTTTTCTTTTGGAAGACAGGAATTTTGTTGGAATTGAAGGATCGGGGAGGGGACCTTAAGGGAAATGCTACATTAATTAGCAGTCTAAAGAAAACAAATCATCCAGAGAGAAGTTTCACCTCAGGTCAAATCCTTTTAATTGCTCCATTCGGTCATTAAAATGTTTATTTTGTGCCAGTAGAACAGGGCATGGAATAAAAATGCTCGGGTTCAAAGACTGGCTCTATTGTTGACCAGCTCTTGGGTAATTCGCTTCAATTCTTAGCACACTTCAGTTTTCTCATGTGTGAAATGAGGTCAGTTGTCCGAGTTCTTATCTCACTGATTCGACGTGAGAATTAAACGAGACAGTCATATATGTAAACCTCCAGCGTTGAGTCAGGGACAGATGCTCTGGTCAGTGAAAACTACATCTTACTCCTTTTTTTTTAATGAGTGAATTTAAATATTAAAGGTAAAGTGGTGTGAAACTAGAATTTGGTTTTTTTCTCTGTTAAGAGGACAACATTTTTATTTTATTATTATTAAACTTTGCATTTTGTATTGTAGTATAGCTGATTAACAATGCTGTGATTGTTTCAAGTGGACAGCAAAGGAACTCAGCTATACATACGCTGTATCCCATCCCTGACTGCACCTCATACATCACTCTACTGAGCCTTCACAGCCACTCTGAGGGATAGGTAGGGCAGATTCCACTCTTTTATGAGAAAGAGAGAGAAAGAAGAAAAGGAAGAAAGAAAACTCAGAGAGGCACAGTGACTTGTCCTGAGTCCCACAGCTTGTGAGTGAGGGAGACAGACAGGAAGCTCAATTTGCATGCGACTGTCAAGTGTTTTTTTTAATTGTGTCTGACTAGCTTCAGAGACAAGCAAATAAAGAAATTAAGACAAAAGCTTTATAAAATGCCAGGAAGCAGTAGTTAAGAGGGAAGAAAGTGTTAGTTGCTCAGTCGTGTCTGTCTCTTTGTGACCCCATGGATTGTATAGCCTGCCAGACTCCTCTGTCCCTGGGATTCTCCAGGCAAGAATACTGGAATAGGGAGCCATTCCCTTCTCCAGGAGATCTTCCTGACCCAGGGATTGAACCTGGGTCTCCTGCATTGCAGGCAGATTCTTTACGGTCTGAGAGAACCTGCATGCCAGTGCAGGAGACGTAAGAGATGTGAGTTGGATCCCTGGGTTGGGAAGTTCCCCTGGCATCTTCCCAAGTGTGTATGGCAACACACTCCAGTATTCTTGCCTGGAGAATCCCATGAACAGAGAAGCCTGGCAGGCTACAGTCCATGGGGTTGCAAAGAGTCGGACATGACTGAAGCAGTTTAGCACACAGACCATTAGGGAAGCCCAAGAGGAGAGAGATAACACACCCATTCCACAAATATGGGCAAAGTGTCTATCAGGAGGGAGGCATGGCTCGGGGCACTGGGGATTCAGCCGGGAACAGACAGGCAAAACTCCTGTCCTCGTGGAGACTACAGCCTCTTGGGAAGAGATACACAGTCAATAAGTGAAATATGAGGAGATGTGCCACGGAGAATAGCAGAGTGGGTGGGGAATGCCAGGAGTGGGTGGGTAGGTGTTAACACTTTAAATAAAAAGCTCCATTAAGAAAGTGATGTGTGAAAAAGACCAGGGAGGTAGGGATGTAGCCATGGAGATGACTGGGAGAAGACAATTCCAGGCAGAGAAAACAGCAGATGAGAAGGTCTTCACGGGAGAGTGCTTAGCACACTCAAGGACAGGGCTGGAACAACGGTGGGAAGAAACAAAGGATATGAGATCAGAAGAGCAACGAGGACTAGATGATGTGCGACCAGGAGGGAACCGTGAGCTCTGGCTTGCACTCTGAGTGAGATGCAGCCGTTGCAGGATTCTTAGCAGAGAAGTGCTAGGAGAGATTTATATTCTAACAGGATCTTGCTGTTGTGTGGACAGAAAGCTAAAGAAGGATAAGGGCAGCAGTGGGAAGACCACTGCAATGACCCAGGCAAGAGAGGATGGTGGGTGAAGCCAGGGGAGCAGAGGAGGTGAGAATTGCTGGGATTCGGCACCGCTGGCAAGGTGGGAGCGGACAGTTACTGAAATAAGAAAAATGCAGGAGAAGCAGGGCTTAGGGGTGAGGTAGGGGACTTCACTGTGTGCGTGTGTTAATTCTCAGATGCTGGCCGGAGATGTTGAGCAGGTAGTTGGATGTGTCTACAGTTAGAGAAAGTGGTCCAGGAGGCTATTTACATTTGGGAGTCATCAGCATATAGATCGTATTTACAGCCAAAGACTGGAAGTGAATGAGGATAGAAAAGAAAAGAGGATAAGCACCAAGCCCTTGGTCATCCTGCCATTTAGAATCTTTGCCAATAGAAAGAGGAGAAGGCACCAGCAAGGGAGAAGGAGAAGGACGGGCAGACACAGAGGCTGAGACCACATTCTCCACTGTTTCGTCCTTCACGCCAGCTCAAGGGGGGCTCATGAACGTGCTAAAGGCAGCCGCACAGGAGGGCTGGGCTCCTGGTTTCCTCTGGACCTTGTGCTGTCTCCTCCACCCCAGCCTGTCCTGTCTCCCTCAAGGTTGTCATCTTGTGCCCAGTTGTTCACTCCCAAACCCAAGGACTCACCCGTGACTTCCTTCACTTTTGTTCCATAAGCAGGAGCTGTCCAGACTTGCCTCTGTCTCTAAAATTTGCCCCGGATCCATTCACTTGCACATCTCTACTGTCATGCCTCAGTCTGAACCTCCATCACCTCCTTCTTGCACATCTGTAACACCCTCTTCTCTGGATTCTCTCTTCACTTTTATCCTCCTTCTCCCTGCCTGGCTGTCCACTCAGATCCCCAGAGTGAGTTGATAAAAACATAAAACAGACCAAGTCCCTCCTCTGCTTAGAGCTTTACGGGGCCTTCCTAACACACAGAGAACACCAACCCAGACTTCCTCCTGTGGCTCAAAGGCTCTGAGCTACCCTGGCCATCCCTGACTTCCTTTCAGTCCCCCTTGCCCAGGTACTCTGACCTCCTGCATGCTCCAGCTTTTACCTCTTAAAGACTTTTGCTTCAGAGCCTTGAAGAATACATAGATAGGTGTATATAAAGTAATATATATATATATATAAAATTTTTTACTTTTTATACTTTCTTGACTTCATATCATGGCCATCTTCATTTCATCTTCCCCATCTCACATGGGATCTCATTCACCAACCAGGGATTGAATCTGTGCCCTCCTACACTGGAAGATCAGAGTCTTAATCACTGGACCACCAGGGAAGTCCCTTGAAAAATACTTTTACGTAGCAATTGTGTCCTCAGCCCTTTCAAGTTCATATACCCTGTAAGATCATTCTATGTACCTATCTACTATAAGATACATATATAATATATATTCATCTGTGTTGAATCTCAACTGCATTTAATTAAATGAAACACACATGTATTCTATTAGACACCAGCATTCTGTTATTCAGTAGTTTAACCTGAGATGGGCAATGTGAAATTTCCCAACTTATTTTGGGAAACATCCAGTCATCCAGTGTCCAAAATATAAATCTGGGGTTAATATTGACCACAGATGACAAAGGCAAAATACACAAGACACCAAACCACCAACAAAAGACCACGCACAGGAATCTAAACTATGAAGTTAACTTTCCATCTAAAAAGAACTAAAAAAGGAATAACCTCTAGAAATGATGCCACAGGGAAAGGAAATGGCGAGGAGGATCAACCTTTCGACATGCACATGCTCCCGTCTATATATTTTGTATCTGGGGAGTGGAAAGAGCTGCAGCATTTCATTTCAGCCATTCCTCATAGGTTCCAAAACTCGGTCAGTTAATTCTCAACCCCCAGAGTTAGATTTTCCAGGGAAAAAGTCCATAACTTAACCTGGACAGTCTGGTTAACCTCAGAGGAAGTTGCAATGCAAACTGCACTGAGTTCTTCTAAAACAGAATTTACAAGAAATTAGCAACTAAAGTCACATTTAGCTGCAGCAAGGAACATAGAGCTCACAGTGGTTTCCGAAAGAGGCCAGGTTAATTAAAATGTTTGCCTCTTTGGAACATGCAACCTTGTCCTCTAAGAGTTGCTTTGAATTTCCAACCAATGGAATGTCTAAATTATGAAAACATAACTAAAAAAAGGCTCCTAAAATGTAAGGAAGGAAATGATAAAAGTTATAGGTTAATGGGAGGAAGCATTCATTTACCATGACCGAGACATCATTGTTCTGGCCATCTGAATTTTACAGGCGGCTAAAATCCAGCAAATTCATTTCAAGGTCAGTTGTCCTTAGTTCTCACTGGGAGAAAAAAAAATGACTCAATAAAAACCTGAAGAGCACAGTGCTTCAGAAATTTCTCTTCAGTGGAATTTGCCTCTCAGTGGGAGTTTGAAAGGAGACCATATATATAAACTGACATATTTATATATAGTGAGCAAATTAGGAAATGAAATGCAGTGGGGCAGAAAGAGAAAAAAAATTAAAATATTACAGAAGGAGAATTGAAGTTATGTAACACCCACTCCAGTACTCTTGCCTGGAAAATCCTATGGACAGAGGAGCCTACTGGGCTATAGTCCATGGGGTCGCAGAGAGTCAGATGCGACTTGGCAACTTAAAAACAAAAAAACCAACACTCTCGATAGCTTAGTTGCCTTGACCAGAGAATGCTCTGCCTGCCAGTCTTTGGTGAGATGGGCTCCTATGAGGAAGCAAGACGTCCTTGCTTCCTCATCTGGATCGCAAAATGGCTTTGCTGGAACTGCCTGAAATCTGTCATGAAGTCACTGCCTGCAGGGAGGCCTTCTTCCTGAAGAGAATGGGGTGTTTGGACCCACATCTCCTGATTGTCTGGTCATACCTGTAACACCTGGTCACACACCTGCACTCGCTCCCCCCGCAGAGAGGTGACAGGCGTGAGATGAGAACTTAACTGGTTCAAAAGAGACTGTGAGCCTAGAGCCTTCGTAGGTTCTGAGGTAAAGCCCACAAAACCCCTCCAGTCTTCCCAGGGTGCGCAGTGGTCATGGACTCTGAAATATCTGGGCCCTGGTTCTACAGAGCCTGAATTTCAGACTAGACAGGGCCTGGCCTTGGGCTTTTTTTCCAAGTTTTATTTTCCATAAAAAATAAAGTACAACCCACATTATTGCCAATAAAACATATATTTCTGATAGACTCTGAGTAGAACATTATCCAACAACAACCCTTTCCCTCGTCTCCCAAAATGGAAATATTTTTAGTTCTGCTGACTGCTAAAGTACTACATTACTATTGCAAAAAATGTAAGTAATAAAGGGATACCAAAACTAGAATGTGAATACCCTCACTCTGATCCAATAGTATTCCATAAGAAATAACCACTACTAACAGTTTTATGGAGAAGGAAATGGCAACCCGCTCCAGTGTTCTTGCCTGGAGAATCCCAGGGACAGGGGAGCCTGGTGGGCTGCCATCTCTGGGGTTGCACAGAGTCGGGCATGACTGAAGCGACTTAGCAGCAGTAGCAGCAGCAACAGTTTTATGTATATGTAACAGTTTTATAAATATATACATATATAAATTATACATTTAAATGCATATATATGAAATCTGTGGGGCTTCGCTGGTGGCTCAGTGGTAAAGAATTTGCAGGCAATGTAGGAAATGCAGGTTCAATCTCTGGGTCAGGAAGATCCCCTGAAGAAGGAAATGGTAACCCACTTCAGTATTCTTGCCTGGAAAATCCTATGGACTGAGGAGTCTGGTGGGCTACAGTCACAAAAGAGTTGGACATGACTTAGAGACTAAACAATATGAATTCTGTACACGCTAACCATAAATGGGATTGTTTTTACTTAAAAATATATTGTGGATATTCTTCCATGTGGATGTATCTCATCTTTTAAAATTGTTGAATTTTGATTAGTTGATTCAACAGATGGTATTGAACACTGACCTAGGGCCAAGCATTGATCAGCTGATAGGATACTTAGTAACATGAGGCTCACAGTTCATTGCATGACATTTACTTAACAAAGCACCCCGATGGTCATTCCGGTTGACCCCACTTTTCTTTGATTCCCTCGGCATTTTACCTTGGTCATGGTTCCTGGATTCCTCGGGCAGTATTTTTTACAAACAGGTTCTTGATGTCATTGACAAGTACCACGATCTCTAGATGCTCCCTTATGGTTTCATCAAACCAGCCTTTACATGCCAACCATGTATTCTGTAAGGGTTTATACACCAGCTAGGATTAGAATTGAATCAGATTTGGAATTGGACTTGGAATTTCACCCCACCCCCTCAGCCTGTGTTACAGGCACACACATGCAAGTTTGACATTAGTTATTCTTGCGCCTAGGAGGCCAAGGCCACGTTCACCCTGGTCTTTAAACAGTGCTCTACTGTCACCATGTAAATGCCCCCTTTTAGCCTAAAGACTATTTTATGCACACAGCACTCTAAATCCTCCCCTGGTCAATACTCACCTCCTGACTTTTCATGCCCACTCCTTCCTCCTTACTTCAAGTCCAGCTAATGGCTGACTCCCCGGACACCCCTCTCAGATTGCCAGCAATTGGAGGTGAACTTACATTGCAAGCTTAAAGTGCCCTTAGGTAAGTGGCCTTGTGTAAATGAACAGGGGCCATACTAAACCACATGCAGAAACTACAAAGCTGATCCAACAAAAGACACTGTCCGAGTGCCTGAAGTCAAGGGCTTCAGATGAAGTGCACGGGTCCCCTTGCCATCAGCACACCTGGCCAGCAGACCACAGCATCAGAACTGCCTGTCTGGGCCACCTCGTGCCAGACGCAGGGAGGAAAAGAGGGGGAAGCTCTGAGGGCCCCCATGCATTCGCCAGGGCTGTACAGGCTAAGACCCTACCTTGGCTGACTTCCATGGAATTCCTAAGTGATACATTTCTGCTTAGCTAGATGTACTAAGTATTCTCTGATTTATTTATGTATCTGTCTAGCTATTGGCCTTGTGGCATGGCAGGCGGGATCTTCGTTCCCCAACCAAGATCGAACCTGTGCCTCCGGCAGTGGCAGTGTGCAGCCTCAAGCGCTGGACTGCCAGGGAAGCCCAACAGTCTCTTATTTGAAAGACAAGAATGACTACTTTGAGTTTTGATAAGACCACAAAACAGAAGACTGAGCCAGCAAGGACTCCGGAGGCCAAACGGATCAGCTACAGGGATCCAGGCCTCCTCACATAACCCACAGCCAGAGGCACACAAGCAGGTCCAGTCTCCATTTGTAGACATTCTCCAGGGGCCACAAATGCATTCAGCTAATTGATGCAAGCGCCTCCACAGAGTCTAAGAATAGTTCTTAATTCTTTTTTATTTATTCAGCAAACATGTGTTTAACATCTACTGTTTCCTGGCTTGAAATGAATATTCCTACAAAAATAGCATCCTACATAAGATAGGGAAAGGAAGCGAGGGAGTCTGGGATTCCAGTTGCAGCTCAGAGCATTTTCATTAATACTGCATCTTTACAGTTCTTCTGTGGAGTTGATGAGAGGGATGTTATATCTTGGTTTTACTCCAAGGGGCTAAGAGGGACTTTGAGAAGTTAACCATAGTGACAAATTCATGCAGCTAGTGGCCCCAGGGGAGTAGTGTGGGAACCACCCTCCCCACTTCCATCCCTCCCACATCTCTGGCTAGGTCACTTTTGGTATTTGAATGCTTCTGTCGGAAGGTACTGATCAATCAGTCTGTATCCTGGCCAATGTGGCTGAAATATTAATGCTCGTCCATCAAACTTATGTACAAGTAAGAAGTCCAATAACTGAATGACAAGGAGAGACTGTGAAGTACCTTTTCTTCACTTCTTGCAATTTTTGCATCCCCCAGCAAGACGTATGGAAAGAGAATTGGACTTCGTAGCAGAGGAAGTGAACTGAAGTCCTTATTGTAGTCCAGTGTTATGTGACTTGGGAAAAGTCATCTGACCTCCCTAAGGTCTCATTCCTCTACAGTAAAACAGACATAGTGATACCTCTTCATGTGGCTGTTTGGTGAAAATACGAAATGAGAAAAAGAAAGTCTGATGAGTGAGGGAAAACTCAGCACTGTGTCTGGCATCTAGTAGGTGCTCAGAAAACATTGACTATTAATCTGAGAGAGATAAGGATTCAGCTTGGTGGGCTGTTTACAAAGAGGAGCTGTCCAGAGCTCGGGACATTATACCCCTTGTTTTAGCTTCATGAAGAATTAGAACAAAAGCAAGAATGTGATACGAGAGAATGAAAGAAAGAGAATGACTGCTAGCTTTCTGCCTGACTTTCCTCTTGGATCACTTGCCAGATAGGAAAGACATTTGGGATCTGCACCCAGAGAGGACTCCTGCCAGACCCCTGGCTGAATGTTTTCTCTGCATAGCAGTCATTATTCTAACCAGAAATTAAGCAAAGAAGTGCGATTGGAGAAGCAGCTGATGGTGTGAGTAGGACACATTTTTTCTCTGGTTTCCTTCCTGAGGCTGGGATGTACAACTGGGGCAGAATCCTCTTCAGAGGAGCCCCATGGCAATGGGAAGATCAGCCTTCCTGCAGTGGGATGGTCAGCCTTCCTGCAGTGGGATGGTCAGCCTTCCTGCAGTGGGATGGTCTGGCTTGTGCAAGAGGGACTTGTAACCTGTTCTCAGGGTCTGGCTGGATAAGAATGTAATTTTCAGAACTGGATACCACTGAAAAAACAGGATATCAATGACTGATTGAATCAATTCTTTTTTACCTGGGGGAAGAAATGATTCTTCGTTGCTTTATTACTTTTTTAAAAAACCATCTTTTCTAAGATCAGAGGTGAAAAAGAAATAAATTGGTTTTTTTTTTTTTAAATAAAACCATTTATCATTAGGGCAGAAAAAAATGGCCATAGGAAAATCCTTGTCTCGCAACTTATTTCCAATTACTGCCACCATTTCTTAGTGCAGACCTTATCTCTCATCTGAATTCAGAAATATTAACTGTTCTCCAGTCTTAAAACTCTGCATCTGATTATGTCATTTCTCAAAAATCTTCCATGTTCCATATCGATGACAGATTAGAGGTGAAAGCCCATTGCTTGGTCCTCAGCAGCCTTAAGGTTGTACCCCAACCTCATCAGAACTGCAAAATTTGTCATTCTAACCCTCAACTTGACACATTTATTTTCACTCCAGTCCTCACAGTGGTCCAGGGAATGAAGCTTACGAGAAAATAAAACTTAAACCCTTTGTAAACACTGAAGTATTTCCAAGTAGTCACTATTATAACTATGATTCTCTCCTTCTCTACTTGTTGACATCTTACTTGGTGTCAGGTGGAGATTATTGTAATACTTCCTACACTCAGCCACCCTTTCTCTTCTAAGTGAGTGTGAGGCGTATCTATGGAGTTTGTTGGGGCCTCTCTTTACAGCTCTGAGAATGATGTTGGCATGTGGTAGGTGCTTAAGAAACCATGGCTCTGTTCTGTGGAGCTTATTTTCTGTCGATCCTAGAGGGAATTGCATTGCTTGTGTAACTTTAAAGAATGCCACTAATGTTTACAGAACTCCAGGTGCACGCAGGCCACTACACCAGCGGCCCAATGCCACAAACTAAATAAAGCACAGCCTGCCTGCCCCTTGCATGTTTATGGGGCTTTCAGCATAATGTTTCAGCAGATCCCTGAAATACTGTTGAGAAAGGAAGAGGCAAGATCACTTACTTACAATAAAGAAATTGAGGGTGACGGTGTAAGCATTTCCCCAAGGTTCCAGGGGTGATGAGTTTCAAAGGGGGAAGCAGGACACAGGGCTTTGTCCCCTGTCCTCTCAGCGCAGCACCTCATGGTGGGAGACAGAGCAGAGCCTCAGGGAGGATGCTGCCAGGGGTGGCAGGCTGTGTGCCTGTTTGTGTGCTCAAGAAAAGCCTTCCTGTCTAGCTATTTACACTCCGGTTACTATTTCCTTTTCTTGCTCAGAGACAGTGAAAATGGAAGCGTAATCTGAAAAGAGGGAAGGTGAAAATATATCCACAAAGTGACAGCAATGCAATAAATTCAAACAAAGGATCCAACCAGCTCTGAGAGAGGGTCTGTGTCCGCCCAGGTCAGCCCCCTCCTTGTTTGGGCTTCCCAGGCGGTGCTAGTGGTAAAGAACCCACCTGCCAATGCAGGACACATAAGCTACAACATAAGTTCCCTGGATTGGGAGGATCCCCTGCAGTAGGAAATGGCAACCCACTCCAGAATTCTTCCCTGGGAAATCTCATGGACAGGGGAGCCTGGTGGGCTACAGTCCATGGGCCACAGAGAGTTGGACACGACTGAGTGACGAAGCACACACACCTCCTCGTTTAGACTGTGTGTGCCTGGGTGGGTTTTCTAACTTATCCTGCACACCCTACCCCCTTGCCAGTGGGGACCCTCCTAACCTTTTCCCTATTTCTTTAAAAAAAAATATTTTTATTTATTTGGCTGCACAGGGTCTTAGTTGCATTATGGGGGATCTAGTTCCCTGACCAGAGATTAAACCCGGGCTCCCTGCATTGGGACTGTGAAGTCTCAGCTACGGGACTACCAGGGACATCCCTTCACTATGTCTAAATTCTGATCAGAGTGGCTCACTTCTATTGACCTTATTTTACACCTTATATTACAGCAAACACTTAAGACCACTGTAGTATCAGTGTAAAAGACGTTCTCAAAATATGCTAAAGTTATTCAAAAAAGCTGGCAGCATATTCCTGGCGGGTCAGTTGCCGCGAGAGGGTCAGGGGAAGCAGTGTCAGGTTGACCCCAGGTGATTACTGTGGCGAGGACAGCTGAGGCGGCATCCTGTGCCCCACACCGTGCACACGCACAGAAGCTCCCTTCACAGTGCCGGGGCCGCCAAACCAGAGTGTCCTGACTTCATCAGCAGACGCTGTAAAGAAAATTACCTTCTGCCTTTTCCTGAATAATGTGACTTCTGGCCTTTCCTACTTATTCTGGCAGCACCGAAGGGCTTACTGGTACACAGAGCTTAGTAATTATGGCGGCAGCAAGTACAGCCTCAGTGTGAAGCTGCAGAGATGAACTAAAGAGAGGAGACTTTTGGGCTATGCATTCATCATGGGTCACTAGCAAAACACCTTATATTTATGAAACAGGCAAACCTGTTTCATAACAAACATGTTTCTGAATCCAAACAGCATGGATTCAGAAGTATCAATATATAACAAATGGCTGGATCTGACAACCTAAATTTTTCTCATTGATGACAGATCCAGAGATTCAAATATGCTTACTCCTACATAAAATTTGGGCTTTGTGGATGGGGTTGGAACAAAAATGATTATAGTAAAAAAGAAATTAATGAGAATCTGAAATTTACCCAAATAATTTCACTGAAGGAGAATGCAATAATGGAAGAGTGTTGTACTATATGTGACTGTTCTATTTGAATAATGATGAAGATACATTTGCCAGTACTCCTCTTTCCCTTCATTAACAAATTATGACGTGCAGCAGTGTATAAAATGATAGAGAACGTTATTCCAATCCTCCAAGCCAATTGCTTTCTTTAAGAGCAACATTTCCTACTATAAGAAAATTATGCAAAATTAGAATTTGATTGTATTCATACAGGAAGTGATAATAAAAGAACATGGAAGTGAAGTAAAAGCACCAGAATTAACACACTTCAGTAATCAAAACTGAGTTGGATGCGTTTTTAAATAAAAGCCAAAAATAAAGACAAGCATCTAAATTTCAACAGTCATGGGCATGTAGTTTAAATCGTTTCTTTCATTTAGATTATAAGAATTTTAAATATGCATTAAAAGGTATATTTTTAAATGTTTAAATTTATCCCCAGTAGATCAAATAATGCAATTGAAAACTTAGAACAAGCACTATTCCTAGAATAAAACTGTGAGTTGGGTATCTAGGAAAAGCTTAGAGTAATGTCTTCATTCAAGGAGGTCCTATCTCCTTGTGAATTACTTCGCCAGAAGTGAAGTCCTTGTGCCTAGGACTGTGCAAGATGTGACAATGGATTCAAAGAATAATATAGGATGAAATGGCAGAGAGACTAATCAGCTGGCAAACTAGATAGACTATTATTCCACATAAAAGACATGGTCTCTATACTCAATGAGCATTATCCAAGCAAGGTAATAACACGTCACATGTAAACAATGAGGATAGGTGTTCTTTTCAATGCGTGGTTGGGTTAAGAAGTATTTAGAAAGACTCAATTTTGCCTATAACCCTACCTGTTAAAAGACATAAAGGTGATTTTATGGTCACATGGGAAGTAGATACAGGTGAGACAAAGAGAAAGTGATGCTTTTCTCTTGAACCTTCCCTGCCCTTCATTCTTCTGACTGTCTCCAAAAGCTCTGTGCTATAAAGGGACACTGTAAATTCTGAGGCTGTTTTCATTAGTCTTAGACACCAGAAGAAATAGGATGACAATAAACTAATTTCTTCTTAGATTTACAAAGACATCATATCAGATTAAAACTATAAATGTGCCCTGAGGATAAAGCTAAAAGGTAAAGCTCTGGAAATAGTATCTCAAGACCAAATTTCACGTGAGATCTGTTCCTCTCTTCTTGGGTGGGAATGCAAATAGGGTGAATACTTGGAATAACAACAGTAAGTGGGAAAGGATCCTTTGGACTGAGATGTTGGATGGGAAATCACAAAGGAGTGTGAGTTCTCACTCAACTCCTGAAAGAAGGTAGAAAGACACTGAAATGTAGAGAGCACGTGGCATTGGCTTGGAGGAGGGACTCACATGCCTCGCAAGGAGAATATGGATTGTTGGTGGACGGGTCAGAGACCCACCAAGGCTCAGTCCAGGAATCACCACTTTGTCTTCATCTCCCCTTTCTCTTTCCCTCAACTCCTACCTTCCCTGGCGTTAAGGTTCCCCACGACCATTCTCCCAACTCCCACTCCTCCACTTAACCTTCTTTCTGCCATGCTTACCGCATCCCACCACTGTTCACCTGCTGGAGGCAGTGTAGCATGGCAGTTGTGAACCTGATCTTTTTGGATAGATCTCAGCTGGAATCCTCGGAGAAGGCAATGGCACCCCACTCCAGTACTCTTGCCTGGAAAATCCCATGGACGGAGGAGCCTGGTAGGCTGCGATCCATGGGGTCGCACAGAGTGGGACACGACTGAGCGACTTCACTTTCACTTTTCACTTTCATGCATTGGAGAAGGAAATGGCAACCCACTCCAGTGTTCTTGCCTGGAGAATCCCAGGGACGGGGGAGCCTGGTGGGCTGACGTCTACGGGGTTGCACAGAGTCGGACACGACTGAAGCGACTTAGCAGCAATTGGAATCCTAGCTCTGCTTCACCAGCAGACTATCGCTTACCCCACTTCTCCCCAAAGCAAAAAAAAAGTTAGCTTTTTGAAACTAGAGCATTTTAAACAATTGCATTTCCAAAGAGAACCATGGCTTTACATTTGCACAATTCAGACTTCACTTGGGTGTTTTTCATAGTCAAAGAAACAAGCCCAAAGTAATAGAGGAGCTCCACCTCTAGAAAGACAGGTTGTATTTGCAGATTTTCAAGTAACTTAAAAAAAAATCTGCCTGCAATGTGGGAGACCTCGGTTCGATCCCTGGGTTGGAAAGATTCCCTGGAGAGGGGAAAGGCTACCCACTCCAGTATTCTGGCCTGGAGAATTCCATGGATTGTAGAGTCTATGGGGTTGCAAAGAGTCGGACACGACTGAGTGACTCTCACTCTCACTTGAAAAATAAAAGCTTTTCCCTATCAAGGTTTTAAAAATCTTAGGGTCAAAGTTTCAGGCTGAGCAGGGATCCTGTTTGACTACTAGTTTATCTACCATATGTCTTCGTTTTCAGGGTCAAGCTCAGTCAAGAAATACCGGTGAGAAGTTATACTCAGTTCCTGCTGTGGAGGCAGGACACAGGGGTGACTTCAGTGTCTCTTAGCACCCTGGGAGAGGACACTATTTATGCAGCACCCTGGGGATGGTAGATGAGGGTGCTGGATGGACACCTGTGCCACCAGGTGGACTGAGGAATCAATGCCACACCACCCACAGCTCACCCATGGGCCCCACACCTGGGCTTAGATGATCAAAGTAAAATTTACTAATTGTAGGAAAGAGGACATCTCATGACTCCATTACGAATGCCTCACCACTGACTTAGAACTCGGTTGTTTTTCTTCTGATGGGATACACTTCCCCATGTCAGGCTGTTGTCCCTTATTGTTCAAAATGCATATACGCCCAGACTCATACTTACTCATCATGTGCTAGCAAACTGGATAGAAATGGACTTTGAAATTTGGTCACCGAAATTTAGAGGAAGACAATCAGTCATCAGAATATTTTCTTTTCATCTCACAGCCTAACCCATGTGAGTCAAGTTTTCTTTCAACATACAAAATCAGATCTATGGAAACCAGGGAGTATAGCACAGCAGTCTTTCTCTGCACTGGGCAGTGGCTAGAGTTCATTAGAGTCCGGTATAGCTAGGGCTCAGTCAAAACAATTCTTTTGTGGGGAAAGACCTAATTACAAAGTGATATCATGTGTAGTTAGTGAGACGATCCTGTTCCCATAAATCTATTCTTTCCCAGTCCTTTGGCATTATCACAATCACTTGCTGTGTAATCAGTCTCCAACTCATCAAGGACCTCTTAGTGTCCCCAGGCCAATGATGCCTCCACATCATCAGGTTAGATGTCCACAATGTGTAAAAGCATATTACCTCATTTAATCTTGATGGCAATCTTATGGGGCCTTCTAGGTGGCATTCATGATAATGAATCTGCCTGCCAATGCAGGAGGCCTAAGAGATGAGGGTTTGATCCCTAGGTTGGGAAGATCCCCTGGAGGAGGGCATGGCAACCCATCTCCTGCCTGGAGAGTCCCATGGACAGAGGAGCCTGGCAGGCTACAGTCCATGGGGTCACAGAGTCAGACATGACTGAAGTGACTTAGCATACACACGTGCACAGCAATCTTACGAGAGGAGAGCAACTCACCCATTTCACAGATGAGCGGACTGAGGTTTAAGGAGAATAAGTTCTCCCAGTTCAGGCAGAAAATAAGCGGTGGAGCTTAGTTAGCATCCCCAGACTCTCAGGGGATTTTATCATTATGCAGCACTGTGTCATATTTAAAGAATGGCAGCTAGTGATGAGGAATAACCCTCACTTGTGTAATACTTGACACTTTTACAAATGACTTTCACATCCATTATCTTACTGAAATAACTCTGCAAACTATTGTCATCCCCACTTTATAGATAAGAAAGTTAAGGCTCAGAGAGGGAATCACTGAGCCAGAAATCCAGAGAAACTTCAGGTCTCCCATGACAAGATGAAATTCAGAAATAATGACATTGAGGTTAACACTGTGATATCACTTTGCAACAGTGAGATTGCATGATGGTAAGGTATGAACACGGACTTAGAGGTCAAATCTGTGCAGTCTTGCTGACTGCTCCTAGGTAGCTGTGAGCATGCCAAATCTGAGATGCTAGGACCCCCTCCTGGAACTTCAACCTGGTTGTAGAATAACTCCTGTTATTCCTGTGGATGTTAATGGGATAAGAGATTCATCTGAAGCAATGAATATTTGCTGAGTAACAGATCTGATTCAATCTCAATGAAGTCAGTACAATATAGCACCCACAGCAGCCAACCCTATAATAACCAACTGAAGTTGTTCCAACAGGATCCAGCAAGAAGCCCCGTTTAGACACCTCTACTTTTGCAAGTCACCGAGGCACATACTGTTGGATGCATACCCAGCAGCTCTGTCCTTGCTCCATGCCAGCAGAGCCTTGCTATGGTTCTGATGCCTCCTCCTCTTCCCCATTGTAAGTGGAGCAAATTCTGACTAGTCTAAGCCAATGGCAGCAGCTGTATTCCTCATGCACAGAACTGATTGGGGAAGGCATGAGCCTCAGTTTTGGCCAGTGAAACGTTAGTGGAAGGCTGCAGGAAGCTTTGGGGACAGGCGTTCCTTGCTGATAAAACAGGCGCATGTTAAGTTGCTTCAGTCCTGTCCAACTCTTTGTGACTCTATGGACTATAGCCCACCAGCTTTCCCTGTCCACGGGATTCTCCAGGCAAGAATACTGGAGTGGATTGCCATGCCCTCCTCCAAGGGATCTTCCCAACCCAGGGATCAAACCCACATCTCTGATGTCTCCTGCACTGGCATTTACCACTGGTGCCACATGGAAAACCTGATAAAATGGGGGAACAGGAAAAGAAACGGTCTTCTCCCGCAGCTTCATGTGATGGCGGAACCTGTGACCACAAAACATGAAGATAATGTGATACTGAGGACACGAGAAAAGAGAAAAATCCTTGAGGACATTATTGAGCCACTCACTGGGTTGTTGCCCATAACTTCCAGTGGAGTGAGATAGATTTCACCTATGGCAAGCCAGGGTTGGAGCTCTTGAGACTCACGGCTGGCAGCATCCTAACTGGGCACCAGGGAAACAACCACAGTTCTATGTCTCTGCAGATGCTTTCCTGCTACTCCTGCTGCCCAGTTGCTCAGTCGTGTCTGACTCTTTGGGACTCTTTGGACTGTGGCCCTCCAGGCTCCTCTGTCCATGGGATTTTCCAGGCAAGAATACCGGAGTGGGTGGACTTTTCCTTCTCCAAGGGATCTTCCTGATCAGGGATTGAACCTGCATCTCCTGTTTGGCAGGCGGGTTCTTTACCACTGAGCCACCTGGGAAGCCCAGATGGTTTCCTCCTGAAGTCTATTTTTCAGGAGCCCCTTTTCCCACTGAGCTTGGGGGAATATGGTTATACGCTAATAGTTGGATTTTAAAAAAAGCTTGCATTTGAAGGATGTGCCACCAGCAACACAGACCTCCCTCCTCTAATGAAATGAGACATGTCCACTTCATGAAACACCCCAAAGGCATGGGTTTGATCCCAGATTGTGAAGGAGGTCTGGCTAGCTTCCTTTTTGTATGTCCCAGTGGCCTGTAAGAAAGTGAGATGACACGCCAAAACAGACTTCCAAAAATCGTGATGTACTCCATGTACTCATGTTTAGCAAATTCATGCTTTTACGATACTTGTAAAAATTCAAAGCTCTTTAATTATACTATTCAGAAGTGAGTTGGTTGGTTGGTTTAGTTGCTAGGTTGTGTCCAATTCTTGTGACCCCGTGGACTGTAGCCCGCCAGGCTCCTCCATCCATGGGATTTTCCAGGCAAGAATACTGGAGTGGGTTACCATTTCCTTCTCCAGGGGATCTTCCTGACCCAAGGATTGACTCAGGTCTCCTGCATTGCAGGCTGATTCTTTACCCACTGAGCCACCAAGGAAGCCCCATATTTAGAAGTGAGTTACAGGATTCATAAAGAATGTTAAATCACAGTGCACCACAGATGCTGTGGTCCAGGGACCCCATCAAAGTGGCATTAAGAACTTCCCATTCATCAGTCTCATCAGTCTAACTCTGTGACTTAATGTGTAAACTGGAGTGGGGATAAATGTGACAAGAGTCTGAGTGTATGATCCTTTGTAAATATGAGGTCCAGATTATAAAAAGCAAAACAAAACACTTTTCCCCACCTGTCTCCTCTCTCACCCAAGGTAGGCTCTGGTTGGCTGCTGTGATATTTTGTTACTCACCATATTTCTACAGGGGCTTCCCTGAGAGCTCAGTGGGTAAAGAATCTGCCTGCAGTGCAGGAGACCCTGGTTCAATTCTTAGGTTGGGAAGATCCCCTGGAGAAGTGATAGGCTACCCACTCCAGTATTCTGGCCTGGAGAACTGAATGGGCTATATCGTCCATGGAGTCACAAAGAGTCGACATGACTGAGCAACTTTCACTTTCACATTTCTATAGAGCACCCCCGATGGATCAGTGCTTTACACACCCTAGCTCATCTGATCCTCAGAACCACCCTCTGAAGGAGGTCCTACCATCATCCTCATTGTACAGGTGGAGAAACTGAAGCACAGAGAGGTTAAGTGAGTTATTCAAGACCACACAGCTAAGGTAGAGACAGGATTAAGATGCAGGTCCACAGCTCCAGAATTCATATTCTTAACCAGTTTGTTATGCAGTCTCTGTGCTGATACAACCAAAAAACCATGGGGGTTAAGAGAAGTGAACCTGGAGGGCAGAACTGGGTAAGGCTCTCTCAATGCTAAAGAACACGTGAGCCTTGTTAGTGTCACAGTATAATCACTGTGTAAGGCGGATGTTATGGCTCAGCTGGTAAAGAATCCACCTGCAATGCAAGAGACCTGTGTTCAATCCCTGGGTCGGGAAGATCCCCTGGAGAAGGGAAAAGCTACACACTCCAGTATTCTGACCTGGAGAAGTCCATGGACTGTATGGTCATGGCCTCACAAACAGTCAGACGTGACTGAGTGACTTCCACTTTCACTTCTCTCAAGGTGGCTGTGGTCGCCTCTGCTCCTTTCGCCCTGGAGTGTGTGCACACATGTATTGCTCCTGTGTGTTTTCTGTACACCAGGCATCAATGGAATTGTGTAGCAGCATTGTCAACTATGTGGGTTTAACTCCCTAAGCTCTTACAATCTCCTCAGTGAAACTTTTCAAAGCCACTGTTTTGCTAACAATTATTTCCAACCAGGCTTTGACTGTGGCGTAGAAAGAAACCCTTAAAATAATTACATTATCCTGAAATAAGGTCATTTGTCTTTTTCTTTTAAAACAATTTTCATGTTATAATCACTTCAATTGTTTCTAAATTAGGACTCATAAATGGCTCTGCAGAACGGATGGTCTCCGTGGTCAGAAATGCTTCCCCAAAGAACCAAAGTGAATTACTGGAATTGACAGGAGTGGCATTCTCCCCAGTGAACAGGATCAGGAAGAGGGCGGACGAGGACAAGTGCTGTGGTACTCTTTCTAGGGCCAATTTTGACAAAAGGAATATTATGGAATAACTGTCCGACTGCAGACCATGGTGTCCAACAGATCTAGGTCCAAATCGTACTCTGGCACTCGGTGTATGGCAGGTCATTCATGGACAATCTCAGAGCCTCGGTATCATCTCTGCAGAAGAGCGCTGACAACAAGTGTACAGTGCGGGACACGCGTTATAAAAGAAATGTGCACAAAGGACCTTTACACACAGAGAGGAAGGAGCAGTTTGCCCTCTCTCTGCCTCTATTTGGGTCCCTCCCCAGGAAACACTAATGTCACTGGTTAAGTTTCCAGCTACTTATTTGCCAAAAGCCAGGAGCAGTTTGCAGAAGTTCAATACATTCTCTCTGCTCCTTGCTTTGCCCTGGCTCTAGAGATAAGCAGAAACCTCCAGCACTTTCTCTATCATCCCTCTGCTTACTCATAGTACAGTGACTATTCCCCCCAGCTCAGGAGCTGAGAGGGTGGAGGAGGCCTCACCTGGGCCTTGAGCTCGAACCATCTACTCCAACCTGATCACCAGAGAGACCTGCCCTCGTGTCCGGCTAGTAATAAGAGGCATTTTGATTTCCTGAGGTCTGTGTATTTATAGGTCTTCCCAGGTGGTGCTAGTGGTAAAGAGCCCGTCTGCCAATGCAGGAGACAGGAGAGATGTGAGGTCAATCCCTGGTTGGAAAGATGCCCTGGAGGAGGGCATGGCAACCCATGGCCAGTATTCTTGCCTGGAGAATCCCATGGACAGAGGAGCTGGCAGGCTACAGTCCATGGGGTCACAAAGAGTCGGACACAACTGAAGCGACTTAGCATGGAGGCACAGGTATTCATAGCTCCAGGGAAACCCCACGTGGGAGGAGAGAGGACCTGCAGGACAGGATTTGGAGCCTTCCAGGTCTCTGGCTACAACGTCAGCTAGCACTACCTCTCGGAATACAACGGCAGCCAGCACACACCAAAAAGAAGCCCCACTCTCCTGAACGAAGACCGTGGAAATTCTCCTCCGAGTTGCTTCAGTTCCAGAGACAGGGACACTTCCACTCTCCTTTTAAAAGTCCCTTTCCTAATAGCGAGCAGACAGTCCTTGGCTGGAGTTTTCTGACAGACACTCAGAAGCCCTTCTTGCCTGGGAGTGTCTGGTGGGAAGAGGGTGGCCCCTGCTTCTGGTCTTTGCCAGGCGATGAGGCAGGGCTCTTTCCTGGGAGGTGTTTGCACTTGGCTCGGAGAAATAGATGCCAACTGTAAAGAGGTCTCCACTCAGTGACACCCTCCCATGCTAGCAGGCTCTCTTTTCTAGCACGGCAGTCAGACTTTTGTTTTTGGTGATAACATCTAGGTTCCTTTATTTCATTAGAAACAGATACAAATGCAGAAATGGCCAGAGCGTCATCACATGTTCCTATGCTCTATTAAAAACTACACATAACCCAAAGGTAGAAACAACACAAACGTCCATCATCAGATCCGTGGATAAATAAGACATGCTTTATATATGCAGTTGAATATTATTCGGCCTGCTGTTCCATGGATGAATCCTACAGACATTATGAGAAATGAATGAAGCCAGACACAAAAGGACAGATACTGCATGATTCCACTTCTATGAGTACACAGAAAAGGCGAATTTCCAGAGAGAGAAAGTAGAAAAGTGGTTACTAGGCTAGGAGAAAGAAGGTGAGTGGGGAATTAGTGCTTACTGGGCATAGCAATGAAGCAGGGGCAGTGAAGAAGTTATAGATGGACAGTAGCTATAGTTACACCATATTATCAGTGTACTTAATGCCACTGAATTGTACAGCCAAGAATGGGTAAAGTGGTAAATTTGATGTTACGCATATTTTTCTACAATAGAAAGAGATAGAGAAAGGAAGGCAGGGAGGGAGGAAGGAAGACAAAGAAAGGAAGAAAGAAGGAAAGGGAAAGAAAGGACCATCAAGCAGGCCTGGGATAACAAGTCCTTAGAAAGGGAGGGTCCAGCCCTGCTTCCAGATGTCACAGGCACAGCACTTTTCTGAGTGACCAAGAGAAAAATCAAAGCCAGAGGAACCACTGCTCTTTACAAGATCGGGCAAAAGGCACTTATGAAAGCAATGCTCCTGACAAAATAATGGACTTTGCAATTTTTTTCTGTTCATTTGTGGGGTGGGGTCAGCCTGCCCCAGAGATGGGGGTGGGGCAACAGGACTCCCCTTCCCAAGGCCCCAAAGCCATTCGACCAGATAGTAACCAAGTGAGCCTATTGTCATTTTCAGCACATGATTCGTGAACATAGATATTATTTATTTCTAAGTTATAACTGTTAAGTCCTCCAGCCATTTCTTAAAAAGATGACTGTCTTCAAACAATGGCATTTTCCAGCTGCCATAACTGTAAAATTCAATTCCCTCATTTTTGCTCAAGAAATATAAAAAGTTTCTGACTTCACTGTTCCATTGTAAACAGATTTCCTGCTAAATATTTTCTGGAATGTGTTAATTTCTTGGCCTTCTAAATAATCCTAGCTAAGAATACAATAAATGATAAAAATATGCGTGTGTGCATGCATGCTAAGTCACTTCAGTCCAGTCCGACTTTTTGTGATCCTTTGGACTGTAGCCCACCAATCTCCTCTATCCACAGGATTCTCCAGACAAGAATACTGGAGTGGGTTGTCATTTAACCAAAATGTATCCAACACATTTGAAATGATCATTTCAATGTGTAATTGATTTAAAATTAATTAACTGTTTTACATTCCTCCTTTTATTTGTCCTAATTCTTAAAATTCAAAGTATATTTTGTACTAAGACCACATTTCAGTTTGGGCCAGCCATGTCTCAGGTGGTCACATGTGGCTAATGCTACTACTACATTTTGGACAGAGAGGAGAGCGAGGTATAGAAAATATATGAAAAGCTCAAAAGCAAGACGGCTCCTCAGCAGTGATATAAAGAATCATACATAAAACATCTGGGGCATTTCAAAGAGGTGGTTGCATCTGAATTGACCTTTGAGAATTTTTAAGTTAGGAAATGCTATACTCAGACAGGCATTATATGAAGAGCTGACTGGAAGCTGATTGGATGGGTTGGGAAAAGGATAGAAGGATTTGAGAGTCTAGGCAAGAAAGTCGGGAACTGGGGCAAAGACCACGGTGGATTTAAGAGATCTTTGGGAGGTGGAATTCGGACTAGAAATAGAGTAGAAGACACTGTAGGCGGTTACCCAGCAGCCATTTCTTTTTCTTCCCTGTTAAGAAGAGATTGATTCTGTTCAGGTGCTCTGTATTCTCTGCAATATCCTGTTATTTGTAGGGCAGCAAGGGGCAATGCAATGGCACCCCACTCCAGGACTCTTGCCTGGAAAATCCCATGGATGGAGGAGCCCAGTGGGCTGCAGTCCAGGGGGTCGCTACGAGTTGACTGAGCGACTTCACTTTCACTTTTCACTTTCATGCATTGGAGAAGGAAATGGCAACCCACTCCAGTGTTCTTGCCTGGACAGTCTCAGGGACGGGGGAGCCTGGTGGGCTGTGTCTCTGGGGTCGCACAGAGCTGGACATGACTGAAGCGACTTGGCAGTAGCAGTAGCAGGAGGCAATGAGAGGAGAGAAGAGGATAGGATTCCCAGCCCCAGGAGAGTGGATCTTGATGTTGTTGTTTCTTCACTAAGTCACGTCCAACTCTTGTGACCCCAAGGACTGTAGCCCCAACAGGCTCCTCCGTCTATGGGATTTCCCAGGCGAGAATACTGGAGTGGGTGCCATTTCCTTCTTCAGGGGGTCTTCCCAACCCAGGGATGGAACCTGCATCTTGTGCACTGGCAGGTGGTGGATTCTTTACCACCGGGCCACCAGGCAAGCCCAGATCTTGCTTAGCATAAGCCAATTATAGTTACTTTCTCATTGACTGGCTTAGAAATGGACTTGGAATCCAGTTTTGGCCAGTTGAGACTTACTGGTTATACTGCAAGGAGGGACTTCTTAGCTATTAAGGAAAAGTGCAAGGAAGAGACGGTCTCTTTCTGCCTCTCATGTGTGATGAGATGAGGAGGTAGTATCTGTCATCCTGAAGTGAGTCCGCTGACATCTGAGACAGGCAGGGAGGAAATACGGACTCCTGATGACATCATCAAAGCACAGAATTAACCAATCCTGGAAACACTCCACCTCGGGACTTGCTGTTTTGTGAGAGAATATTTTTACTGATTATTCAAGAACTGTGGGGTTACCTCTTACTTGTAGGTTAGTTTTCTAACAGATGAGGGGAAAAGCCAGATAATGCCCCAACCACTAGTAACAGCCATAATATCTTTCCTTTGTTCAGCAGGATGTATAGTGTGTGGAGCTCTTGCACCTAATGTCTTCACGGAATCCCTCTAACAGCCCAGGGAGGTGTTTAGGCAGATACCGTGATCTGCTCTCATCCATCTCTCTCTCCCCGATTTTCCTTTGCATTCCCAGAAACTAGTACGGTACCCGGAACAATAAGAATAATTGCGATCATTTCTCAAACTTTTTCTATGTATTTGAAATGGTTCAATATTTTATATACAAAATCTGACTTTACTTCCTCATTTACAAGAGCTTACCACAGCTCTATAAGTTGGGTTATTATCACCACACAACAGATGAGAAAACTGAAGCTCAGAGTTTAAGTGACAAGTTCAAGCCTCAGTTAGCGACAGAGCTGCAACTTGACCCCAAGTATGTCTCTGTAAAGGTTTTGTTCTTTACCCCTGTGATACAATGGCACAGAGCAAATCCTTGTGTTTACTGAATGAATCAATCATTCAATTCAACAAAATAAATGGCTGCCCAAAGAGAGTAAGTGCCTTGCATAATGTCATCCAGTTAAAGACAAATCCATGACTTAACACCCGTGTTCTGCCCTCAAGGCCATTGCTCTTTCTACCAAAGCCTATGACTACCATTTTTCCCAGCTTTGTTGAGGTATCAGTGACAAACCATGACTATTATTTATTTGGTGCTTGGTTAGACATTATGTTAAATGATTCCTGGCAATTTCTTTGTGTGTGAGTCTTTTCTCTATGGCCGATTGTCAGTTCCTTGAGGTGGCAGTTTTTTGTTTTTTGGTTTTTTTTCCCAGCTCCCACAAATATCAGAACAATGCATTTTCACAGTTAATAGCTCAATTTTTAAATATAGTGTTAGTGTTGTGATGTTGGTCACTCAGTCATGTCCGACTCTTTGCGACCCCATGGTCTGTAGCCTGCCAGGCTCCCCTGACCATGGGGATTCTCCAGGCAAGAATACTGAAGTGGTTTCCCATTCCCTTTTCCAGGGGATTTAAATATAGCATCTTCAAAATATAGATCTATCCTGGTTAGGATAACCATAACTCCTGGTGTGCCTACAATGTCCTGGTTTACACCTGTTACCCTGGCTTTATCAGTAGTAGAGTAATATTAATACCCTCCAAAATAGTCCTGTTTGGACAATAAATTACCATGATTTATGGTAAATCCGAGCTTAGTTTGGCCTGTTTAGCTATGCTTTGTCAACCACACCCAGCACACCTGCCTTTGGATAAAGGAGGATCCAACAGCCATCAAGGTTCATATTTAACAGAGAGATTTCAAGCACAGCACCTATCACACTTCACCACCCCTTCTGTCTACCACTCATCCCATTCTCTCCTTTCTTTCAAAAATCTCTTTTTCTTTATTTTACTGGTCTCCTTTCCGGCAGCCTCCTACCAGCCTGCATCTCACATCGCAAGTCTTGCTGGCAGAAATGAGGTAATAGGTTTTGAAAAGCTAGGGAAATACATTACTGGCTAGCTTCTATTTTTGGCTGAAATCCTCTTCAACTAAGGATCAGCGTGGAATAAGCAAACCTTTTATGAGTAACCTTTTGGCCTCTATGTCCCATGCAAGATTGTTCTGTTTGGGAATGTGGGGCTATGTGGAAAACTGGAGTTGTTGTGGTTGTTGTTTTAGCCAGTGAACATGTACAGTACTGGCAACAAGAGACTCTCAGTGTGTTAATCCCATTATGGTCTAAGCTTGAACTATGAATACTTTGAATTCTGGAATTATGACTGACATGCAGAGAATAAGAAGCAAACTAATTCTTAAACACACTATACAAACTGAGGTGTCTTACAGAGGAGATCTGTTGGAGATTAAATGTTTGTTCCCCCTCTTTTTTTAAAGATGAGTTCCTGTCAGTTTTTTTTTTCGATCTTTTTTAGTTTTTTTTTTTATTCTAGTCTTTTTGGGCTATGCCATGCATCATGCAGGGTCTTCATTCCCCAACCAGGGATTGAAGCCGTGCCCTCTGCATTGGGAGCATGGAGTCTTAACTACTGGACCACCAGGGACATCTCTCTCCTGCCTCATTTTTATTAAGACAAATGGAAAAATCAGATCAGAAGTGGCCTCATTTGTGAGTATAAATGGAGAGCTAGTGGCCATATTGTTTATGGAAAGAAGTATTTCAAGATCCTTCATGCTGAGGATTTAATAGAGGAGCAGGTACTCTATTTTGGGTGAAAGACTTGAGAAAAAGATGCCATGAGGTGGTAGCTGCTTAGAGGCTTTGACTCAGCACAACTGAGGCTGATCTGTGTTCTGAAGAGTTTTCATAGGTGCACCTTCTTGGTTGGGATGCTCTCTTGGCCTGAGTGATTAGCAGGACTAGCTAGGATTCCCCACAGCAGTGGACAAGCAGTGACTGTCAGACTGCATGGGACCAGTGTTCGACATCACCACTGTGTGACAGTGAGAAGCAAGAACACGGCAGGCCAGTGAGACCTCAGCAACCTAGGTGAGGTACGTGGAAGATGAGCAGTGCCATGGAGCTGAATGAGACTTGGAGAATGTTGAACAATTAAGGGAAGGGGTCAGACCAAGAGAGATATACTGATTTGCCTGCTAATAGGGTGTATGAGAGTTCCAAAGATTTAAGTAAAAATCAGGAGGAATACAACTTCACTTAAACCCCAGTTTGTAGAATAATTCTCACTAGTTACAAATGCATCTGATGAGAAAGAATCTGGCTGGATGAGATTATCCTGGTAAGAAACTGGCTCAAACACACACTCTACAAAGTGTGTTTTCTTTCATGATTATTAAATGTATCCCACTAGAAACTTTACCATTTAATATATAAGTTATATTGACTCTTATTCACCCATGACAATAAATTATGCCACATAGCCATCTTTCCAACAAGAGTGTTGCTAGTAACTTCTGGAAGAATTCACAGAGTCAAAGACAATAGACTCATATGTCTCTGTCTTCTTTTTAAGATTTTGTTATTCTTTCATGAACATCTTTCCAATGAGCAGAAACTATCTCACGCTGTAATTCTTTTTCCTCTCCTTGTTTCCTCTTAGGTTCCATGTAAATATTTACACATCACCACTCCAGCTCCAACTGTTTACCTAACATAGCCTTCAGATCCCGTCCTCAACATCTCATCAGATAACTTCATGTTTTCCGTTATCTGATATCACCTCTCATAACATTTCCACCTTGATGGGAAAAACAACCTTCCAAAGTCAAAATCTGGTCTCTCTTTTAAAAAGAAAATTAGTTAAACATTCAAGGTGTCATGAGAGTATGGTCCAAAGCCGTTGATTGCTTTTTCACGGGTCCCTCCGTTTTCATGATCTCTTTGGGAGACAATATAGAACCTGACTTCATCCCCAAAGGCTGCTGGACCAGCTGCTCAGAGAGGGCTTGCCACTACTGGCCCCTGCAATTCGCCGCCCCCCCTACCAAAGAGTAAGATGGAGGGGAGGAGAAAGGCTAGGAGAGAAATGGCTGTCTTTCTTTCCTAGTGCTGATGAAGTGTGTTTGAATTCCAGGGGTCTGAAAGATCTCATTTTCCCATGAAATTATTTCTCACTTGTCATTCTCCATCACCTCGTGTTCCAGATAGTCATCAGTTCTTATCAGTTCTATCTCAGAAAAATGTATGAAATGTATGGCATTGTTTTCTCTTTCTCTGTCTTTTGGTGACTCTGGCTTTATTTGTTCTCAGAGAAATGCCCAGATGCATAGGCTTTCACCAAGTACAAACAGTGAATGTGAATGTAATATCTTGCTTGCACTAGTGTATTCATTTCCTAACGAGCTTCCCCTCTAGACTATTTCCCCTGCAGCTATCTGATGGCTATCAGCTATCAGCTAAAACTCACATCTCTATGCTGCCTTCTTGCTTGCAGATACCAGTGACACCCCACTTTAATGTCAAGTCTAATCCCTCAGTCTGACATTACAAATTGCCGAGCAACCTGGCCCCAACCTGTCTTTTCTAAAGCTCTCGACCCTCTCTCCACTCACTCCTGCCCTCCTGGGAGGAGCAGGCTCTTGCTATGTGTCCTGTGCTCCCATCTCACCTCAGGTGTCTCCTGCATGGTCTACGACTCTTCCTCATACTGCCCAGACCCCTACCAGTAAAGCCTGAATCAACTTCTTGCTCTTAAGCTACAAATGAGTATTCACGGGGCGTGTTCTCGGTCTCAGGCACTGTTGGGAACACATTACATGCCATTCTAATGTTCCTTTGAATCCCAAATAACAGTAACAGTCAGGCTTTAATTCATTCATGAACTTGTTTACCCAGTTGATAATGACATCTGGTATCAAAGGTCAGGCGCTTGTACTCTTCAGGTATATGATATCCCACCCACCCTGTCCCATCGCCTCCCCCACCACATGCCTCCAGCACATATCTTTGCAACAGTGCTTTCAGTTCAGTTCAGTTCAGTTGCTCAGTCGTGTCCGACTCTTTGCGACCAGATGACAAAGAGAGCTGCAGTTGACTGGTGAATGCTCTCTGGAGGAATTATGAACACCTCAATAGCAAGGCTGGTCCTTACAAATCTGCATATCTCTAGTGCTTAGCATACTGCTGGCATGAAGGGTGTGCAGAACACTTTATTTTTTTTTTGGTAACTGAATTTGAATCTATGCATCCAATAATACGAAAAAGCTCTGTCCCAACTGAATAGGGTAGTCGAGCCATATGTAGCTCTCAGAGTTCTTTTACCTAGAAAGAATAATCCAGTGACTCAACTGGATAATAAGGAAGCTTTCTCCACTTTCATCTGTAACCTATTTCATAAATATATTTAACTCACCTACAGAACTTGGCGTTGTAACATTCATGGCAACCACCTGCAATTCAACCAAGCAGGCAAGCAGAAACTGCCCACACTTTCAATATCAGCATTGCTTAATCTGAAGTACTTTTTGGAAGACAAAGAAGCATTCATAAAATGGAACAGCAGTGAAGGTTGATAATGAGAAAGTTTTACAACAAAATGTCTTGCTGACTTACACAGTGCTTCCATGCCACTGGCTAGAAGAAATTTTTACAAAGATTCTCTCTGCAAAGCATAGGCAACATGCCAGAGAGGTTGTCAGAGTCTTTAAAAGACAAGAAAACTGAGGGACAGAGGAGAGGACAAGAGAGGGAGGAGGAAGGGAGCGGCAGCGGGAAAGACTTGCCTTTAATCCCCTGCTACAGACGGGAAATTCTAAGCAGGAAAATGAAGACAATGCACCGTTTATTCTCCTGTTAGGAGCTCTCATCTGAATTTCAGGTGGGTCTTGAGAAAATACCAGGTGCCTGCTTAATCTCAGCCAGGGACAGCAATGTCTTCTTTTCTACTCTTATTTTGATTCAACCATGAAACAAAGCGTTCTGGAAAGCAAGCAGCAGGGTGCTAAATGCACATTCCCAAGAAGACCAGAGAAAGTCACGGAAGTTTCAGGCTGCCCAGTTGAATTTCCAGGTGCTACAGCCACTATTATTTCTTTCCTGTGTATGGAAAAATGTGAAAATGTATAGGTACTCTCAGCGTATGACTTGGGCAGCAACATCTGATGCTAATGTGTGCACATGCATGCTCAGTCACTTCAGTGATGTCCAACTCTGTGCGATCCTGTGGACTGCAGCCCGCCAGCCTCCTCTGTCCATGGGATTCTCCAGGCAAGAACATTGGAGTGGGTTACCATGCCCTCCTCCAGGGGATCTTCCCGACCCAGGGACTGAACCCAAAGCCTCCTGAGTCTTTTGCATCGCAGGTGGATTCTTTACTGCTGAGCCACCAGGGAAGCCGCTGGATTAAAATGTATCATCAGTAGACCACATCAAAGGAGAGAGACTGACCTGGTCCCTGATTAAACAGTTCCCGATACTTACTCTCCCTTATAAATTCAATAAAGGGCAACCACTCCTGCCTTCTGACTGAATTTCCAAGGCCAGACCAGACCCCAGTCAAGATGGTGGTCTGTAAACAAGGTCCCATTAGCCCGATCCTGAAATGAGTCTCCAAGAGCTACTGACTGATAATACACAGATTAGGTTTGGTTAGAGGACAGCTTATCTCATCTCTCCCCATGGAACACCTCAGATACTGATAATTTGTCATGCCAAGAACATGTAACCTGGATTATTTTCCACTCCTTCTACGCTGTTTGGCTGGCCTGGCTAGCAATGGACTTTATTTTTACAATGCTTATCACTGTGGCTTTACCCCTCACCAGCAGGCTCTGAAGTAGCTGGAAACAAGAGCCAGCTGTGGGCCCAGCTGAGCAGCCAGCCACTTGGAACCCTTCTACACTGGTAGAAGAAAGGAACTGGCCAAAGGCCATACTGCTAAACACTCTGGGAAGAATAGATGAGAAAACAAGGGGGAAGGAACCTCCATTCATCCTAAAGCAAATGCAAACTGACATCTAGATTAAGGATAACTGAGGTTCCAGGAGGGTGTCTGGCTAACTTAGCCAGACACAGTCAACTTCTTGCTAATTCGGATAAATGAAGAAATGCCTGTGTGCATTAGTGAAATTCCAAAACCAGAGAGCAGAGGATTTTTTTTTTCAAGTCCATAGAGCAACTGAACTTTTATTTTAACCATAAGTTTCAAACTAAGGTGTGGCGGAGCCCTCTGCTACTGAATCTGCAGCTCATTTGGCATAAGCAGCAGTCATTTAAATTCAGTCATTCATGAAGTTAAGTCCTGCAAAGCTTTGCTCTCATGAATATGATAAACATCACCCCTTACACTCCTGTTTACTATTTATATACCCAGCTTGGCCTTCCTTCAAAGGCATCATAGAGATAAACTCAGCCCAGTTCAGGTCGAATGAGCATAAGTTGTTAGCAGAGTACTAGTAGATGAGGTTTTTCCTTGATTGCTGGGAGCCTTGGGCTCTGTACCCTCCCTCATGGGAGCAGTGAAAAGTTTGAACAGATGTTCAGATTCAAGGGGAGGGAACGCTTTATTGCTGCTCTATTTACTTCCTCCAGGAGGATCTGTTTTCACTTCCTTATGGACCAGAGAAAACAATTCTACCAGCTTAACTGCTACCTGGGGGAGGGGAAGCCTGGGATTCTGGTTCCCATGAAGCATGATGAATTAAGAAAGGAATGCAGTCTGCCATGAAACCACATTTACCTCTGGTTTTTTGTTCCCAAAATTAGGTCAGCAAATTTGCTGGAGCAGTAGCTTGATCTCAGGGTGCATTAATGAAGCAGCTTCTCGGCTGGAACACGAATCCTTTTTAGTCCGAGTCTATCTTCTGCATCTGTTTTACAACAGGCGGCCTCCATAGCTTAACTTCAAGGGGTGTTTAAGTGTACAGAGAGCCAATCCATGACCATGTTGCCTTCTGACATTTATTTTCCTGCAGTATTTACCCTGGGATTGAATAGTGTTTGTTCTGGGCATTATAATAAAAGCTCTCTGCAAAAGTCTCTTGGATGAAAGTGCATGAACCAAATCATCCAATCAACAAACATTTATTGAATACTCACCATGTGCCAGGTGCTAAGAATGTGAGATTCAGCCCTGCCCTTTAAGACCTTATTATATAGTCAGTGACAGAAATATTTACAGATTTGTCTGAGTGAGGACTTTTATTTGTCTTCCAGTACTCCAGTACTCTTGATAACAGAAACCATCAAGTTGGACATATGGCTCCCCTATAAACTATGCTTCTTGACTTATCTTAAGTATGGTCATGTGACTAAGTTCTGTCCAATGGAATATGAGTAGAATTGAGATGTGCAACTTCTGAGTCATATCCTTAAAAAGAATCCATTGGCTCATATTTCCTACTCCTCCCTTCCCAGGACCTGAAACGTGTATGTGGGAGTGTTAGCTAAATTCTGCCATCAGGAGAGCAGTACAACAGATGATGGTGGGAGAGCAGTATGGAAGGAGCTGGGCCCCACATGACCTTGGGAGACAATCTTTTCTCTCGGTTGTTTATCAGCTGAATGAGGAGACAGAGATGGGCTGGGGGTGGTGGTGAAAGGCAATCCTTCTATCTTGTTTAAGGCACTGTTATTTAGTCTCAAAGCAGAGACATTACTTTGCCGACTAAGGTTCGTCTAGTCAAGGCTATGGTTTTTCCAGTAGTCATGTATGGATGTGAGAGTTGGACTATGAAGAAGGCTGAGCACCGAAGAATTGCTGCTTCTGAACTGTGGTGTTGGAGAAGACTCTTGAGAGTCCCTTGGACTGCAAGGAGATCCAACCAGTCCACTCTGAAGGAGATCAGCCCTGGGTGTTCTTTGGAAGGAATGATGCTAAAGCTGAAACTCCAGTACTTTGGCCACCTCATGTGAAGAGCTGACTCACTGGAAAAGACTCTGATGCTGGGAGGGATTGCAGGCAGGAGGAGAAGGGGATGACAGAGGATGAGATGGCTGGATGGCATCACTGACTCGATGAACGTGTGAGTCTAAGTGAACTCCGGGAGTTGGTAATGGACAGGGAGGCCTGGTGTGCTGCGATTCATGGGGTCTCAAAGAGTCAGACATGACTGAGCAACTGAACTGAACTGAACTGAAGAAGCCAAATCAATATTCCAGTAATACACATACATTTCCCCTAACAGACCAAAATTTTCTGGAAGCGTCTTTAGTTTTCCAGCCCAATCATGCAGCCACATAGAGTAAGAGCTCACCTCATATTTGCAGATGATGATACAAAGATATATATAGTAAAAACTCAATTTTGCTCTTGTGAAATAATTTGATACCATTATAAGTATTATAAGATAAAAACATTAACTTATAAGGAAAGCTCAAAGCAATGCCTGGCTTGGCTTCTTAAGGGTCAAAAAGAAAAAAAAAAAAGGCATGGTGTGACATAATGTTAATCTATTAGTGACTGAAAGATGGAAATATTTCACAGCAAGAAAATTTTATCAGATGAATGAAAGGCAATGAGATAAGAATAGAGAATAAGCCTTTTCCTATGGTCAAGCATAATCATGTAAATTAGCACTGACCAATAGACATTGCTATCTAAATAAGGTCTGTTTTTCATAAAAAATGGAAAATAGATGTCTAACAACCATTTGCAGAAACTTGCCTAACCTCAGGGCTTCATGCCTGTGACTCTGTTAAGTACTGTTTCAGAACAGCTTTACTACTTATTAATGATGTCCCTCTGGCAAATGACTCAATTCTTTCAAGCCTCAGTTTCCTCATCTCTACAGTGGAAATTCAACTGAAAACATTTATTGCAAGTATACTTACATCTCAAGTACTGTTCTAGGCGTTCTATCAGCGGCAGACAGAAAAATGACAGGCAGAACAAATAAGGAAATTATGTGGTATATAAAAGGTGATACAATTGGAGCAAAGCAGAGCAGGAGAGCTGGTGGCAGCAATCTGAAATGTGATGTCTACATAAGTCCCCACGAGCAAGGATGGTGGCTCCCACTGGGCTATTAGCAATGAGGGACCAGCTATGGTTGAATTCTGAATGTGTTTTGTAGGTAAACAGAATTTTCTGACAGGTTGTCTGTGAAGTGTGAGAGGAGGAGGAGAGTCAAGGATGCTCCAAGGTTTTTGACTTGAGACAAACTGGAAGGATGCAGTTGACAACCAGTGACAGGGCAAGGTGTGTGGAGAGTTAACTTTTGTCCCAAAGATCAGGAGTCCAATTGTTGGACATGCTCTGTGTGATGGTAAATTTTGTGTATCAGTTTGGCTGGTACATAAAGTGCCAGGTATTTGGTCAAACATTATTCACTGGGTGCTTTTGGATTAAACTAACATTTGAATTGGCAGACTGAGTAGAGCAGACTGCCCTCCCAGTGTGGGTGGGCCTCATCCAATCCCTTGATGGCCTGAACAGAACAGAAAGTCTGACTTGCCCGCGAACAAGAGAGAATGGGCTTCTGTTCTTCCTGCTTGACTACGTTCACACTTGGACGTGGTCTTTTTTTTTCTGCCTTTAGACTCAGATTGAAACATCAGCTCTTTCTAGGGTCTTAAACCTACTGGTCTTCAGACAAGAATGAAACCATTGCTTCTCCTGGGTCTCATGCCTTTGGCCTCAGGCTAGAGCCGCACCATCAACTCTCCTGGGTCTCCAGTTTGCTGACTCATTTTGCAGACACCTTGGGACTTGCCTGCATCCATAATCCTTATAATACATAATACATGTGAGCGCATGCTCAGTCATTCAGTCATGTCTGACTCTTTGCAACCCCATGGAATATGTAGCCTGCCAGGCTCCTCTATTCATGGGATTCTCCATGCAGGAATACCGGAGTGAGTTGCTATGCCCTCCTCCAAGGGATCTTCCTGACCCAGGAATCAAACCTGCCTCCTGCATCTCCTGCACTGCAGGCGGATTCTTTACCCACTGAGCCAGTTGGGAAGCCCACATACGTACATACATCCTACTGGTGCTGTTTCTCTGCAGAACTCCGACTACCACACAGTGCTTGGGATGCTGACTAGATTTCAAGAGAAGAGTCCAGGAGACAGATGGCTATGAGGATTCTGGGGCTGAATTTCAGGCTGGTAATATATATTTGGGAATCACTGGCTAAGATGGTATTCAAAACCAGAAGACTGGATGGGATCATCAAGGGAACAGATATTGATAGAAAAGAGGAAGAGGTACTGAGTCCTGGGTCCCCAGTGTCTAAGGATCAGGAACTCAGCCACAGAGACAGAGAAGGAACAGCCATTGAGTCAGGAGGAAACCAAGGAAGTGTGTTGTCCTGAAGCCAAGGGGAAAATCACATCACGGAGGAAGGAAGCATCTCATCTATCAAATGCTGCGGATGTGTAAATGCTCTGGCCACTGGTGACATGACAAGAAGAGTAGCCTTGGGGAGGTGGGCTAACCCTGCTGGAGTGGGCTTAGGAGCAGAGGTAAGGAGGGAGGTTAGAGCCACTGAGTATGAGCCCTTCTTGGAAGAGCTGCTCAAAAGGTGTGCAAGAACATGGGGTATTTGTTGGCAGCGGAAGAGGGGGCAAAGGAATGGTGAGCTAACAGGAAAGATTGATGGTGGGAGGAGAAGGGGATGACAGAGGATGAGATGGTTGGATGGCATCACTGACTCGATGGACATGAATTTGAGTAAGCTTCAGGAGTTGGTGATGGACCGGAAAGCCTGGTGTGCTGCAGTCCAGGGGGTTGCAAAGAGTCGGACACGACTGAGTGACTGAACTGAACTGAACTGAACTGAACAGCACGCTAGTCCTTTCATTGGAAGGACTGATGCTGAAGTTGAAGCTCCAATACTTTGGCCACTTGATATGAAGAGTTGACCCATTGGAAAAGGCTCTGATGCTGGGAAAGACTGAGGAGAAGAGGAGAAGGGGGTGACAGAGGATGAGATGGTTGGGTGGCATCACTGACTCAAAGGACATGAGTTTGAGCAAACTTTGGGAGATAGTGAAGGACAGGGAAGCCTGACATGCTGCAGTTCATGGGGTCGCAAAGAGTCAGACATGACTTCACGACAGAACAACAACGGCATGTTGATAGTACCGTTAGCTGCCGTCTGTGGAGCACTGCACTGATGCTGGGTGTTTCCTTATTTAACCCTCCCAGTGGTTCTGCAGTGCAGGTATCACTACCTCTGTCTTTCATGCAAAAAGACAGTTGCTAAGAGAAAGTGAGAAACTTTACAAAACCACAGTTAGTAAGTGGCTGTGTCAAGATTTAAACCCAGGTTGTTTGAACTTGAAAGCAGAGACTCTTTCCTGCGCAGAGTCACTGCCTCCCATAATATAGCCTCCCACAGGGAGAGCAGGCCTGCGAATGCATGGACCAATGGCGACTGTCAGGTTTCTCATCGGGGTATATAGGAAGCACTTAATTGGGCAGAACAGTGTGGCAGACAGATTTGTACCACCTTCATGCAACAACTGGCTGCAACCTTTAGGAAGGAGGTGTAAGAACGATACCTTTACACTGCCTGCTCCATGCAAGTGGTATTTACATCCTATCCAAGCAGAGGAACAAACAGCAATGTGCAAATTCTATATTCAGATCAGGCAAGGTCTAAAGTCCTTTATTACTTAGCACACTGGTATGGATGCAAGGAGCTTCATTTAATATTAGCTGCTCCTGCAACTGTTACATTAAACGGAAGGGCACATGGTTCTGGAGATGGGATGGAAGAGGTTCACTGCTGTCCTTGGCAGTGAGGATAAGTGGGGTGTCCAGCCATGTCAAATCCCAACATGTAAAAACAAACAAACAAACAAAAAACCCTATTGAACCAAGACCTCATCACGCTGCACATTACAGATTCCTTACCAAAATGCATGATGAATTTTTTTTCCCCCTTACTGGAAAGTAAGAGGCTCCCAGTATCTGTTCATGTTTGGAATACAATTTGATTGTAAAGCAGTATGGAAATTCCCTGCTCTGAGGAGACATGGGGCGTACATGTGGGGAAAGGGTAGGAATGAGGAGAGAAAGTATCTTCCAAACTCAATGTCACTGTGGAAGCTGGTGAGCCTGTCACCCCAACGCAAAGGAATGGCAAGAGTGAGCAGCGAAGAGCTTAAAGAAAATTCCCTTGGTTAAGCACAGGGCGCCCTGGAAACAGCCATTTCAATTAGTGCCAGACTGACCTGAAATACAGATTAAGAGGTCATTTCAAACGATGCTGAAGGATAATTTGCTTAGCATACAGATCTCTCCTACAGCATCCTTGGCTCCGCTTCTCTGCAAGGTAGCATTACCCTTACTGACCGTTCAGGTCTCACAGAGCACACATCACTAGTCCTAAAATCCAGTGAGTCCTCATGTAAAGCACCCCACCTGTGGCTCACGCACAGGTCTCCCTCATTCACAGTGGCGAGAATGAATAACTCTGTCAGAAATGCTCTTTCTGGCTCCTCTTCTCATAGCTCTTTATTTTCAGTCATTCGTAACTTTTATGGAAAGTTTCTTTTTTGGACAAAATAGCCCATACTGAGTGCTTTCACAAAGGCATTCTTTGAATTTTTTCAGAGGTCTATCAATCATCTCTAGGTTATGACACAGGAAAACATTAAAAGCCTGATCATCAAGAGAGAAACAAGTAGTAAATTCCATTTTAAATTAGAAACAGTTTAACTTCACTTATAATCTTAAATTTTTTTCTTGATTATAGAAATAATGCATAGTCACTGAAAACAAATTCGACCTAAACAGAAAAATCATAAAGGATAACATGAAAGGTATCTTACAATCCCATCTGTCAAAGAGAATGTGTATATCCTTCCATATTTTAAAAATATACATGTTATACATATATATATACACACACACACATTCATAAATATATATACACACACATATATGAAGTAAAGTGAGCTCAGTCATGTCTGACTTTTTAAGACCCCATGGTCTATAGCCCTCCAGGCTCCTCTGTCCATGGGATTCTCCAGGCAAGAATACTAGAGTGGGTAGCCATTCCCTTCTTGAGGGGATCTTCCTGACCCAGGGATCGAACCTGGGTCCCCTGCATTTCAGGTGGATTCTTTACCATCTGAGCCACTAGGGAAGCCCAAAAATATATTTAATATATATATTTTAGAGGTCCTTAACCTAAACTTCTTGAAATTGTGTGTGAAATTTGTGTGCATATAGGTATATATACTTTAAAGGAAAAGGAATAATAAATTTCATCAGTTTCCAAAAAATTTAAAAATATATATGTATATATATAGAGAGAGCTACATATAACAAAGTATAACATACTTATATAACTATATATATTCCTATGTAGCTCTCTCTCTCTCTTTCTCTCTCTCTCTATATATATAAATATATTTATTTCCTATGTAGTTTACGAAAATTTAGTCATCTACATATAATTCAGCAATTCACTTTTTTCCATTTATGGACATTTTTCCATTTTAGAAATACTTTTTGTTCTTGATATTATTGTATTATCACTTGGTTTTTCTCCCTTTAAATTCCAGAATCCAGGCTTGGAGACAGAAAGATCTGGGTTGGACTCCTGGCTCTACCACTTACAAGTTCTGTAAGTGCAGCAAGCTACTCAGACTTTAGAAGTCTGCTTTGTCATCTGTAAAACTGACTAGAATAATAATAGAGTTATTGCAAGGAATGAGTAGTAAAATGTATTCTAGGCGGTTGGCACTTACAATGACTGGCATAGAGTAAACATCCAAATAAATATTAGTGCTTTTTCTAGATAGAATGCACTTGGTCCAAATTCACATACATGACAGCATCTGGAGAAGGTTTCTAAAATCAGGATTTAGTATGACAATCGAGTGGATTATTGAGAATAAAGCTGAAGCCACACTCTGGGATAAGATGGCATTATCCATTACTTAAGAGTAAGTCAGCAAGCAAATGATGATTTATACAGCCGCAAATGTTATGGAGGACTGGATGTCAGTCCTAACCAGCATGACCAAGGAAACTGCATTTCTCTTAAATCCCAGTCCTCCTTTTCTATGATACTGATCAGGTCACAGTCCATACCATTCTTTGCTGGGGTCTGCCTTCCCATTCGGGGTCTTATTACTAAGCTCTAAGACTTTGCATCTGCAAATGGTGCAAGTCCCCTCGATGGATCCACAGAATTCCATTTCCCTTGAGGATGCTGGTGGTCTGCCTCACTTATTAACACGGGAATAGCTGTGGTCTCAGGCTCTCTCCCCTCCAGAGCTCTCTGCCTGGCCGTGTCCACTCTTTACCTCTGGGGTCTTGGGCAACCCAGAGCGAGCACCAGGCGTGGCATGAGGTCCTACCACAGCCACCACTCCCGGGGGAACAACTATATGCCAGGCATGTGCACACCTGCATGTTTTATTTTTATTATATCATAACAATTTTGGAAGTCATCTCTTTTAGTACAGAAATTAAGGTTCATTAAAATAAGATGTTTGTGCAACATTACACACTTAGTAAGGGGCAGATTTGGAATTTGAATTGCTTTACTCCACAGTCCTGGCACTGCTGAAAGCTACCACAACAGCTTTTGGTTCTGTGTAGTGAACTACATGTTACACTTGGAAGACTTTGGTGAAAACGGAAAAAAATATCAGCTTGGTACCCATTGGGAGTTTCCTTCAGACACAGCAGATTCCTAAACACCAGAAGGCCTTCCTAGTAGGAAGCCCTGTAGCAGGACGGCACAGTCAAATTCCCAGTCCGCATCTGCAGATCTTAGCTAAGATTTGGAGAAGAAAATGGCACCCTGCTCCAGTATTCTTGCCTGGAGAATCCCAGGGAAAGAGGAGCCTGGCAGGCTGCAGTCCACAGAGTTGCAAAAGAGTCAGACGCGACTTAAGAGACTAAAAGAATAAGCTAAGCTGAACTCCTACAGCTTTGTTGGAGGACCAGTGAGAAAACCGACCAGAAAGGATAAATTATCTGTGGTAGGCAGAATAACTACCATATGGAACACCAGAGTTACAGCAGTAGGCAGCCACTATGACTTTGTGGAAGCTTCAGGTATATATACTATACCTATACCTCTTGGGGAAGATGGTAAGCTGCACCGATCATGCCACCAATTAAAAGTGTTGGGAGTGAAGGTGCTGGGGTGAGACACATCCCCAATACCTGCATGGTTTTGAACACTGAGTGCAGCACCTCCGCTCATGCGTGAGTCTGACCCCAGACTCTCCTGTTATAAAGCAAGGTGTTCCTTTATCTTGCCAAGGACCTGACTTAAAAGCGTTCTTTGACTTTGGGCACAGGTTGTTCAAGACAGCAGTGTTCTCCAGCCTCACAGGAGGGAGACAGAGTCTGCCTGTTCCTTGTTTCAGCCAAGGGCTAGAGGCTTCAGAAAATTTGCCCCGATGATGCCAGCTCCACGGTATCCTCGCTGCAGACACAGTGAGTGGCCTTGGGACTTTGGAGGACAAGATGCTCCCCCAGAAAGTTCACTAGTCCAAGGATCCCTGCTCACTTTTGGGCTCTACCTTAGCACTGACAATAATCCTTTCTTAAAAGTGTTTCTCTGAGAACAAGCAGGAGGTTACCAGCTCAGAGACAGCTGAAGGAGGTGGCGTCTTGGCAGTTTCTGCATGCGTGCTGGAGTGTCACTTGGGGGGGGGAGGGGCAGAAGTGGCGTCGGTGCTCTAGAGACACAGAAACGGCTGCAGCAGGAGAGCCCGTGGATTCTGGAAGAAACAAGCACTAACTCCTCCTAAGACCTGCCGGGACTTGCGGGAAAGGCGGTGCTCTCCTCCTTCAAGAGGAAGGCCTGTTGAATCAGGAGCATGGAGTCTGGCATCCTTCAGCGTATCTCTCTTCTGGATTCAGGCAACAGCGTGAGGGATTTCAGTGAGGATAACTTCACATCAAACCGTCTATTCTCATGTAATTAGAGTCGGGAACCATTTATGTGGCTCAGTGGGTACGGAATCCACCTGCATCACGGGAGCCGTGGGTTCGACCCCTGGCTGGGAAAATCCCCTAGAGGAGGAAATGGCAACTCACTCCAGTATTCTTGGCTGAAAAATCCCACAGGCAGAAGTGCCTGGTGGGCTACAGTCCTGAGGTCTCAAGAGTTGGACATGACTGAGCGGCTAAACAACAAAGGACAAGGCAGAATAACAGCCCCCAAATGTGTCCACATCCTGATCCCTGAAATGTGTGATACGTCACCTTATATGGCAGATGAGACATTGCAGATATGACGAAATTTAAGGATCTTGAGCTAGGAAGGTTGTCCTGAACGATCCAGGTGGGCCCAGTCCCATCACAAGAGGGAAGCAGGACTGCTGGAGTGATGTGGGTAACCTCTGGTAGCTAGAAAATGTGAGATGGCCCAGTGGTTAAGACTCAGTGCTGCCAATGCAGGGGACATCGGTTTGATCCTTGGTCAGGGAACTAGGATCTCACTTGCCAGGTGGTGTGGCCAAAGTTTTAAAAATAGAACAAAATGTGAGGAAACAGGTTCTTCCCCAAAGTCTCCATAAAGGAACTCTTCCTTGCTGACCGATTTTAGACTTCTGACCTCCAGAACTGCAAGGTAACAAATTTGTTGTTTCAGGCACTCAATTTGTGGTGACTTGTTATAGCAGCAACAGGACACTAATACAGCACCCACATCCCAAGTATGTCACAACAAATATTGTCCTATTCTTTTTTCTATTCAAAAATAGTGATTGATTTAGGGCACACTGAAGAGATATTCTATTAAACGTAAAGTTCTACACACCATTTATCTAAGTTCCAAAGATTAATGTTTCCTGATATTTCAAACACTCCCTTAATGATGTTCTGATTGATCTGATTCTCCCTTTACGTAGAGAAAGTGAATTCTAATTTCTGACCTGGGAGCTTTGATGTGAACATTGCACTGAATACCCTCTGCTGCTGCTGCTGCTGCTGCTGCTGCTAAGTCACTTCAGTCGTGTCCGACTCTGTGCGACCCCATAGACGGCATCCCACCAGGCTCCCCCATCCCTGGGATTCTCCACGCAAGAACACTGGAGTGGGTTGCCATTTCCTTCTCCAATGCATGAAAGTGAAAAGTGAAAGTGAAGTCGCTCAGTCGTGTCTGACTCCTAGCGACCCCGTGGACTGCAGCCCACCAGGCTCCTCCATCCATGGGATTTTCCAGGCAAGAGTACTGGAGTGGGGTGCCATTGCCTTCTCCGGAATACCCTCTAGAGGTTTCCAAAACCTAAAGGAGAAAGGCCATTTTGCTTTCCATTGGAAAATGACCTAGACATTCCCTCCTCTGACTGACACACGTTCGCTCACTGACCCTCAGTATGTCAAATCTGAAACAGGCAGGCATGACGGGTAGGGAATGGGGATTCTCTCTTCTGCAGGGACACTTGTGAACATCTTCAACACCCACCTCCAACAGCGACTTCCATCAGCTCAATGGTACAAAGGTTAAAAAAACTCTTCCTAATTTTGATTCTAATAAATGACCTGAAGAAAGGCATGTCCTTGTTTGTTTACATATATAAATTTAGAAGCACTGTGAAATCTCAAACAAAATTAGCCACCCAGGAGAAAGAAAACGAAAAAAAATCAGATAACTTAATTAACCAAGGCTGAAGCACATACACTCACAGGACCCAGGGTAATGTGGGCCAGCTGGGCTGAAGCGAGGGCAGACAGGCATGGATGAAGAGCCAGAGGCCCAGGAACAGAATCCAAACAACAGAAGGGAAGGTCATTGGCCGATTGATGAGGCTTCTGTTGTCCTTGTCACTGAGCGTGAAGAAGAGTCCTGGAGCCCTAGAAGGTTCCTAACGTCATCGTTATTTGGATAAGCCAGGTGACAACAGGTCCCAGAGAGGCATCCTTTGTGACCAGATGTTTCAGAGAGAAAGTTTTGGGTTTGGGAAACCAACTGTGTAACCCTGTACTCTCCAACCGGACACCACAAGCATTGATGTTTCTGTGCAGGTGCTAGACCGCTTTGGAATAGCCAAAAGAACTCATTCACTGATTCTCCTGTATTATCCATTTCTCCCACAGAGTGCTCCGAACAGCTGAACATGCCCAGTATACTAGACTAACTCCCTTTAAGAAATTCCATCTAGAGCTGGTGTTATATGCATACAAAAATTGTCATAATGATCATTTCCTGGATTTTTCCCATTACCTATGGCCTCCTATGAACAGGCTCTTTCCGTCTATATGATAGTAACCATTTACACTGAAGAAATGATTAAAAATGCCAGAATCACTATGCAAATGCTTTGCTGCCTTCCTGAAGAGAAGTAGGCTGGCAAATATAGCTGCTATTTCCTTACCAGGAAAAAATAAAGTTAGAGAGAGCAGCATGCCTGAGTGTGCCAGCTGTCATCTGGGACAGAGGGGCCTCTTGACCCACTTGGCAAACAGCACGATCGTCCAAGTCTCTTTTCTCTCCCAAGGCACAGGGTAGACATGGCCACAGTCCAGATTTCCCAAGGACCTGGTTTCAAATAATTTCATTTCCAACACAGAGATTTGTTGAAATCTACATGTGGTTTAATCCTCATGCTGGTTTAAGACTGTTCACGTAAATGCTTAAGAAATAGATAAAATCTTTAGACTGGTCTATGACTCAGGGTTAAGAAAATAAGGTCACTATGTGTTCATACATTATGTGTAGCCATGACATTTAAATTTAACCCTCCCAATCAAACATAACTTACGATGCAGAGTTTGGACAAATGAGCCCTTTTTCTTAGTCACTGCAGTTGCGGGTCTGATCTAAGTCCCAATTCCTCCTCCATCAAAGTAGCTTACTTTCCTTCTATGCACCCTTTCCAAAACATAAAAATAAAAACGAAGTGCTGTAGGGTAGGTGCAGATGGATGAGGTGCACAAGCAATAACAAGCCCCAACTCTTTTCCCGGCGGTGCTTTGGTTCGGCTCTACCTGAGGCAGGCACCTCAGCAGAGCTTTTGCAGGAACCACATGAAGATCATGGCACCTCCAGATAAGCAAGTTCATGGTAGGGGTGGGTGGGGGCAGGTAAAAATTTTCACTAAAATGCATCATTCTTTGGGTGCAGCAGCATAAAAGAAACACAACTGATTTGGGAAACTGCTTAAAATAAACACTACCCACTATAAAAGAGCTAAAAAAATAGCCCATTCTTGTTCCATCTCCCTTTTCCCTTTAAGCTTGCAAAGCCTGTGGTTACAAAACATACTTGGAGGCAGCCTTTGCTTCCATATGCCTGCATTTTCCAAAAGGTTCAGACTAGACACTGAAGGGCCTGTGTGCCTGCTCAGTTGCTTCTGTCCAACTCTTTGTGACCCTATGGACTGTTGCCCACCAGGCTCCCCTGTCCATGGGATTCTCCAGACAAGAATGCTGGAGTGGGTTGCCATGCCCCCCTCCAGGGGATCTTACCAACTCAGGGAGTGAACACACGTCTTAGGCTCCTGTATTGGCAGGTGGACCACTGAGCCACCAGAAAGCCCCACTGAAGGGCCCAGCAGACCTTTAATAGCTGGAACTGAGCCTTCTCTGGGGTCCAGTGGTTGAGACTCCACACTCCCAGTGCAGGGGGCCTGGGTTTGATCCCTGGTCAGGGAGCTAGACCCTGTGTGCTCCAACAAAAACCTGCTGCAGCCAAAGAAATAAATAATAAAATAGCTGAGACTAATTCCAACAGAAAATATTAAGAACATATTTTATATCTGTGGAGAGTTTAATTTTTGCAAACTATTTTCATGACTGTTTTGAAGTATGATGGGCAGGATTATTACAAGTTTGGATAGGTGAAACGAAAAAAATACCAAGTTAGGACAAGCACTCACATCTCCTGATTCTTAGTCTTACACAAAATCACCTCAGCAATCACTTTGTGTCAGTTGAGTACTTAATTCTGAACATTCAAGGTGCTATCTGTACAGTTTGGCATAACTAGATTCATGCATTCACTTGAAGAATAGTCACTCACAAATAGACAGTGTTTGGGGCCCCAGTGTGTGCCAGAGAGAAGTAGACAAGCAGGGGCCCCACCTTTATGCTGTCTACAGCCTCATCTTATGCCCCTACATGAGCAGTCGGGGCCTGGGAATGAGGCCACGTGCCACAGACGGTTCTACACACCCCTGAGAAGTGAGGACGAGGTTTACAGCAGAAGCTCCAGGAGTAAAGAAGGCAAAGAGCCATAGGAGGTGGGACTTCCTCCCAAGGAGAAAAGGGTCCATGATAAGACCAGTTTGGGAAACCAATCTTACCATATTTTCTCTTAGAAATATACATGCACATTAAAAATAAAAAGTTCTTCAATCAAGAACGTACCAACTTTCACTTACCCAGCAAGTCTGTCTACCATGGGACAGTGTTAGAACAAGCCTGTGGGACATGCTCACAGTCTTAGAGTGGAGTCAGCAGGTTCTGATTTAGAAAACCTATTTTCCCAGTTGCACCCATACTTGTCCGTATGACCTGTGAAGATACTCACTTCTGAGACCTCCTAGGCTTAAACAACTCTTGAAGCAGCTGGAGAACAAGGCCCTGCTGGTTCCCAACAGTGAACGCTGGAAGGCTATTCCAGAGATGGCTTCTTCAGCCTTGGGCACCTTCTCTGGTTTCCGGGTCATGTATTTTTTGACCTCACAGCCTCTGTAACCTCTGACTTGAAGCTCTCTGTGCCCTTTGAGCTGAGTCCTGTCACAATCCCATTTAGCTTCCTGGTACCTGTTCTAATTCTTTGTGTGTGTTAGTCGCTCAGTCACGTCTGACTCTTTGTGACCCCATGGACTGTAGCCCACCAGTCTCCTCTGTCCATGGAATTCTCCAGGCAAGAATATTGGGGTGGGTTGCCATTTGCTTCTCCAGGGGATCTTCCCGACCCAGAGATCGAACCCAGGTCTCCTGCATTATAGTTTAATTCTTTCCTGTTTGCGCCACCAGGGAAGTCCTCATTCTTTAGCCCAAGGATATTGCCTGACCCTACATCTCTGAGGCAAGGAGTTCCCTTGTTCGGTCTTATCTACTCTCACTTCAGAGCCAACATATTAAGTCACAACCATAAACCTAACCTTGCACTGCCTTGTGAGAATCAGTTACGTTGAAGGAGAGGGTAATGGTCCATCTCCATGTAAACCAAGAGAACTTAACAGTGATCCACTAACCCTTGAAACGCCAGGGGCCTCAGATAACTGTGTCACATATTACCTCATTGCACTACCCCAACAAATGATGAGGTAGTTGCAGTTTCTGCCTGTTTTCTAAATTAGGATGCTGATCCTCTGAGAGGTAGTAACTTGCCCACATCACAGAGCTAAGGTATCAGAGCCAGGATTTGAACATTCACAGTCAAAGCTATGATTTTTCCCATAGTCACGTATGGATGTGAGAAACCATAAAGAAGGCTGCGTGCCGAAGAATTGATGCTTTCGAACTGTGGTACAAGACTCTTGAGAGTCCCTTGGACTGCAAGGAGATCCAACCAGTCCATCCCAAAGGAAACCAGCCCTGAATATTCATTGGAAGGACTGATGCTGAAGCTGCAGCTCCAATACTTTGGCCACCTGATGCGAAGAGCCAACTCATTGGAAAAGACCCTGATGCTGGGAAAGATTGAAGGCAGGAAGAAAAGGAGAATGAGATGGTTGGATGGCATCACTGATTCAATGGACCTGAGTTTGATCAAGCTCTGGGAGATGGTGAAGGACAGAGAGGCCTGGCATGCTGCAGTCCATGGGGTCACAAAGAGTTGGACACAACCAAGCGAATGAATAACCACCAAAGTCAGCCCTCAGAGAACGTGCTGGTCTGAGCCAACAAACCTCCCTTGATCCCTGCCTCTTGCAAAAGTACCTGCTCATCTTCCAGAACCACTGCTCAGGAGCATGGCATTCCTATGGGGTCGAGATCCTGGAGAAGCCCTCGGCGCCCACCACCACCCCTCCCCCACTGGTCAGCATACTATATGCCCTGGCTTTGTTCTCCTCTCCCCGACCCTCTGTCAGAGCGATGCATTTCTACTGGAGTTAACCCTGTGCTAATGTTTCTTTTCTGGTGACAACATGCTTTAAACCCAGGCTAAATGTAGACTTTAATGGTAAGATGGTGGAGACCTACATGGGGAGACTGTTGAGTCAGGTGTGGAACTTAGCATCCCATGATCCCCTGCTCACTTTGCTTGGCCCAGCATTCTCAACCCTCCCTGCACAGAAGCATCATGGAAACTTTTCATCTGTTTATCTAATTATCTATCTGACAAAAAACTTATGTCCAGGTCACACCACAAACCAAATGACTCAAAATCACCAGAAGTGGGACCCTAGTACTGGCATGTTCTTAAAAAGCTCTGGGTGATTTTCTAACAGACTAGAGTTGAATACTCCTATTTTAAATATGAAGCTAGCCATGTAAACAGAAACCCTGTGTCTAAATTTTGGTCTTTGTACATCCCACGGAGGCTGGTGAAAGATGGCAAACGTGTTTTCTCAGGGGAGGGAAGAGGTTTAAGAATCACCGGCCTGATGCTGATTACCACGTGTTCTTGGGCCAGAATCAACTTCTTTAGGGTTTGGTTTTCTGATCCAGTAATGAGGGGTTAATGCTAATTTGCCTCAAAGGTGAATAATGAAAAATGACTAACTCAGGCGGCCATTGAGGTATGATTTAGGCAAAGTTAAAATGCTTTTGTGCCAAGCAAGGGTCTGAGTGATTTGCCCCTTAAACACTGTCAAGACAGCCCAATAATTATAAATAAGGAGCCAGCTTGAAGTGCAATGAAGCAGGCAGCGTGGGCTCGCTGATGGTTGCTTTTCTTTCTCCCAGTAACATCTTCCCTCTGGATAGCAATTTGACAATAAATCAAAAGTAAAGAACATAGTATCTTGAAGCTCCTTTGGCACATTCCCACAAAGCCAATACTGTCCTGCTGACAAACTGTCTCCTATAAACAGGTGTGCCTCAACTTAGAGAAAGTGGATCTACAATGAAAGAAATAACCAAAGTGTTCTTCTACTTTAGAAAGCTTTCTTGCACTAGGAATCACCCTTGTGCATAATTCATTAAATTATTAGTCTTGGAAGAAAAAAAATCAATTCAAAATGGAGATATAGCTCTGAAATGACCATGTTAACCAGTGGGGAAATGTGCTTTAATTTACAAAAACTTTACAGTAACTCATGATATTTAAAGTGAGGCTTATTGCCATGAAGCTATAAAGAGCTGTAAGGGGAAAAAGACTTATCTATACATACAGTGTTCAGCCCTTTCCAATCACCAGCTTTTCTCATAAGGGATGGAGTGATGGCGAGCATGGTCAGTGGGTCAGGGTAGAGGCAGTCACCACTATGAGGAGTTCTACCATGGCATGCCAATTCTACTAGGCAGGCTCTCCCCTCCTACAACTCTTAAGTGGCCAGCACTGAGGTTAGCCTCCACTGAACCATTTAACACTGACATCCCACCCCCTTGCCATGTGTCTATTATAAGCTGAGTGCTATTCTAGGCTTGCTAAGGAAGGTGAGAAACCTATATGCAGGTCAGGAAGCAACAGTTAGAACTGGACATGGAACAACAGACTGGTTCCAAATAGGAAAAGGAGTACATCAAGGCTGTATATTGTCACCCTGCTTATTTAACTTCTATGCAGAGTACATCATGAGAAACGCTGGGCTGGAGGAAGCACAAGCTGGAATCAAGACTGCCGGGAGAAATATCAATAACCTCAGATATGCAGATGACACCACCCTTATGGCAGAAAGTGAAGAGGAACTAAAGATCCCCCTGATGAAAGTGAAAGAGGAGAGTGAAGAAGTTGTAGTAAAGCTCAATGTTCAGAAAATTAAGATCACGGTATCTGGTCCCATCACTTCATGGGAAATAGATGGGGAAACAGTGGAAACAGTGGCAGACTTTATTTTGGGGGGCTCCAAAATCACTGCAGATGGTGACTGTAGCCATGAAATTAAAAGACGCTTACTCCTTGGAAGGAAAGTTAGGACCAACCTAGACAGCATATTCAAAAGCAGAGACATTACTTTGCCAACAAAGGTCCGTCTAGTCAAGGCTATGGTTTTTCTAGTAGTCATGTATGGATGTGAGAGTTGGACTGTGAAGAAAGCTGAGCACCAAAGAATTAATGCTTTTGAACTGTGGTGTTCGAGAAGACTCTTGAGGGTCTCTTGGACTGCAAGGAGATCCAACCAGTCCATTCTAAAGGAGATCAGTGTGGGTGTTCATTGGAAGGACTGATGCTAAGGCTGAAACTCCAATACTTTGGCCACCTCATGCAAAGAGTTAACTCATCGGAAAAGACTCTGATGCTGGGAGGGATTGGGGGCAGGAGGAGAAGGAGACGACAGAGGATGAGATGGCTGGATGGCATCACTGACTCGATGGACACGAGTTTGAGTGAACTCCAGGAATTGGTGATGGACAGGGAGGCCTGGTGTGCTGCAATTCATGGGGTCGCAAAGAGTTGGACCTGACTGAGCGACTGAACTGAACTGAACTGAACTGAAGGAAGGTGAAAATAATAGGGCAAGCTCCCTGCCCCTCGACTCTTATCAATTTATGGTGACCAAATACCCAAATCTGATAGCTGCGATCTTTTAAGAAGTATCCCTAAAAAAGCTTAGAGGTAGGACTGAGAGCTAAAATGTAAGGTGGTTAGTCAAATCTGAATCTCGTATAAACAACCAATAACGTTTTAGCACAAGTTTGTTCCAAATAAGGCTCCCCAGGTGGCACTAGTGGCAAAGAACCCACCTGCCAATTCAGGAGACATAAGAGACGTGGGTTTGATCCCTGGATCAGGAAGATCCCCTGGAGGAGGAAATGGCAATTCACTCTTGCCTGGAGAATCCCATGGACAGAGGAGCCTGGTGGGCTACAGTCCATAGGGTCACAAAGAGTGGGACACGCCTGAACACACACACTTGTATTTTTATTTGCTAAATTTGACAATTCTATTTAAGGGATCTGCAGACTTTCATGTGAACTTTGTGAATTAGTCACACCCTTGGTTGCTCCTCACAAATCAGCAATTTGGCGGTGTTTTCCAGTTGTGGTAGTCATCCCTGGGCCGTGACTTCCTATTTGCATCATATCTCTTTGTGACATGCAATCACAACAGGGGTCTTCAGTGATAGTAGGTGGTCCTACTGGGTTGAGGGTACAGATTATGACTTCACAACTTACTAACTCCTAAAAGTAAGACTTGTCTTCAAGGCCTGAAGCGGTGCATATGTTCTAGAATTACTTGTTAAACACAAGGACACAGAACTTGCCTTTTCAAGTTATGTACTGACCAGCCCCATGTGTGACTGCAGTTTCTGGTGTTGGGCAGTCTGCAAGAGATTCCTGGAGAATGAGAGGATTAGGAAGTGCAGGTAGCTCTCACAGTTTAGCTGGTGTGAGTTAAAAATCACCTAGAAAATTGTGTAAAGAGGAAGACTCCAAGCCCTAGCCCTCTAGAGTCCCAAGTTCTGAGTTCAGTCTCAGGATCTGCATCTGTGATTCTACCCCCAGAGGCCAGGAATCTGTGTTTAGACCTTGTGTCTCTCCCCTCAGGCTCCTGGGATGATTCTAGCCAAGTGCCCTTGGGGGTCAGTTTGGGCTGCTTTCCCTCTCCACTGGCCCAGCAGCTCAGATCCAGCTGGAACTTTGAACAGTGAGAAGACTTGAGCTGCTCTTCCTGTGTGACGTTCAGGCAGTCACTTCTCTCCTGATGTCTCCAGCCCTCACTATGGCAAGGGCTGCCAAAAATGTGTCCCTTTTTGCCAGTCACCTTACACTGTTAGCATTCCCCAGACCTCATTTTCCTATGAGCTTGGCCTGGCATTTCACTGATGATTGCCAAGGCAGCTCCCGAGTCAGACCACTGGGAACATCCTGCTGTATACACTTCACATCCAACCCTGGACCGCCGAGGGGCTGCCCAGCTTCACTCTTAACAACAAACCCAAATCCCTTTCTGACTTGCTTCACACCTTTTGATGCTGAGAAGCTGGTGTGTGATAGATTGCCCTTTGAGTCAAGGTCTCTGCCACGAGGAACAGCACATCCCCTAGACGATCCTGTGTTATGGACAAATAAAAGGTCCCTGCTGAGATGTCTTCAGTGACATTCTAAATCCTGGAGCGAATTATCTCACAAGACAAGAGATGAATGGTGTACACAATACATGATGGCTGAAATGGAAAGAATGAGTGGCCTGCAACCAAAAGCAGATCCCTTCACTCACCGGGGACAGTTTCCAGCAAATGCGCTCCTTCACTCTAATTTCATAAAAGGCGAACCCCATCTCTCCTTGAATGTTTCATTCATTCCTTCTCCCCGTTGACAAATATTTAAGGAACACCTGCTATGTGGGTAGAATAACACATCTCAAAATTGAAAGGCTCATGTTAACAAAGCAGGAATTGAGAGCCTACTTGCTTCTGACAACTAGTAGTTTTTAATTAAGTACCAGACATAGGAGGTGAGGCCCTCAGACCTCTGGGGAGGACTTTTAGGTGGTGACTGGAGTCAGAGGCATTAAAGGAAGTTCGGCCAGGAAATCACGGAAGTGTGATTTCTGTAACTTCAGTTCTGTGCTGCACCAGTTTCCAGCAGGCTTCAAGAGTCTGAGGATGATGGCAAAGCTTCATTATAAGTCACCTGGGGTTTCATTTTGTTCCGGTGAAATGAAGGCTCCATACAATTCATGATACTTAATACAAATATAAGCAGATCCTTTAGTGTAAATGTGGGAAGACCTCATTGGTGCAGTTTCTAAATCATGATTGTGAAGCACATTTATTGACACCTAAGGAACTGAGGCACCAGTGTTTCTGCTAAAACACAACTGTTCTCATGAGACCTGTACTCACTGAACAGGCAAAGGTTGAAGAACCCTGGAGTCAGACTGTAATCAGAACAAAAGGACAAGGGAGAGATTAGAGATTGAATGTGGATGAACCTAATATCTACAGCCCTCTGGGAACAATCTCCATCATTCCCCCCAAAAGTCATGTCCCAGCTTGCCTTCAAGCTTTCCTCCCATACTGCTCTTTCTGCCTAAAACAACCTTTCAGAGCTTCTCCTGCCGAATGAGCAGGTCAGTGGCCTCATTTTCAGCAAGGAAAGATGACACACCTGTTTCCAAGGTCAACATCAAGCTTGCTCATCCCCTTGTTTATGTACTCAGTTACTTGGTCATTTGATCTGTATCAGATACTTAATGCATGCCAGCCCCTGTGGAGTACAGTGAGGATGCAGACCTGAAATGTCACCTCAGCTACCTTCAGGGAGCTTAGAGTTTAGCAGAAGAGACAAATAGGAAATTGTAGAGAGGTGTGGCTAGTGTTGGATTTCCCAGGTGGCACTAGTGGTAAAGAACATGCCTGCCAATGCAGGAGACATAAGAGATGCATGTTCGATCCCCTGGTCGGAAAGATCCCCTGGAGGAGAGCGTGGCAATCCACTCCAGTATTCTTGCCTAGAGAAGTTCATGGACAGAAGAGCCTTACGGGCTACAGTCCATAAGATCACAAAGAGTCTGACACAACTGAAGCGATTTAGCACACATGCACAACTCTTTTAGATTTCCTGGTGGCTTAGACAGTAAAGAATCCTCCTGCAATGCAGGAGTCTCAGGTTTGATCCCTGGGTTGGGAGGATCCTCTTGGAGAAGGGAATGGCTACCCGCTCAGTATTCTTGCCTGGAGAATTCCATGGACAGAGGAGCCTGGAGGGCTACAGTCCATGGGGTCACAAAGAGTCGGACACGACTGAAATGACTTAGCAGGCACACGTGGTTAGCGGTACAATCGGGGTTTGTATGATGTAGGAGTACTGGGGAATTTAAGAAGGCTTCTTAGAGAAGGGGGGCCTGAGCGGTGTCCTGAAGGACGAGGCAGTACCTGCTGGAGGCAGATATGGGTCTCGTGATGGAATTGGCTAATGTAATCCATTCTTTTACTTTTTGGTAGCAGTTTAGTCATTCAGCCATGTTTGACTCTTGTGACCTTATTAACTTCTTTGTTAAAGTGATCAGTGTTGATCATATGGTCAACAAGTGTTGGGAGTGCTGTCCAGAGCCATAAAAGAAAAAGAAATGGCTTTGTGCTGAGTAAGGTGTGTGCCACAGCCTCAAGCTGATCAAGGACTAACACACTGGGACAACTACTCTGAATGGGTATACAGTCTCACTCTAAGATAGCAGACTAACCTTGGAAGTTTAGCTATCCTACCTCTATTTTTCAACTATGAAGACAAAATGAAGAGCTACAAATATTTAACTCTTCTGCCATTTTGAAAAAAATAATTAAAAGATTTACTCCAGCAAAATTGAAAATGAATCCAAGAAATAGAGAAACCTTGAAACAATGGAAATAATCCAGTTCAGATGAAAAGAAACCCTAGTGGGACTGCCTATACTTAATCCAAACTGGAATAATAGGAGCAGAGTGCCTGGCAAAGAACATCTTCAACAGAGCAAAAGGTTATCAAGACCAAACTGGATGCTTAAGAATCAAGAAGTAGATCATAAATACTGAAGATTCAAGTTTCTCCAGAGGAGAAAAAGATAGTTAGAAACTCTAGAAAGATAAATATACATAAAAGAATTATGGTCTAAATACGAAGCAAACTAAAATATAGTTTGTATTTAAACAATTCATGGAATATAAAACCATTGATGTATGAAGCAAATAAAGTCAACCTTTTATGGTCAAGGGAGAGAGTCAATAAATACAGTGAATTCCTCTAAATTCTCTGTGAGTTCTAGGCCACTGGGTAAAATACCTGCTTCTCTATTGTATGACTTTATTTTTCCATTTGAAAGTGGTTTTGACTTTATGGACTGTTTTTCTTACATATTATCCCTTTTATCTCCTTCTCCCTGACCCAGGAGAAGGTGACTTCTGGTTAAAAACCTTTTATTTTCCCCAAAGGCATTTTTGCTTGATTATTCCTGATCTTTTCTGATCTTTATAAGACAGTTAAGTAAGCTTTGCTAACTGAAAATATAAACCTAAGCTGCTGTGCTGTACCTAGTCTCTCGGTCTTCTCTGACTCTTTGTGACCCCCATGGACCGTAGCCCACCAGGCTCTTCTGTCCATGAGGATTCTCTAGGCAAAACTACTGCAGTGGGTTGCCATGCCCTCCTCCAGGGGATCTTCCCAACCCAGGGACTGCACCCCGGTCTCACACACTGCAGGTGGATTACTGACCAACTGAGCCACCAGGGAAGCCAAAATCTGTACCCATTAAGAAATAATTAGTTTTGAACAAACATTGATTCCTCAATCTCTTATTGCTTGATTGAATTTCAATTTTTATCTGGCAATTCAATTTAGTTAAAAATCATTAATTCCTGTTTTAAAGAAACAGCTACCTGAAGTTCACATGCTTGAGTTCATTTCAGAGTTTGTTTTTTTCTTCTATTGAAGTAAAGTAAGATGAAATATAAAGTAAAATGAGATATATTGCTTTTTAACTTTAAAATAGTAATAGTGATTATTTAGGCAGTAAATATTAAAAGTAAGTTTTATTTTTTTAATATTCTTTATTTTTCTGAATGTTCTCTCATAAACATGTACTGATTCTATACTTAAGTTTCTTAGAACAGAACACTAATATAGGACTATTTGAGTATGTTGCTGCTGCTGCTGCTGCTAAGTTGCGTCAGTCGTGTCCGACTCTGTGCGACCCCATAGATGGCAGCCCACCAGGCTCCTCTGTCCCTGGGATTCTCCAGGCAATAACACTGGAGTGGGTTGCCATTTCCTTCTCCAATGCATGCATGCATGCATGCTAAGTCGCTTCAGTCGTGTCTGACTCTGTGCGACCCCATCGACAGCAGCCCACCAGGCTCCTCTGTCCATAGGATTCTCCTGGGACCAGAAAATCTCAGGTTCCATGGCTCTCTTTTTGACAAGGGAGATGGCAAAGCTGAGTGATAATACAAAAATTGTATTGACTCTGGTTTAAGTAAGTGAGTTGAACACATTTCAACCCATCGTCTCTGTTTTATGTCTGAAATCTCTACATCATGGAACTCTGCGTAAACTTTGCCCACTTGTATAAACCTAAGAAATTTCCAATTATTTGGGGACTTTTTAAAATATAATTTTGTTTCTTTATTGCTGGCCGTGCTGGGTCTCTGTTGCAGCAGGGGCCTTTCTCTAGCTGTGAAGAGTGAAGACTTCTCTCTAGCTGCAGTGCTCGGGCCTCTCATTGCGGTGGCCTCTCCTGTTGCGGAGCACGGGCCCTAGAGCACGAGGGCTTCAGCAGTTGCGGCTGCAGGACTAGAGCAGAGGCCCAGGAGTCGTGGTGCGCGGGCTTAGCCGTTCTGCAGCGCGTGGGATCTTCCTGGATCAGGGATCGATCCCGCGTCTCCTGCGTTGGCAGGTGAATTCTTTGCCACTGAGCTACCAGGAAAGCACCTATTTGGGGACTTTGAACACGGACTTTACTAATTGAAGACTTCAGGCAAGAGAAAGAGGAACTGTAGGTTTGTTTTAAACTTCCTTAAAATGTACCTTAAGAGAAAGTACAGTGCTGGTTGCCAGGGACTGAGATGGGGGTGAGAGTGGTGGGTAAGAATGGGAAGTTAGTGTTTAATGGACACAGAGTTTCAGTTTGGGAAGATGGAAAGACTTCTAGAGACATATGCTAGTAATGGCTGCAAGAATGTACTTAATGCCACTGAATGGTACACTTAATATGGTTAACATGATTAATTTTACATTATGTATATTTTATCACAATAAAAAGTCCCTATTTCTTAAATCTAGATATGATTCAGCATGACTTCAATGAGCTCTCTTCTTCTATAGAAAATGTTATGAAGGATTGAATTTCCAGTTGGTTTGGGTTTTATTTGGATGTGACTTTGTTAAATAGAAGATTACATATATTTTAAAATATGAAGTTAACATAGCTCCCCCAACAGGTATCACCCAACTAAAGTTAAAAGAGCCATCTACACAGTATTGAGGGCAAAACGGAATTCATATTCTTAAAAAATATTTGTTTTAATTTATTTGACTGCATTGGGTTTGAGTTAGGTCTTAGTTGTGGCATGTGGCATCTAACCCCCTGACTAGGGACCGAACCCTGGCCCCTGCATTAGGAACAAGAGTCTTAGCCACTGGACCACCAACGAAATCCCTCACTTTTTTTTTCCATTTAAAAAGTTAGAACTTTTCTATGAGGAAAAATGGAGGAAAAGGAAACACTTAACATATATTCACAATTAAAATAAGTTGTCTAAAGCAAAGGGAAACGGTTATTAAACTATTATAACATCACATGACACATGTATCACTTACCTGCTCCCAAAATTTCACTAGCTTCTTGTTGTCAGATCAAATCCAGTTTGTTTTAAATTGATAAAATCTAGGTCCTTCACAGACCTACCTTATGGGTTGTACGTTTTTCCTTTTCCCAGCTATTTTCTTGATCTCAGATAAGTGAGTGTATATTTCTGTTACTAGGAAAGTATTTATGATGTTTCTTATTCATGGGCAATCCTTTCACTCCTGGGTCATGCTCAATATTATATATCCTTTGAAGCCCAACTCATGGTTCACTTCCGCTCCGAAGTCATCTCAATGCCATATACCTATACTAATCTATTCACTAATCACCTACCAGAGATTTAATGAGTGGTCATTATGTGCCCAGCTCTACACTAGGTACCATGAGAACTGGCACCCAACACGGAAGATATAGTTCTAGATCTCAGCCGCCGATGCTGTCCAGCCTCCCCAACTGGACTGTAGCCCTTTCAAAGACTAGCTGCTCCTGTGTTACCCTACTTAGGTGGGACATCCTGGGTGAGGTGGGACGTATGCTGGTCATTGAAAGGTCTAGGTGACTGGACCACATCTGCCTGGTGTTAGTGGTGAGCAAATGAGAGACAACTGGAGGAACCTTACCAGTCCCTGAACACAAAAGAAATCTTTATACTTAGGCGCCACTATATGGAGTGAATATATATGAATGAATACATCAAGGTGAACATATCGACTAGCCTTCTAGAGGGAAAGCCCTCAGGATGAGGTGACGTTTAAGTAAGCATGAAGAAAGTCAGAGGTATTGATTTCTCTGCGGTAGTAGAGACAGAGATCGCTTCTTTGTGTCAGGACATAAGGACTACATTTCTGACGATTTCAAGTACTGGGTTTGACCAACACGTGGAGCTGCACACCAGTGGGAGGGCTGCCATTCTGGCAGCTTTGTCAAGAGAAGAAAAGACAGCTGAATGAGCTAAATCTTACCTGGCCAAGAGAAATTCCCTAGCTTTACTATAAATCATTAGAGCAGAAAAAATAGGTTTAGAAGCATTGGAAACAGGCCAAAAAAGAGAGTCAAGGAGATAGCAGGATCTAACAATAGAAAAGTAGGCAGCGGATTAGACAGGGTAGGCGTGAGAAAGAGACAGAAGCACATAGACTAAGCAGTGACCTGGGAAAATGGCGCAAGTCCTGCTGTCTACTCGAGACTGTCCTGTAGAGATGGGCCCAGCCAGCAGGAGGCAACGAGGGAGATTCCACTAATGCATACAGACTATCTTTGTATGGAGCCCACATCTCCTCCTAGAACCAGCAATAGCCTTACTGTGTAGGGTCATTCTGCCAAATTTATGAACAGGCTATGTACCTAAAGCCCATTTGTAATTTAACTGGCCAACAGAGGTCTGTCTAGTCAAAGCTATGGTTTTTCCAGTAGTCATGTATGGATATGAGAGTTGGACTATAAAGAAAGCTGAGTGCCAAAGAATTGATGCTTTTGAACTGTGGTGTTGGAGAAGACTCTTGAGAGTCCCTTGGACTGCAAGGAGGTCCAATCAGTCCATCTTAAAGGAAATCAGTCCTGAATATTCATTGGAAGGACTGATGCTGAAGCTGAAACTCCAATACTTTGGCCACTTGATGCGAAGAACTGACCCATTTGAAAAGACCTGATATTGGGAAAGATTGGAGGTGGGAGGAGAAGGGGACGAGGGAGGATGAGATGGTCGTATAGCATCACTGACATGAGTTTGAGTAAGCCCCAGGAGTTGGTGATGGACAGGGAAGCCTGGCGTGCTGCAGTCCATGGGGTCACAATGAGTTGAACATGACTGAGTGACTGAACTGAACTGAAATATATTTTTCTCCATAAAATATTTTAATTAGGTTAGACACGTATGCCAAATCCCCCAAACCTATTTAATCTATATATACCCAAAGTCCACATAGGTACAGGTGTTTCAGTAATTTCTAATTACCCCATACATTCCAGTTACTCTGGTTGCCTAAGAAATAATTCTAAAATATACAGACTTAAAGCAACAGCAATTTTTATTTTGCACATGAATTTGTCATTTAGGGCAGGATTCCACAGGGATCCCAGTATAAAGAATCTGTCTACCAGTGCAGAAGATGCAGGAGACACAGTTTCGATCCCTGGATCGGAAAGATCTCCTGGAGTAGGAAATGGCAACCCACTCTGCTATTCTTGCCTGAAAAATTACATGGACAGAGAGGTTGGTGGTCTACAGTCCACGGGGTCTCAAAAGAGTCAAATATAACTGAGCGACTAAACACACAACACAGCTCAGCAGAGAACTGTCCAGAGAACTGGACAGTTTCTCTCCAGTTCACTTGGTATCAGGAAGGCCAAGGGGGACCTGGGGCTGGGGCCTGGATTCCTCTGGAGGCCTGCCCACTCACACATCTGGTTGCTGATGCATGTTGTCTGGCTGAGATCTTAGCTGGAGGTGTTAGCTGAAACCTACATGTGGCCCCTCTATATGGTCTGGGCTTCCTCATATGATGGCTGGTTTCCAAAGAATCGCTGAGAAAAAAAATAAGTTGAATGCTTTTTATAATCCAGCCTTGGAGGTCACCTGGCATTGTTTCCATTGTGCTCTATCAGTTGGACCAATCACAAAGCCTGTGTGGGTTCAAGAGGAAGGCAATACACTCTGCCTCTTGGGGAAGATCAGCAATACTCCAGAAAAGCATGGGGGATGGATAGGGTAGATATAACTACAGGGCCATTTTTGGAGAGTATAATCTGCCACAACATGTAACATTACTTCTAGGGAAAAATACTATATGTTTGCATGCATGCTCAGTCGCTTCAGTCTTGTTTAACTCTTTGAGACCCTAGGGACTGTAGCCCGTTGGGGCTCCTCTGTCCGTGGGGATTCTCCAGGCAAGAACACTGGAGTGTGTTGCCATGACCTCTTCCAGGGGATCTTCCCAACCCAGGGATTGAACATGGGTCTCCTGCATTGCAGACAGATTCTTTACCATCTGAGCCACCAGAGAAGCCCCAAAATACAACATATTTTAGCTTAAAAGGTAATACAGCGTAGTGACTCTAGAGCCAAATACCTCAAGCTCTGGTATATACTGTGTGTTATGCTGGGCAACCAGCTCAAGCTCTCCTTTCCTCAGTTTTCCTCATTTATAAAACCAGGATGTGGTGAAGGGAAAAAATAGTTATTTTGAAAAGAGCTGTCAACTACAAATTGGCACTTTCCATCTACCTCTACGAGCATTAAATCACGTGCTGCTGCAATTGCTGACCTTCAACACCCCCAACAGGAGTTCAGGGTGGTACTTCAGGGAAACACTATTTTCTTTTTGGGGAAAAATGGCAGAACAGGTCTTTGGATAGTTAGATATTCCCAGGAACTGATTTTATGAGCCCAATTCTTGAATCTCCTCATGTCTAGCAAAGCACTAAAATCTCTCTTGGTGACTTATGACTAGCAAAAAGCTTCATGAGACTAACAGAAACCTGGAAAAATATGGACTTGACTGCATGTACTTTCCCTTCACCAAAATCACATATATGTTGATCTACCCACCCCACGCCCCAATCTCTTGAGAGCTATCTGAGGTGCTGTCTCCTGGGCTGCAGTCCTCATTTTGCCCCAAATAAAACCTAACTCAAGACTCTCATGTTGTGCTTTTTTTTTTTCTAGGTGCCAGAGCTTAGAAGCCTGTCTACCTCCCTAAGTGTCAGCTGTTACCATATCATCGGGATACACCTTCTCTAGATTTGGCACTGGTACTTCCTGGTTCCTGGGGGTACACTGATGGTGGCAGCAATAGAAAATGAATCATACAGTTCACATTATTGTTACCTAACACTTGTCAGTTACCATGCCAAATAGGTTGACTTCAGAATCTATGAGGTAGGTGGTGGTTTAGTCGCCAGGTCATGTCTGACTCTTGCGACCCCATGGACTGTAGCCCGCCATGCTCCTCTGTCCATAGGATTTTCCAGGCAAGAATACTGGAGTGGGTTGCCATTTTCTTCTCCAGGGGATCTTCCTAACCCAGGGATCAAACCTGCGTCTCCAGCATTGCAGGCAGATTCTTTACTGAGCCACCAGGGAAGCCACATAAGGTAGGTACTAATTACTATTATATTAGCCAGGTAAGAAATTGTGACCTTGGTAATTTGCCCAAAGTGACTCCTATAAGTGGTAGAGATAAGATTTACCTCTAGATCAGTTTAACTAGATGGAAGGAGCCTGAATCCCTGGATTACTGTGTGGAGTGGAGCCTTTCTCCCAAATCTGATTCATGGGTGACTGAAAAAGGAACAATCCTGCATTATGCCATTGGGATTTGGGGCCATTTATTGGAGCAGTGAACCTATCTTGACTGGGTTAGTACAGGAAAGACAGGATTGATACACTCGAGCACAATTAACTTAAGGATTTCCTACACCCGTGGTGGATTCATGTCAATGTATGGCAAAACCAATACAGTATTGTAAAGTAAAATAAAGTAAAAATAAAAATTAAAAAAAAAAAGAAAAGATCAGAATAAAGCCAAAATAAATAAATAAATAAATAAAATAAAACAAACAAACAAAAAAAGATGAAATGGCTCTTGCTATTTGCATAAGGCAGGGTATGTGCATAAAGGAAAATTATTCTCTAGGTCAGTCCCTACCATTCTCATATCTTCTCAACCAGGAGGACAAGTAGACTTTGGGAACAGGGCTGGGCGTACTGATGTGGAATCCTTGACACTGATATGAACAAGTGCCTGCAAATTAGGCTCAGTGATCACCAACTGAGGAATGCTTCTTCTAAGGTTTGACTCTGGTATAAAATCCAGTGGTTCCTAGGTTGTTTACTTGTCTCTTTTCTTTTGATTTTTTTTTTTTTTTTTTACCTTACAGAGAAGATTCTCTTTTTGACTACACTGGCCAGCATGGCTGTGAAGGGGAAACCTTGGTTGCTGTCAACACTTAGGTCTCTGAGCAGGTCCCCTGTATAATTAGACTGTAAATTCCATGATGGTGGAGACCTTGTCTCTCTTGTTCACCACAGTATTCACAGTGTCTAGTCTAATGCCTGGCACACAGTAGATGCTCAAAACTTGCTGAATGCATGAAAGACTACAGGTTTGAATAAAAGCTCAAGCAAACAATAGTCAGAAGTCCATAAAGTACCTTGGGCTCCTTATGCCAGTGGCAGCTATTACTCAAAGGCCATTGAGGGAGAAGCCCAAAACGCCTGCTATGAACTGTGGGTTCAGCAGCCACTTACTAAAATGCTTGCTGATTGAGTGATGCCGCCTCATGCTGAACCTGATCCATGGTGAAATGTGGGAAGGCATAGGATCGGATAACCACTGTGGGATGCTATTTTTTAATTTATCTCCTAGGATGTCGTAAATATGGTCGTCACAAAATTCGTCGTGGTTTTAGATGTATGAATCAGATGAAAGTCTGTGGGAGTCAGCAGAGCAGCGAGCCAAGGAATACAACACTCTTCTCAGCATTTACCTCTAATGGATGGGGTTTAAATTCATCAAAGTAAAAAAATTCTAGGACAAACCTTCAAAGAATTCATCTTTGCATAAAAGCAATATGCAGTCTGGTTTTCCTACACTCACTGGGTTCTGGAGAAGGAAATGACAACCCACTCCAGTATTCTTGCCTGGGAAATTCCATGGACAGAGGAGCATGGTGGGCCTCAGTCTATGGGGTCACAAGGAATTCGACACGGCTGAGTGACTGAGCATGCACTCGTTGGGACATAATTCAGAAAATACGGACAATTCTCCCATTAGGACAGGCAGCAGCTGGGTTATCTTGCAGACTACAGATTTCTTTTCTTGAAAATCAAATATTGAACTTTAATGTAAGTATACTATGTTTTCCATTAGTGCCAACTAAATTTTAAAGGGATGCTATGTCTCTAATTAAAGGCATCTATAAAAATATGTCCCCCAAATCCCTAAAGCTCACTACAAAAATAATAAGCACAGACTGCTTTTGGTTTAGAGTATGTGGCTCCAGTGAATTTAAATATTTTTCACATAAGTTTTTTTTATCAATGTGTTAATAAGCATTAACTTTCATGGCATCACTTCTGGAAACAATAAAAAATACTATATTTTGGAATGCTATTTCTGGTTGGATTTCCATCACAGGGCACCATTAAAATAAGGGTTGATTTCATGAAAAATAATGGCACATTCCCTTCTAAACTTGAAATTTCAAACACCAGCCATGAGAGAAGCAAACAATACAGCCTGGAGTCAGAGATTTTCGACTTTTTTCCAAGTTTTTTATCAAATTGCCACAGAGACTCAAAGCCCCCAAAGCAGGTGTTCTTTCCTAGTCCAAAGAAAAAGGAATGTTTGAGAAAATCCTCTTTTGTAATTCCCCTGAGAATACATGAAGAAACATTGCTAAGCATCCATTTCAAATGTTAGGGATTTGGATTGAGTTTAAACACCAGCTTGTACATAATGTCGTAGCTCCAATTTTCTTAGGCTAGGGTGATGGTGCTGATGTAACAGAAGGGATGGCTGGGACTAAACACAGGGCTGGAAACACAATAATACATGACATCAGCCAGCTAACTGCAAAGGCACTTAGTTAGTTGGGGAGGAAAATTAGGCAGTATCTTCTGCAAATTAAGAGTGACATGGGAAATGAGGTAATTCTTATATAAGTCACTCTAAACAATAATATTAATATCTCCAATATTGTTCTTGAATATCCAATAAATCAAATAAGATTCTGCATTCAGATTACTTGGGAAGTATCAGCCAGCATCCCCTATTTCATTTTGAATGTGTCCTGTTCTAAGAACCTCTGATAGGTGAACCTGCAGGCTCTATCCAGAGTAACTGAGATTTACATTACAACTGATCAATTTACACATGTGTGTGCTTTATATCAAACTGAAAAGTGACATAAGTTCTCTAATGCTCATTTCAATTGTCATGAGCACGCAGAGTATCTTCTAGAATATTCCTGCAGCTACGATCAATTTCATATAACATTCTGCATTCTTCATCTGAATACTATCGCTTGTTTTCTTTGACTGGATAAAAGTCCCTTTGTAAATAGCTATAGTCTTACTTCTTTGGTCCACGGCTTTAACTTGTATAAATTGTATTAACACTGTAAGTTTTCCCTCTTAACCCCTATTTAACCAGGCAGGAGGTCAGTCCAAGTATACAAGACTACTTAAGGATTAAGGAGGAAAACAAAAGAAATTTACAGTTTGGTAATTCTGTGGATACCATCCCTTTCACAGAGAAATCAGAAAATACTGTGAAATTCACACACTCAGAGAATAAAATCAGATGTGGTGGAACCGAAATGAAACAGTGGTGTGGGTTTTGTCCAGTGCGGTGCCAAGACCTTTCAGCATCACCAGCTTACATATCATTTAACTCAGAGCTGGATAGACTTCACAGGATCCAGGAACTTGGATGGGGAAAATATTATATCTTTAGTTTCAGTAACCTCAAACTGAAATTTAGTATCTTTCAATTAAAATGTAGGCCACAAACCACCTACCACCGTTCCTGTGATTTTGTTGCCAAGAGAAGTCACAGATATTCTCACATCCTATTACAGTCACTGTAGCCATCTCAAAATACCTTTTACACTCATTACTACTTCACAATTATAGTAGTTATTATAACTCCTGCTAATTTGGTTTATTTAATAATGAATTATTAACAACACACATTTCACAATTTTTAAAAATCTGGTGAATGTATTTCAATAAAAGTAGTTTCCTTTGTAATCCTGCATACTTTATTATGCATTTAAAAACATCACTCTAAAAAGAAACCATAGGCTTCGTCAGCCTGACAAAAGGACTATGACATCCAAAAGGTTACAGTCCCTGAAACTGAAAGTAGTTGACAGGCAACATCCAGGTTTCTAGAGTAAATCATTCCTTGCCAGTATCTTTTGAAGATGAAGCAAACTTAACCTTGAAATCAACACAGTCTCAATGCTGTAAATAGATGATTCTGATGAGAGTCCTTCCCCCCCGCCTTATTTTGCCATAAGGAAAGACCTGTAGATTCTGAAGTATCTCCGCTATTATTAGAAAGGCTGCTTTCTTCTAATGATAAACTTTGTCATTGACATTTTGCCAATCAACGTTGAATTGTTTACTTATTTTGTCTTGCTGAAATCCAATCTGTTTTATTACGGCATTGAATACAATTATCTTATAACTCTAAAGCATAGAGAGAGCATCAAGAAAATCATTGCTTCCTGGAAAAACTATAATGATAATTCCTAATTTTGAGTAAAAGAGGCAAACGTCAAAGTACCCCATCAAAGATACTGCTTTTAAATGACAGTGTTGCTGGCTATTGGTCCTATTCATACTTACTGGAAGTACTGCAAATCAATGAACATATTTCTAGGAGTGTTAAGAATATGACCTCTGAGTTATTATGAGAGAAATTAAACAATGAGATAACGCCTCAGTAGTTGTGCCTGGAGTGTAAGCACATTAGATTTTTTGGAAAATCCTCCATGGAGACTCTGGCCAAAAATAGACATATCGAATGCCAGCAAGTCAAATGAGTATTCACTCACTGAAAGGTATTGAGAAATTATTTGTGCACTCACAACTTATTTTTGACGCTAAATACTGTTTAAAGTATTCATCTCTAAGAGTTAAATAAAGGCGATCAGAATTCAGAAACTAATAACGAATACAGAAAAGAACAATATTATTCTTGCATTAAATTGATATATAGCTTACATACTATAAAATATGTATTCTTGATTTAAATGGGCAAATCATTATTTTCTATTCATCAGTAGGTATATTAAATGTGCTGCTCTAAAATTTTCTTTTTTTCCAGTTACATCTGTAAGATTTAGCTAGCTGGTTATAAATCTAGGCTTCAATTAACTTCAATACCAGAGGTTTTATTTGAATTACAAGCTACAAACATCATCCAACTTGTATGCAATGACAGAAAATTCAAAATTATTCAACCTGGGAAAGAAATGAACTACAGCAATGCAAATCCCCCGTCCTCCAATTTGCAGTACATATTGTTATAGGAATAGAGATAAAAAGCCTTATTAATCACAGTTATCAAATTACTCATTCAAGCATTAGAACAATTTTTGGTGACTATTTTTACCTGTGTTTGAATTAAAGTAGATCTACCTGGATAATTTAGTTTTAGGGCTATTGCTTTCTTCTCTAGGTAATTATTTCAATTTTGAAACACAGAATTAGCTTACATGATGCCTTAGTGAAGACCATCTAACGCTTTCCTTTTCACAGCTGAATTTTCAGAGGAAGACACTGCAAATGTGCACGTTTGCTCAAACAACCAAAAAGCAACTGCATGTGCACATGTCAGGGGTTCCACCCCAACCTCCTTGGCATAATCCAGAGTATTTTTCTCTAAACAGGAAGCTGTTGACAGTTTTCCCTGGTATTTTCAGAATACTTGATTTACTAGAAAACCCTCAAGTTTTGTTTCAAACTATAATGTTCTTTACCACTGTGCCTATTGTTGCTCCTTATGAGTGCTACAAACAAGACAGAGACCAAATTCTGAACTATTCTAGGCTGATTCAGAATACGGTAGCAAATACACACACACACACACACACATATATATATATATATATATATATATATATATATATATATATATATATATAATGGCAAACTTAGCCACATATTGCCAAGCTGTGCTGGCGTCTTTAAACCCGAAACAATACTGAAGGGGAGATTCCTGGAATTCAACGGGGAATATCTGGCTCAAGCTGCCAAGTCTGTATCCCTAAACTATGTCACGTTAGCAAGTACCGAACAAGGGAGGCGATTATATTTTAACCTACTTCCCAGAACATGAATCCAAATTTAACCAAATGCCAGAGATTCCGCCCCAAATGAACAACTAGAAGCTGCTTCACATTTTTTTCTCCGGGTACAACAATAATTGCTCATGAAGACAAACTTGTAAGAGGTGAGAGAGAGGGGAAAGCCACTGTGATTTATAAGCACGTCTTACTGTTGTATACAAAGCAAACTGATTACCTCTCAGCAGAAGTGCAGGATTTAACAGTCCATGCTCCGCAGCCCCTGGGACGCAGAAGCAGCAGCGTGGAGCGCAGCGGCGGCGGCCAGCACCCACCCAGCCTCTCGCAGGCCTTTGACTGTGTGGACTCAGCCACAGGCTCTGCCTCTAGCTGACGTCAAAGTCCCTGTCACATGGCCAGATGAAAGCCAAGAGAGCATTGGTTGTCGTAGCAACCACAGAACAGCTCTGAAATTATTTCAATAGGTCATCTGTCACTGTGGTGTGTATGTGTGTGTGAGTGTGTCTGTGTGCACACCCCACCACCCATCACGGACAGCTCCCCGACAACCTCAGCCCTTGAAGTGGTGACTGCAAAGTGCCTACAACTTTCCTCTTCAGGGCTGTGGGGGTCTGTTTTTTACAGTTCCCGGCAGGAAAAGGCATGCCCCTCTCGAGTCCCACTAGTCCCACTGTTACCAGCGTGAAGCTCGTGGCTCTCTCTCTCTCTCTGTAGAACAGAAGGAGAGCACTGAGAAATTCTGGGAGTAGTATTCCAAGAGAATTAAATCTGTTTGTCAGTAAATGGAATAAAAACTGAAGCTCAAAAGGGAGCTGGAAGAAAAGATATTTTTAAAATGATCTAAGAATCCACATCCTTGTGCTGAGACCATGCTAATCATGGCAAGACAGAGAAGAAACATGGGGTGTGGTGCCCCCGAGTCAGATCCAAGTCTGCTGAGCCTCACATCAACTAGGATGGGGAATCAGGTGGGATGAATTCGGGATCCATATATCGTGAACTGTCTGTGCAGGAATGAACGACTGAAAGAGCTTCAGAGCAGTGCTGCTTTAAAATACTTGACACTGAAAACTTTTTTTGGACTTTTAGTTTAGGGGTCACCACACAGTTGCCAAATTCTCCCCTTCAAAACACTCTTGTCCATGTCCCCTTGGGACTCAGCATGGAAAAAAATGGGTAAGTGTCCTCAAACAAAAACCTCAGTGAAAGTCTAGGGTAGCAGAAGAAAAGGACAGCCTTGCCTGTTTCCTAACTTCAGCTTCGTTTCCCTTAGGACCAGCCTTACTTACTTCTAATACCACACACGAGCTATTTCCCAGTTCCTTCTCCCTTTTAATTAACAGGAAGTCCATTCAATAAAATGAAATGAAATCCAGAGGAAGTTCTTCTGAAAAATACATTCAGAAAATGTATACACATTCGAAGAGGAAAGAGATTAAAAGGCAAGGAGAAAAGATTGCTCTCAAAACCTGAAGGATCTTCCCATGCTAGAGTTATTGGGATGTCTAGTCTGGCTTCTTTAAACAAAAGAAAAAAGTCTAGGGTGCTACAAAATACAAGTGGAAGTTAAGCCAGCTGAGCAGATTACATTTATGTCACTGCAAAAGAATGAAATTTCTTTGGTTCGAGTCAGGAATTGCTTCTAGAACAATAAGACTAATGTTCAAATTGTCTGACCATAGAATCCTCCTACCCATCTCTCTCTTCCTTTACTTCTGTCCCAGCTCCAACTGGGAGAAAAGATACATTTTTATTTGAAAAGATAGCTTCCTAATGCTATTATTAGCTATAGCACTGCAAAAGTAACATTAAAGTGTAATGCTGCAAGGAAAGCTCCCCCTTGCATTTCAGATAATGATAGTGGGAAATTTACCTATTAGCACCAGCACCATTGGCTCATTGACTCCAAGGTCTATCTCAATGCCTCAGGATGTTGCACCAATGGCAGATTTAGACTGCAGTCACAATTCACAAATTTGTGCTTTGTTCCAGTGGAGGGTTCTGGTTTTCTGTCAGAAATGCACATCACAGCGATGAGGGGAGTGGGAGGAGAGGAAAGAAAGCATTTCCTTCTAGACTTTTAGGGCCCCATGTGCTCTGAACGGCCTGCTTTAATCCACAGCTTCCTGATCAGCACTTCCTTTATGCAGACAGACTGCAGTACCACAGTTTGCCTGTAGGTGATGTCCTCTGAAACAAGAAATTGCCAGTTCTAAAAATTCCTAAAATTCTGGCCTTAAACTAGTTTAATATTCAACCAATATCCAAACTTTTTCATTTTGAATTTTCTATCACTTTTAAGACTTAGAATACTTTATTGTATACTGACTTAGGCACTCATTGTAAGTTAAAATTATCAGTGGACTGACCTTCAAAATGAAAAGTGGATAGTTGTCATTCTTTTCTCTGTAGCATGCTTCCAACCTGCCATCACTGATTTACCTTTGCAAATCATCTAGAATTAGAGATTCCTCTTACAGCAAAGTAAGTTACTGGTCTTCTGCAGGGTTGAAATTGTGGTAATGATCTCTTGGGAGCTCAGTGAAAGTGTTGTTCACTTAGTCATGTCTGATTCTTTGCGACCCCGTGGACTGTAGCCTGCTGGGGTCCTCTGTCCATTGAATTCCCCAGGCAAGAATACTGGAGTGAATTTTCTTCTCCAGGGGATCTTCCTGACCCGAGGATTGAACCCGGGTCTCCTGCATCGCAGGCAGTTTCTTTATCATCTAGGCCACCAGAAAGTCTAAAATCGTCGTGCATGCATGCTAAGTCACTTCAGTCATGTCAGACTCTTTGTGATGCTGCGGACTCTAGCCTGGCCAGCTCCTCTGTCCATGGGATTCTCCAGGAAAGAATACTGCAGTGGGTTGCTGTACCCTCCTCCAGGGGATCTTCCTGACCCAGGGATCAAACCTGCGCCTCTTTTGTCTCCTGCATTGGCAGGCGGGTCCTTTGCCACTAGTGCCACTTGGGAAACCCCAGGTTGCTACCAGTCTGGCTAATTAATCCAAATGTAGCTGAAAATATCATAGGAAATACACATGAGGGCCTTCTCCAACACAACCCACCATGTTGAAGAGAATATGAGTCATTTTTTTTAAACAAAAACTCACTTTTTTAGGTGAACATGATTCACTGAATTTAAAAATACCCCTTCCAAAATAGCACTGCACCATAGCTTTCACTTGCTATATGAATGTCAAGGTTGCCTATTATTAGTTTGACCACTTTGCCGGAAATAACTGGTAAATGCCACTAAACAAGCAGTCTAACTTGGGTTCACACACTTGAATTAACAGGTGGTTTAGACCATGAGTAGACAACTATAATTAGCCTTTTATTTCCAGGTAGAAATGTTGCTGTGTCACTGTCTCAACATTAGTGGGAAGGCCATAGACTTTCCCACTTTTAGAAGTTTTTAGAAGCACTGGGTTCAAACCTCATCTGGGCAAGTTACTCAATGCCTACATCCTAAGGTGGTTATGAGGATTATAAAGTTAAGGTTTTCTAAAATTCTGACACCCTGCCACAGGGTAAGTGGCTCGAGGTATATGTCAATTCTTATTTATCTGTCTGATTCTGATAAGTTTACAAAGACTTTCAGGAAAAAGATGAATCTTACTCATCTCTACAACTCTGTGGTTAGCACAGGGCCCAGAACACAATGCGTGCTCAATAAATGTTGGTGACATCTCTGTGCTCAGTCATGTTGGACTCTTTGCAACTCCATGGACTGTAGCCCGCCAGGGTCCTCTGTCCATGAGGATTCTCCAGGGAAGAATACTGGAGTGGGTTGCCATGCCCTCCTCCAGGGGATCTCCCCAACCCAGGGATCAAATCCACGTCTCCAGCATTGCAGGAGGATTCTTTATCAGCTGAGCTACCTGGGGAAACTTCCTCTACTGGGAAATAAATGCAGAGAAAGAAATAGTTCTTTTTTTCTTTCTGCTAACAAAGGAGAGCCTCCCTTCAACCCCCCGAAAAGGCCAAGGAAGGAAGAAAAAATACTGAGTAATCACAAAATTTTCTAGCAATGAATGAGTTTAAGTAAATTTGTCAAGTAAATCAAATTTATCCCTACTAAATCATGTTTATTATAAGTGCACATAAGTTATATACTGATATATTTTATGGCTATTGCTGTTGATATTGGGTAATCTTTTACATTAACTGATCAGTTGCACACCCACTATATCTGGAGTATCTTTCTAAGTGCTATAGGTGTATTAAATCATTCATTACAGTAACTATGCGGTAGGAGGTATTCTTTTCCACATTTCAAAACTAAAGAAACTTAAGCATAGAGCACTTAAATACCTCGCCTGTCTAGTACATGGCAGAGTCAGTGTCTACACCCAGGAAACCTAGCTCCATAGATTTTGGAGATAATTTACATTCGATATATTTTTGAAAAGCATTGGATTATTTCTTATGGCTATTTTATACTTGGGGGTTGTTTTATTTTTAATTTCTTATGAGTGAGGGAAGCCCAACTGATCTTTTTTGCACTTGAGAACTCTGCTTGTCTTAATTTAGCTTTGGCCTAAGGAGTAATATGGGCTTCCCTCGTGGTTCAGACAGTAAAGAATCTGCCTTCAATGCAGGAAACACAGGTTCAATCCCTGGGTCAGGAAGACCACCTGGAGAAGGAAATGGCTACCCACTCCAGCATTCTTGCCTGGAGAATCCCCATGGACAGAGGAGCCTGGCGGCCTGCAGTCCACGGGGTCACAAAGAGCTGGACACAACTGAGCGACTAACACACACACAAAAGGAGTAACATGCCAAGAAAGCTTAATCCAGAAGACTTGAATCAAGGAAAATGGGCAAAGTAAAATACTGAAAATATCCCAAATAAAATCACCCAAATTATTATAGTCTTAACCAAAGCAAATATTTGGGTCTCACAGGCTTCAGTAATTTTTGTTTCACAGTATAAAGGAGTTTTTTGTGTTCAAACTAATATCCTCACTGAGATAATAATGGGTAGACTTTTTTTTTAAGTGACTGGAAGGCATCAAAGAGTAGAAAGGGCAGCAAAATCTTTAAGTACCAAGATCTCAGATAAAAAGAAAATATACTGACATAAGCCCAACAATCTCCACATCATCTGTTCTGTTTTCCCTCAAACTACTTGATAATCCCCAAGGGATACGGGACTCCTAGCATTCTCAAAACTAGAGAGACAAACTTTGTGTATCCTGATTGTATTAATGTCAATATCCTGTTGTAACACTCTACTACAGCTTTGCAAGATATTACCTTTAGGGCGAAAGCGAAGAGACAGCATATGGGTTCTTCTTGTATTGTTGCTCACAACTGCATGAGAATCTACACTTTTCTCAAAATAAAAGTTTAATTAAAAATTTTAAATGAAAGTGACATAAGACATTTTGGTCCAAAACTGAGGTTATTGTTTCAATAGGGTTACATACATTTCTGAAGCATTGTTTAAGCTGGAGAAAAATGATCCTAGATGGAAATATAGAGATATAGAAAGGGCAGACATATGAATTTAAATGAATACTAACTTTATAAACCCCAATGTATTATAGGGGCTAACATGTGTATAGATTCAAAATATAGGGCAACATTAGCACAAAAGATAAGAGAAGATGAGAATCAAAGTTTTCTAAACTTCTTATATTCTGGTCAAAATCCTAATTAATGTGCATACAGGCTAAGTCGATTCAGGCATGTTAAACTCTTTGCGACCCCATGGACTGTAGCCTGCCAGGCTCCTCTGCCCATGGAATTCTCCAGGCAAGAATACTGGAGTGGGTTGTCATGCCCTCCTCCAGGGGATCTTCCTGACCCAGGGATTGAACCCACACTTCATTGCATTGGCAGGTAGGTTCTTTACCACTAGTGCCATCTGGGAAGCCTGTCTTAATTGATAATAGTCTAATAAGGTAAGGTGCACAATGTAATCCTTGTAGTATCCATTAAAAGATTAACAAAAAGGATGTTTAGCTAACAAACTAATACAGCAGGAAAATAACTTTAAAAATTACTTGATTCCCAAAAGAAGCAAAAAGAAAATAAAGGTGGGAGAGAAGAGAAAATGATAGGATAAATTGGAAGAAATAGTAACATTGAAGAGTTGATCATAAACACACTTCAATAATTATTATGATTGCTATAATATATAAACTGACTAAATATTCCAATTAAAAAGCAACAAACATCAGACTATATTAATACAAAAATTCTAACTCTTTACTCCACATATTTACTCAATAACTTATAGAATAAGTAACAAAAGAAGGTAAAGATAAAGAATATTTTAATGATGCAACTAATTGATGCAGTTAATTGACAACACATGACGAATGATAATCTTAAAAATTACAAAATACACAACTTTTCCTCTCAAATATATTTAACAGTATTGACTATGCTGGCCACAGGAGTTTTTTCCAACACATTATAAATTATCAAAATCACAGAGTATACTCTTTGTACACAGGGGAATAAAGCTAGAACTCGATATTAAGAAGACGCATAGAAAATCTCTAAATGGAAACCAAGTGATACATTTCTAAATAATCCATGAATTAAAAAGACTTACATTCCAATGTAGAAATATTTTGAACCGAACAACAAAAATGTAATATACCAAAATTTACATGCACTATTTCCCTGGTGGCTCAGCTGGTAAAGAATCTGCCTGCAATGCAGGAGACCTAGGTTCTTTCTCTGGGTCGAGAAGATCCCCTGGAGAAGGGCATGGCAACCCACCCCAGTATTCTTGCCTAGGGAACCCCATGAACAGAGGAGCCTGGTGGGCCATAGTCCATGGGGTTGTAAAGAGTCGGACACGACTGAATGATCAAGACTCTCTCTCTCAGAACCATAACTGTCTTTGCTGTCAGACACTCTTGCACATTAATAAACCTGACTTTTACAAATCATCGAGGATTAAGGATTATATTCCTTCTTACTGCCAAGAATTAAAGAAATACACTCTAAAGCATGAGGAATCTAGATGCTTTCTTGTGGTGCTTGTGTTGAAATGCAATTCCTATAAAGAAGACTATGGCATCAGTCCTGAAATTTATCTGCAACCACAAGTCAAACATTTTGCTGAGTTTTTGTCCAAAATGTGAACATCAAGGATTCCTGGTGCATTGCGATCGAAAGTGTTATGAACTTTGGAATCGGGTACACTCAGATTTAATTGTGGGCTCTCCAAATATGACTTTTCATCTCTGTGACTTTGGACAACTTACTTAACCTTTCTGAGTCTTCATTTGATTATCTGTGAAACAGCTATAACTAATGACCTTGCAGGGTGGTATAAAGGCTCAAGTTTAGTAGTGCCTCTGAAATAGCTAAAGAGAGCTAAACTTCACAATTAGAAAGAATAATTAAGAAATGTGCTAATTAGGGTCCATTTTACCCTAAGTTTATGCTGTCTAAAGAATACTTACATGAAGTGATTTCTGATTTTCATGGAATTCCTTAGTAAGTAAATTACAATAACTCTTAATATCAAGAGAACTATGAATTTGCATTTATATTTTCATAGTCTATATTTCCACTTAATAGCATTTCAGTTCAGTTCAGTTGCTCAGTCATGTCCAACTCTTTGCGACCCCATGAGTCGCAGCACGCCAGGCCTCCCTGTCCATCACCAACTCCCGGAGTTCACTCAAACTCACGTCGTTCGAGTCAGTGATGCCATCCAGCCATCTCATCCTCTGTCATCCCCTACTCCTCCTGCCCCCAATCCCTCCCAGTATCAGGGTCTTTTCTAATGAGTCAACTCTTCGCATGGGTTTAGTGACAGTTAAAAACCACAGTACAGAATCATAGTTAGCCTATTAAGTTATTCATTTTCCATAAAAGAGGGAAAATAGGATTAAACTTGCCATTAGCTTCTCTTCTAAAAAATCCATCCCTAAAAACACCTGCATCACATACTTCAAAAATGGCAAATTCCTAGTTCTTTTATTAATGTGAAAACTCGTCTATAATAACCCTCACACAGACTTAACAGAAAACAAATGTGTTAACAATGTAAAAGATGTGAATCTTGCTTTAATAAAATCAAATGTATATAAATCCTCATGTACAAAATAATTAACTAGGACAGTCAAAGCATAACTACCTTCCCTGGTGAATATAAAAGGCAATTCAGTTATGGAAAGGGGGCTTCCCTGGTGGTTCAGACAGTAAAGAATCCGCCTGCAATGCAGGAGACCCGGGTTCAATCCCTGGGTTGGAAGAACCCCTGGAGAAGGGAATGGCTACCCACTCCAGTATTCTTGCCTGGAGGACAGAGGAGCCTGGCGGACTATAGTCCATGGGGTCGCAAAGAGTCAGGCAAAAGAACAATTTATTACAACTTTTCAAAAAGACATTTTGTCTCAAGGAGACTGCCATCTTCTTGACTTTTGCTCTAATAGGCTACTGATTTCAGTTATCATGTTTGGGCAACATGATTAATGCTCTCCTCCCCTGCTCCTGAGGTGTCCCTGCTTTAATCCCAGAAAACTCTGAACTTGTTATCCTATGTGTCAGTGGTGAATTAAGGTTGCCAGTCAGCTCACTTTAATATAGGGAGATTATTCTGGAATATCTAGTGACACCAATGTAATTATGAAGATCCTTAAAAGTGGAAGAGAAAGGTAGAAAGATGGCAGCATGGAAAGTTCTTGGCCTAATGTTGCTGGCTTTGTGGATGGAGAAAGGGCCATGAATCAATCAATCTTTCTTTAGGAGCTGGGAAAGGAAAGGAAATTGCTACATCTGAATGTTTGCATCCTCCTAAAATTTGTATGTTGAGAAACTAACCATTAATGTAATAGTATTAGGAAGTAGGGTCTTTGGGGATTGTTTAGGTCTTGAGAGTGGAACCTTCATGAATGGTATGAGGTGCTTATAAAAGAGGTCCCAGAGAGCTTGCTTGGCTCTTCCACCACATGAGGACACAATGAGAAACCTACGACCTAGAAAAGGACCTTCACCTGATCATGATAGCACCCTGATCCTGGACTTCCAGGCTCCAGAACTGTGGGCAATAAATTTCTGTTGTTTATTAGCTAGCTGGTTTATGGTATTTTTATTATAGCAGCCTGAATGGACTAAGAGAAGTAAATCCACTCATAGAGCCTATAAAAGGGAACACAGCCCTGCCTACATCTTGAGTATAGCCTAGTGAGACCCACTTAGATTTCTGACCTCCAGAACTGATAGATAATAAACGTGTATTGTTTTAGCCACTAAGATGGAGATAATTTTTCATAGCAGCAATAGGAAACTAATACAGGCAACAGGTGTGTACTGGGCATGTCTCCCAAGTGTAACTTTGCAGGAGAAATGAAGATGAATCCAGCCTCAAGCAGCTAGCAGGGCAGAGAAAGGGAGAAAGCAAATATCCCAAGAGAAGCACAGCAAAGTACTACAGAGCTTCAGCGGGGGGAACTGTCCTTCCCAGCTAGGAGCAAACCCACTACCAGAAAATCTACGGAAATATCTTCACATCCTACATTCCAGAAGGCCAAGGGCTGCCCTTCCATCAAGTCCTCTGATTCCAGAATTTCCATCTATAAAAGGACTTCAATTGCAATAACAATATTTTCAAGGACTGGGTTGACATTCAAGTCAAAGAATGTGCTAAACAACAAGCAAGAAAAGAAACTGACGGACCACACCGCTTTCTTGCTGTCATCTTCAAGTAAGATGTAACTCAGTATTGCAGGCAAGAGTGTATTCTCTGGCTGAGTGGAATGGGATGGTTTTGGTTTGTATAAAAACTTTTAATTTTCTATTGAGATATAGCTGATTAACAATGTGGTGGTAGTTTCAGGTGAACAGTGAAGGGACTCAGCCATACATACACATGTATCCATTCTCCCCCAGACTCCCCTCCCCTCCAGACTGCCGCATAACATTAAGCAGAGATCTCTGTGCTATACAGCAGGTCCTTGTTGGTTATCCATTTTAGATATAGCAGTGTGTACCTGTCCATTGGAATGGGGTGTTTTATACCCAAAGCTATACTGGAGATCTGTCCTGTTAAACCTGCCTTGAGGATGTTTTAATTTCCTGTACTCTTATCTGTGGAAAGCAAAAACATTTTTCATATATTTGATACCAACCAAAGAACCAAAAGTAAGATCTCTCTGAAGAGGCAGTGTGATCATTGAAACGGTGATGCATACAGACCCCAAGGATATGGCTCCTGACCACCAGGACGAAAACAGCCTGAGAGTTAAGCTCATTGCCAGAGCTTTTAGGATCTTGATTTTTTTTTTTTTAACATGTAAAATGAGATATTCAATGATTGAGTTTCCCATAGTGTACAGCTGTCAGCATCCTCAGGGCTCAGGCATGAGATCAGTAACTTCACCAAATAGAATTGAGAGCCCACAGTGCTGGGGAAACTTGTGCCAGGGCTGGAGGGACTCAGAGAACTTCCCGGAGCAGCCAGATTCGACAGTGGCCTTTTCTCCAAGAAATTTGGTTATGAAGAATTTCACCATGAAACACTCAATTGCCAGTAAAGAGAGCTTAAACAGGAATGGGAGTAGAGAAGCAATTTGGCAGAGGGCAGGGAGACTGAGGCGACCCTCCCCAAAGGAGGAGAATCATGAAGTCAAGATGAAACGAAGATTCCTGACTCATTGAGGCTGTTCGCTTGGGAATGAGTAACATTGGAACCTTCTAAACAAGGATGAGGGGCTTGAAGGCTGAGTCCTATAGCACAAGTTCCCGGCTGAGTGTCTGAGCTCTGCAGGCCTCTCCAGTTCCTCCAGACTCCTTGGGGTCTATGAGCACCTCAATAGTGAATAAATAACTTCTCTTTTTGCCTCACCAGCTTGAATGGATTTTTGATCTTTTGAAGCCACTGAGCTCTAATATAAACATCATTAGCACATCTTTGTCCTTCACAGAATTAGTGTCACTGATTCCTCAAAATGGAAAAGACTTTCTATCTAGATTCACTGATATCTGGCCTAGATATCCATGATATCTGCATTCATTTGCTCATTCATTCACTTTTACTCACTTATTCACCTAACAATCTTCAATGAGCGCTCTCTCTGTGTGTCAGGGGAATAGCAATGAATAAGAAAGACTCGGACTTTGGTCTCCTGGAGTTTATAGTTATTGAATAACTACAACCTTCAGTAAATAATGAGTGATACAGAAGGAGAGCTACCTGGTGCCCACCACAGAGGACCTAACACAGAAAAGGTCTCAGAAGATATGACCCTTGAGTGAAGAAGAAAGAGCGAGTCATTGAGGAGCTGGGAGCAAGTCAGTTCACTGAGCAGAGAAAAAAGTGGGTTTAAAATCTCTGAGATAGATGGTACCGATAACCCTGTATGCGAGACAGCAAAAGAGACACAGATGTATAGAACAGTCTTTTGGACTCTGTGGGAGAGGGAGACGGTGGGATGATTTGAGAGAATGGCATTGAAACATGTACAATATCATGTAAGAAACGAATTGCCAGTCTAAGTTTGATGCAGGATGCTTGGGGCTGGTGCACTGGGATGACCCAGAGATGGTATGGGGAGGGAGATGGGAGGGGGGTTCAGGACTGGGAACACGTGTACACCCGTGGCGGATTCATGTTGATGTATGGCAAAACCAATACAGTATTGTAAAGTAAAATAAAGTAAGAAAAAAAAAAAAAACAACAACCTCTGAGATGAGAGGGTGCATGGCATGTTTTAGGAACTGAAAAAGAGGCCAGGATGCAGAGCACTAAGAGAAGCAAGTGGCACACGATGAGCGAGCCGGCTGTGCGCAGTTTATGGAGGGCTTTGTAGATCTGTGTAACCAGGTAACGGTTAACAGGTGGCAGATCAGGTCCTAGGTTCATCTGAGCTCTAACACAATGACCGATGAAATGTTTTTAAAGTAATGTTTTGTTTTTTTTAAATTCCTGATTCTGAAGGTATACAGAGTATGATTATGCAGAGTATGTATCTTCTGTTGGCACAAAAAGCCCTACGCAAATGGTCCCCAGGTTACATATCATCAAGCAATCATCTTCAACAGATCTGTTAATCCGCAGACACTAGACAGCTTTAGAAAGCCTCTAATTATAGGATTTGTCCAGATTGAGCCCCAGAAAAGTCTCAGGATTAGGCTTCAGGGTAAAAATCTGTCCATTACACAGAGGACCCCACACTCTTCCCCGTATTTCAGCTGCTGGCCCATTTTTACTGCACGAAAATGTAGACGTGGAGATAATCGAGTGACTATACTCAAAAAAAGTGAAGTCGCTCAGTCATGTCCAATTCTTTGTGACCCCATGGACTGTAGCCCACCAGGCTCCTCCATCCATGGGATTTTCCAGGCAAGAGTACTGGAGTGGGTTGTCATTTCCTTCTCCAGGGGATCTTCCTGACCCAGGGATCAAACCTGGGTCTTCTGCATTACAGGCAGATGCTGTACTGTCTAAGCCACCAGGAAAAACATGGGATAAACTATATTTGCACATTCCTGGTCTCTTCGTGGCCTGGTCTCCAGAAAGTCTCTGTCCATTTCAAAATCAGAAGATGCTGTTTTCATCATTCAACCATAGAAGCTCTGAGGATGTCCCCACCTCTCTCCCCACTGCCAGCAGCTCCAATTCCTTGGTCAAGATCAAACAGCACTTCTTATAAGGATTCATGTACCAGCATAGAAGAGCTTGCCCAGTGGCTCAGTAGTAAGGAATCCACCTGCCAATGCAGGAGACCTGGGTTTGATCCCTGGATTGGGAAGATGCCTTGGAGAAGGAAATGGCAACCCAGTATTCTTGCCTGGAAAACTCTATGGACAGAGAAGCCTGGTGAGCTACAGTAAATAGAGCTGCAAAAGAGTCGGACACAACTTAGTGACTAAACAACAACCAGGATGGAAGCATCTTCTTCTGCTTCCTGGGAAGGCTCTGCAAGGAGGCTCTAAGGAATCAACCTTTCCCTCCAAGCTGGAGTGGCAAGTGGACGAGCCCCGCAAAGCCTGGGTAGTGCTTAATTAAGATGCCATCCTTTTTGCAGTTAATTGGCAGATTGTTTTTAGAGTTCATGCCTTAGAATTTGTACTTTCTAGATTGTCGTTTTATTTCCCTGCCACCCACATTAAAAGAAAAGTCTCTTTTGCCTGTCTTTGCAGTTCCCAAGCCTAATAATAATCACGGTTTCAGCCTCTTGCCTTGAGTTTCTGACAGCATAAATAATGCAGGTGCACCAAAATAAAATGTAGCTCTGCTGGCTTTTACTTCTTTAGCCAATCAGCTATCAAAAAAAAAAAAAAATGTAAAGAGACTGAATTGATAGAAAGATGCATTTTACTGTCCAGCTGCCAAGAGGGCATTGCCTACAAAGAGGATTTTGGAATAATAACCCTAAAGAGAGGAGGTTCAGAGCGTCCCATTCACTGCAGCCGCAGCCTGAAAGACACATTGTTCCTGACAGGTCAGGTGGAAGACCCCTCCCGTGAATGCGGCATTCTGAGGAAATGCTAAGCCATCCCATTTTTTAAAAGACCCTCTGACATCAGAAATTTCAACCATGATTTGGTTCTCAGGGAGCGATCTCATATCCTCACAGGTGTGGGATAATCAGGCATCTAAGGACAGCAGCTTCTCCAAAAAGAGCTCCGGAAAGGATGAAGATACAATTGGGCCATTTAGAATCTGTGCGGTGAACTCCCAGGCTTAACGCTTGCATTCTGAGAGCTGTGGCAGGGTTGAGAAATGCAGCTTTCTAGCTGATGGAAAGAGGAGGACCTCTGATAGGAGGACTTAACCCCTGGGGGCATTGGCACAGAGAAATACATTTTCTAAAATGTCAACATATAAAACATTATAAAGGGAAATGCTCCAAAATAACATATTCACTCATTCCATTATCCTGCTTAAGAACTTTACCCCATTTTTTTCTCATGCTCTCTTCTAACCTTTAATGTTGACAGAAAAAAAATGACCATAGTTACGATGATAATATTTAGGTATGATTCTTTTAGGGGGGCTTGTTTTGCATTTGGCATTGTGCTGAGTGCTTCATGTGAATTACCTCATTTGATTTTTCAATAGCCCCATGAGGTAAGTACCATATAGACATGAGAACACCGAGTTTAGAAGAGTGACCATCCCCTGCCTGAGATGCCTGATTTAATCCGTGGAATCAGGTAATTCACACAAGAGCTGGCACTCAAATTCAGAAGCCAAAGATTTCCCCTTTTTTTCATTAATTGTGGGCTGATGAATACTTTTTAAAGCCTTCAAAGCCTCCATATTCATCCTCTTCAGTTGCTATATAAATTCTAATGAAATGATGTGCCACAGTATATTTAATATTAATTCTCTGATTGCTACAGTTTACTTGCTTCTAGATCTTCTCTATTATAACTAGCAACATATAAACCTCTAAGACATGGGTTCGATTCCTGTGCGGGGAAGATCTCCTGGAGGAGGTCATGGCAATCCACTCCAGTATTCTTGCCTGGAGAATCCCATGGACAGAGGGGCCTGGCGGACTACAGTCCACAGGGTCACAAATGTTAGCGTATACTGACCCTTGCCCTTCAAACTTCTCCAAAACAATACACTTGAAAATATGCAGCCAGTATTTGAATTATCTACATTAGTACCAGCTTTCTAATGCTTTCATAGCAGGAAGCAGCAAACACCCAGGTACTTGGGAAAGCAACAGGGAAGCGGGACCAAACAGGGACATTTTAATCCTCAAGTGTATAGAAAATTCATAGCAAGTAAATCTGCAAGTGAAATTCCCAAGGAGAGTTTTGTAGAGGAAGTGAATAACACATGTGCAAGTACACGAACATGAGCATACACACATACGAAGTGATTTATCCACTACCGTACACTGGTGTCCCCCTGAAATTCATATGTTGAAATTCCAACCCCCGATGCATAGTGTTAGGAGGTGGAGATTTGCGGAAGTGAAAAGGTTGTGAGGGCAGAGCCCTCAAGAATAGGACTAGGGCTCTACTGAATGAAGTTCTGAAGAACTTCTGAAGAGCTCCTCCTCCCTTCTACTATGTGACAGTCCAAGAAGACAACCATCTGAACCAGGAAGTCGACTCGCACTAGACACCAACATGCCAGCACCCTGATCTTAGATCTTCTAGGCACTAGTCTGGGAGGAATACATTTTTGCTATTTTTAAGCTATGGTATTCTGTTATACTTGGGCCACCTCATGTGAAGAGTTGACTTATTGGAAAAGACTCTGATGCTGGGAGGGATTGGGGGCAGGAGGAGAAGGGGACGACAGAGGATGAGATGGCTGGATGGCATCACTAACTCGATCGACATGAGTTTGAGCAAGCTCTGGGAGTTGGTGATGGACAAGGAAGCCTGGCATGTTGCAGTCCATGGGGTCGCAAAGAGTCGGACATGACGGACCAACTGAACCAAACTGAACTGATTCTGTTATAGCAGCTTAAATGGACTGAGGCATCTAAATCTGTGCTTGAAAACTCAGATCTCTTCCATTCAACCAGTTGCTTTCCCCCGCCAGAAAGCTTCTAAATATTCAACATATAAATGAGTTAAGTCTTTCTTATTTCTCATTTACAAATCTTTTAAAAAACCATTTAATGTATTTTTATTGCAATCTGATGAAACTGATTATTTTTTAATATTTATTTATTTAGATGGTAAAGAATATGCCTGCAATATGGGAGACCTGAGTTGGATTCTTGGATCAGGAAGATGCCCTGGAGAAGGGAACACAACCCACTCCAGTATTCTTGCCTGGATAATCCCATGGGCAGAGGAGCTTGGTGGGCTAGAGTCCACGGTGTCATGAAGAGCTGGAAACAACAGAGTGACTAACATTTTCAGTTTCACTTTTATTTGGCTGTGAGGGGTCTTAGTTGCAGCAGGCGAGCTCTCTAATTGTGATTCTGTTGGCTCCAGAGTGTGAAGGCTCAGTAACTGCAGTGGGTTGGGTTAGTCGACCAGTGGCAGGTAGGATCCTAGTTCCCCAATCAGAGATCAAACCCTTGTCCACCCACATTGCAAGGCAGATTCTCAACCACTGGACCACCAGGGAAGTCCTGATTGTTATGTTTTTTAACCAGTAAAAAGTGTACAATAGTAAACTGGTATTTATTAAGTACTTAGCATATGGTAGCAACAGTGTCAGAAACTTTACATACATGAACCAACATATTTTTACAATGATCTTTGAGGTGTAGGTGTAGGTGGTCTTCCCTGGTGGATCAGACAGTAAAGAATCTGCCTGCAACGCGGGAGACCTGGGTTCGATCCTTGGGTTGGGAAAAGCCACTGGAGAAGGGAATGGCAACCACTCCAGTATTCTTGCCTGGGAAATCCCATGGACGGAGGGACCTGGTGAGTTACAGTCCATGGGGTCGCGAAGGGTTAGATACAACTAAGCAACTAACACACATATGGAAGACAGTATAGAAAAATTAGTAACCTTCCCAAGTCACATAGCTAGTAAATAGTGAAGAAGGATATGAATCAAGTCTCTGAAGACTGTGATTCCTGTGGCTTGGTCCTGCATAGCCCATAAAGAGGGCAGGACCTTCCAAACCCACAGTTCCATAGCCACACATTTCTTGACCTCTTCCTAAGTGGTAGGCCTCCACCAGGTCTGGGGTCCAGAGATGAATGTGACCACCACAGGGGTCCTTAAGGTGCTTACAATCTACTGGGAAGGAAAGACAGAAAAGCAAATGAATACTATACAAAACATACTGAAACCTGTGTTATAAAGAGATTCAAGCAAAGAGCTCTGGAAATTCAAGACAAGCACCAGTATGCACTGGCATATACACTGATTCTTTGAGCTCACAGAAGCATTATAGTAGAAAAAAAAAAAAATTCAGCAACCTATTTACAAATCCTGTTTTTCAAGATCTCTCTTGGATTGCAAGTAAAAAAAAAAACACCATTTCTCCCCCAGGCTACGAAGCTCCCATGTGCTGTCTGGAAAGCCTCAGGCAGAGTTCTTGTCTCAGCTCTGGAGAGGAAGAGCTGTGAAGGTTTTTCTGAGACTCTGCTTTTAGGAGGTGGGGTGGTGTATATAAAAGTAAATCTTATTTCATAAGGCTATTGTATGTATTAACTGAGAAATATTTGTAGACCAATGAGCATTTTGTGAAAACATAAGCCAAAGCTGCCTTCCTCCAAAACAGGCTAAAAAACAAATTTCAAAAGATAAACTACAGGATGCATTGCTTGATTTTTTTCATTCATATTCCATCTTTAAATATTAAAAAATGGAGCCTATTTAGAATTTAAAATATTGGGGGAAATGGAAAGAAAGCCAAGTGAACATTTATCGATTCATGAAGCTGGGAAAGGGGGTGTGGCGCTGCGCTGTTGCATGTCAGAAGTGCCTAGAACACCTTTCTCTTCTGTGTGAAGGACAGACATGAGCTGTCGTTTGCCTGTTTGTTCTGAATTCTATTCCTTCCCTTCCTCAGCTCAGCTCTGTTTTGCAGGGAGCTGGACCCTGCCAGCTACACTCCCCAGAATCCTGCCAACTGACTATCTATTAGATCCCGGCAGGGGGACACACTGGCATGTGTCTGGAAGGTGGGAGGAGGAGAGAACCCATTGCGCATCCTCTCTCTGCTTCCGGCGCCATGCCCAGCAGTGGAGGCAGCAGGCGGCTCTGGGCTCCAAAGGTGTTGACTATTCCAGGAGCAGCAGCCTTGAGTGTCTGTGGCTCCAGGAGCCTTTGCAGTTCCAGCGGCAGCAACGGGAGGTCCAAGAGCAGATGCAGACGTGGACGGTTCCAAGGAGAGCACGGCTCTGGGGCACTACCTCGGTTCTTTGTTCTTCTGGTGGTAGTGGCTGTGTTAACCCACCTTCCCTTTTGTGTTCCTCAGCCCTTACTTTTGGAAACAGTCCCCTATTTTAAACCTCCTTTGTTTGACATACCTAATGTGGTTTCTGTTTTCCTGATTAAACCTTTACTGATATAATTAGTCCAAAAAAAAAAAGAAAAGTCCTTTTCTGACAACCAGAATCATATTCAACCCAAACAAAACCCATAAAATGCAGTCAAATTGTTTTTATAAGCCTTGTCAGGATATAAAAATGTCCTTTGATATTTTGCATCTATGAGAGTTCAAAAGTTTTCTGATGACAAATGGCATTGCTTCATAGGATGCCAGAATAGTTTTGGCAGCTAGTTACAGTTTTAGAAAATTAAAAATATAGTGTGCATGTAGAATGTGAAAAAACTTTCTCCCTGCTGTTAGCAAGGCTATGAAATGTTCTGGTTAATAAAAAGAGAAGAGAAAGGGCTCTTAGTACTGGCTGAAAAACTAGGTCCTGGAAACCTCTTTTTAAAGGCTGCAGTTTTAAGAGGCACCCATATGAAAGATAAGAGGGATCCTTCAATGTTCTTCCTTCAAGTTTAAGTTTCTGCATGTAAGGCCTCCCCATTGGTGAAAATCACTCCCACCAGTGTCCTGAGTTTGGCCTGCCTTGGAATTTCACAGCACTTTTTAACACAAAGGTACTAAAACAGTATTTTTGGCCAAACCTGATGAGACTTTCAGGAAATAAAAATGTAAAAACCATTAGTATCCAGGCTTCTTAAGGTCAACAGCATGGGGAAAAACATTTCCAGAAAAAGGGAAGGTCAGTGAATGTTCACACGTTAATGGGTTCTCAAAATACTAGGAAATTAAAGACTGTACTCAAATATATTGTTCTTTAACTAGAGTTGAGGCTCAGAGTACAGGAAAGCCCTAGTGAGAAGCCACAAAATTCTCTGAGTATGATGGAAGTTGACAACAACCCACTGGCAGCATCAGTGGAGCAATTATATAGGGCAGCGCCAATTGAGGCAGTGGAAAAGGAAAATTCTGGAAAAAGCCCTCAGCTTGCCTTCCAAAGTCCTAGGAAGAAAATTAAATGCAGCAGCTTACTTATTGATCTACATGGGGCAGTCTGCATTGCAAATTTTCATTTCCTTTTGATCAAATGTCAAAAGGAAACATGTGAACCCTATAATTATTCTGAACAAAATGTCATTTAATTGTCATGAAACTTCTATATCCAGTCAATTGTTTCTTTGTTCTCATCTCAAAGAACAAGGAAAGAAAAAAATAATCTCTGTAAGTAGAGCACAGGACCTATGCTCTATTCTGTCATTTTGGCCCATTCCCAGTCTCTATATAGAAGCTGGAACGCGCTATTATTACTGGCAGTACTTGTACTGATCAGCATCAACCTCCCTGTCTACTGAGGCATCCTCCCTCAATTTCTACTGGCCTTCTGCACCCTGGTCCTGAGGGGACCCAAAGCTGTGCCCATAAACTACTGCTGTTCTTACAGTCACTTACAAATTACAAATAAAACCACCATGCTATTGCTGCTGCTAAGTCGCTTCAGTCGTGTCTGACTCTGTGCGACCCCATAGACGGCAGCCCACCAGGCTCCCCCGTCCCTGGGATTCTCCAGGCAAGAACACTGGAGTGGGTTGCCATTTCCTTCTTCAATGCATGAAAGCGAAAAGTGAAAGTGAAGTCACTTAGTCATGTCCGACTAGTAGCAACCCCATGGACTGCAGCCTACCAGGCTCCTCTGTCCATGGGATTTTTCAGGCAAGAGTACTAGAGTGGGGTGCCATTGCCTTACTGAGGTACAAATAGGTGCAGGCCCTTAATAACTCACGATAGATATATCCTCTTATTTTTATATAAGTTCTTACAAGTTTTTTTTTTTTGGCTGAACCACTGCTCCCACCAACAATGAGATGGTAAGCTCATTAAATTTACCACAAGCATAAGATATTGTATGTTCAGTTCTAGACCATCACAATAAGGGGAATATTGAAATCAATCAAGTCGTATGGATTTTTTCATTTTCCAAGGCATATAAAAGCTAGGTTTACGCTATAGTGTGGTCTATTAAATGTACAATAGCATGACGTCTAAAAAAATGTACATACTGTAATTAAAGACACTTTTTGCAACCTTTTTGCTGATGGAGGGTCTTGCCTTAAGGTTGATGGTTGCTGACTGATGGCAATGGTAGCTGCTGAAGGTTGGGGTGGCGGCAGTCTCTTAAAATAAGATGACAACAAAGTCTGCCACATCAATCGACTCTTCCTTTCACAGAAATTTCACTGTAGCATGCAATGCTGTTTGATGGCATTTAACAAAAATAGAACTTCTTTCAAAATTAGAGTCAATCTGCTGTTGCTTTATCAACAAAGTTTATGTTATATTTGAAATCCTTTGTTGTTATTTCAACAGTCTTGGCAGCATCTTCACCAGGAGCAGATTCCATCTCAAGAAACTACTTTCTTTGCTCATCTATAAGAAGCAACTTCTCATCCACTCAAGTTTTATCTGAGATTACTACACTTCAGACATATCATCAGGCTCCACTTCTAATTCGAGTCCTCTTTCTATTTCCACCATATATGGAGTTACTTCCTTCACTGAAGTTTTGAACCTCTCACAATCATCCATGAATCAATTTCTTCCAAACTCTTATTAATATAGATATTTTGATTTTTTCCTGTGAATCATTCAGATACCTAAATGACCTTTAGGTATCTAGAAGGTGAATCTTTTCTAGAAGTTTTTTAGTTGACTTTGTCCATATCCATCAAGGGCTTCCCTGGTGACTTAGATGGTAACGACTCTGCCTGCAATGCTGGAGACCTGGGTTTGATCCCTGGGTTGGGAAGTTCCCCTGGAGAAGGAAATGGCAACCCACTCCAGTATTCTTGTCTGGAGATTTCCATGGACAGAGGAGTCTGGAGAACTATAGTCCATGGGATCGCAAAGAGTCGGACACGACTGAGTTACTTTCACATATCCATCAAAAGAATTACTTATCTATGGCAGCTACAGCCTTTGTTTCTTAAATTTTAAGACTTGAAAGCTGCAATTACACCTTGATCTCTGGGCTGCAGAACGGATACTGTGTTAGCAGACATGAAAACAACATTCATCTAATTGTATAGCTCCATCAGAACTCTAGGATGACCAGGTACATCGTCAATAAGTAATATTTTGAAAGGACTTTTTTTCCCTGAAATTAGTTATCCAGAATGGGTTTAAAATATTCAGGAAACCATGTTGTAAACAAATGTGTTGTCATCCAGTCTTTGCTCCATTTATACAGCAAGTCAGAGTTGACTTAGCGTAATTCTTAAAGATCCTAGGATTTTTAGAATGGTAAATGAGCATTGGGCTCAAGCTCAAGTTACTAGGTACATTAGTCCCTAACAAGAGACTCAGCCTGTCCTCTGAAGCTTGGAGCCAGGGATTGACTTCTCCTCAAGAGCTATGAAAGTCCTGCTGCTGCTGTTGCTAAGTTGCTTCAGTTGTGTCTGACTCTGTGCGACCCCAGAGATGGTAGCCCACCAGGCTCCCCTGTCCCTGGGATTCTCCAGGCAAGAACACTGGAGTGGGTTGCCATTTCCTTCTCCAATGCATGAAAGTGAGAAGTGAACGTGAAGTCGCTCAGTCGTGTCCGACTCTTAGAGACCCCATGGACTGCAGCCCGCCAGGCTCCTCCGCCCATGGGATTTTCCAGGCAAGAGTACTGGAGTGGGGTGCCATTGCCTTCTCCAATAAAAGTCCTAGATGATATCTTATTTCAATATAAGGCTGCTTCAGCTAAACTAAAAATCTGTTGCTTGGTGTAGCCACCTTCATTAATTATCTCAGCTAGAGCTTCTGTATAACTTGCTGCAGTTTCTACATCAGTACCTGCTGCAGTATTCACCTTGCACTTTGATGTTATGAAGATAGCATCTTTTCTGAAACCTCATGAACCTACCTCTGCTAGCTTCAGACTCTGACACCCCAGCTTTCTCACCTCTCTCAACCTTCACAGAATGGCAAAGAGTCAGGGCCTTGCTCTGGACTGGGTTTTGGCTGAAAGAAATGCTGTCACTGGTTTGATTTTCTGTCCAAACCAGTAACACTTTCTCCATGTCAGCAATAAGCTGTTTTGGTTTCTTATCATTTGTGTGTTCACTGGAATAGCACTTTTAATTTCCTTCAACAACTTTGCATTCACAATGTGGCTAACTGTTTGGAGCAAGATGCCTAGCTTTTGGCCTATCTTAGCTTTGACATGCCTTCCTCATTTCTAGATTTTTATTAAAATTGAGAGATGTGTGGCCTGTCCTTTCACCTGAACACTTACAGGCCACTGTTAAGATTATTCATTGGCCTATGTCAATATTGCTGTATCTCAGGGATCAGGGGGGCCCAAGGAAAGGGAGAGAGATAGGGGAACAATAATAGGTCAGTGGAACATTCAAAGCACACAATTTATCAATTAACGTTTGCCATCTTATAGGGGCACAGTTTGTGAGGCCTCCAAACAATTAAAAGTAACATCAAAGATCAATGATCACAAATCACCATAACAAAGACAATAATGATGAAAAGATTTGAAATATTTTGAGAATTACAAAATGTGATACAGAGACATGAAGTGAGCAAATGCTGTTGGAATAGTGCCAATAGACTTGCTGGAAGCAGAGTTGCCACAAACCCTTAGTTTGCAAAAAAAATGCCCTATCTGTGAAGTGTAATAGAGCAAAACACAATAAACTGAAGTAGGGCTGATGCTCTCCCTGTGAATTTTCTTTAGCTCAACCATAACACCAGCTGAAACAGGCAAGGATTTGAGTGACTACTATTTGCTTGTGCGAAATGCAAAGAAATAGAGAAACACAACAGAATGGGAAAGACTACAGATCTCTTCAAGAAAATCAGAGATACCAAGGGAACATTTCATGCAAAGATGGGCTCAATAAAGGACAGAAATGGTATGGACCTAATAGAACCAGAAGATATTAAGAAGAGGTGGCAAGAATACACAGAAGAACTGTACAAAGAAGATCCTCACGACCAAGATAATCACGATGGTGTGATCACTCACATAGAGCCAGACATCCTGGAATGTGAAGTCAAGTGGGCCTTGGGAAGCATCACGATGAACAAAGCTAGTGGAGGTGATGGAATTCCAGTGGAGCTATTTCAAATCCTGAAAGATGATACTGTGAAAGTGCGGTACCCAATATGCCAGCAAATTTGGAAAACTCAGCAGTGGCCACAGGACTGGAAAACGTCAGTTTTCATTCCAATCCCAAAGAAAGGCAATGCCAAAGAATGCTCAAACTACCACACAATTGCACTCATCTCACACGCTAGTAAAGTAATGCTCAAAATTCTCCAAGCCAGGCTTCAGCAATATGTGAACCGTGAACCTCCAGATGTTCAAGCTGGTTTTGGAAAAGGCAGAGCAACCAGAGATCAAATTGCCAACATCCGCTGAATCATTGAGAAAGCAAGAGAGTTCCAGAAAAACATCTATTTCTGCTTTATTGACTATGCCAAAGCCTTTGACTGTGTGGATCACAATAAACTGTGGAAAATTCTGAAAGAGATGGGAATACCAGGCCACCTGACCTGCCTCTTGAGAAACCTATATGCAGGTCAGGAAGCAACAGCTAGAACTGGACATGGAACAACAGACTGGTTCCAAATAAGAAAAGGAGTACGTCAAGGCTATATATTGTCACCCTGCTTATTTAACTTCTATGCAGAGTACATCATGAGAAATGCTGGGCTGGAAGAAACACAAGCTGGAATCAAGATTGCCAGGAGAAATATCAATAACCTCAGATATGCAGATGACACCACCCTTATGGCAGAAAGTGAAGAGGAACTCAAAAGCCTCTTGATGAAAGTGAAAGAGGAGAGTGAAAAAGTTGTCGTAAAGCTCAACGTTCAGAAAACTAAGATCACGGCATCTGGTCCCATCACTTCATGGGAAATAGATGGGGAAACAGTAGAAACAGTGTCAGACTTTATTTTGGGGGGCTCCAAAATCACTGCAGATGGTGACTGCAGCCATGAAATTAAAAGACACTTAATCCTTGGAAGGAAAGTTATGACCAACCTAGACAGCATATTCAAAAGCAGAGACATTACTTTGCCAACTAAGGTCCGTCTAGTCAAGGCTATGGTTTTTCCAGTGGTCATGTATGGATGTGAGAGTTGGACTGTGAAGAAGGCTGAGCACCGAAGAATTGATGCTTTTGAACTGTGGTGTTGGAGAAGACTCTTGAGAGTCCCTTGGACTGCAAGGAGATCCAACCAGTCCATTCTAAAGGAGATCAGTCCTGGGTGTTCATTGGAGGGACTGATGCTGAAGCTGAAACTCCAATACTCTGGCCACCTCATGAAAAGAGCTGACTCACTGGAAAAGACTGATGCTGGGAGGGATTGGGGGCAGGAGGAGAAGGGGACGACAGAGGATGAGATGGCTGGCTGGCATCACGGACTCAATGGACATGAGTTTGAGTGAACTCCGGGAGTTGGTGATGGCAGGGAGGCCTGGCGTGCTGCGATTCATGGGGTCGCAAAGAGTCGGACACGACTGAGTGACTGAACTGAACTGAAGTTGCTTTAGTCATGTCTGACTCTTGAGACCCCATCGACTGGAGCCCACCAGGCTCCTCTGTCCACGGGATTATCCAGGCAAGAATACCAGAGTGTGCTGCTATTACCTCCTCCAGAGGATCTTCCCAACATAGGGATTGGACCTGCATCTCTTATGTCTCCTGAACTGGCAGATGGGTTCTTCCCACACCACTAGCACCACCTGGGAAGCTTCCTTAGTGGCGCACACAGTAAAGAATCTGCCTTTAATGCAGGAGACACAAGTATAATCACTGAGTCGGAAAGATCCCCTGGAGAAGAGAATGACTACCCACTCCAGTATTCTTATCTGGAGAATTCTGTGGACAGAGGAGCTGGGTGGACTACAGTCAATGGGGTAGCAAGAGTTGGACCCGACTGAGTGACTATTTGCCTAGCAGTGTAGAAATCTTTATGTTAACTCTTTTACTTAATCTTGACATGAACGCTGTGAGCCAAAAATAGTATCCCCATTTTATAGGTGATAAAATGAACAAATAATATTTAAGATCATGGCTTCTGCTTTGCTTCAGTGATTATGTGAATTTATGACACCCGCCCCCGCCACTGACCCAACAATGGCTAAAGACTTCTCAAAAATATAGATAGAGACATATCCATAAATCAGCACATCGCACCGCTTCAAGGATCCATGCTGCATTTTGTGGGAAAAGTGTGTACAGGAATTGCGCAATGCTGTGATTCCAAGTACTACATCAGACTGAAACAGTTTTGAGTCTGACTCAAAGTCCTAGACTTGTATTGGGAAAGAAAGGATTTCCTTAAAATCAGCCTCTACGACCAAGAATATACTCCCCCAAACATCCTCTTTTTCATAATAACCCAGTAGCAACCACTTACTTCTCTTTTAATCCTTAAATAAATTACCTTTTCTACCTCTCTCCCCTCTTATTCACAGGTTGAGGTAATTAGTTTTATACAACCCTCAAAATGAGAATAGTTCATTCCCCAAAAGGAGCTACTTCATGATTTTCATGAGTGAGGCATTGTGACAGGTGCTGAAAATGCACTATACAGGTGGAGGAGACAGAAAAAAAAAGTAGATAATTTCAATAGAGTGTGATGGCTGAGAATCCAATCACCTCTTACTCTCTCTCCTCTGATCCAAGTCACCTCGGATCACTTCTGCCCTTGATTACTGTTGTACCTCCTAACAGGGCTCTACTTCTGTGCCTGTCTCATGTTATGGACTGAATACTTGTGTCTCCCCACCCTCTGATGGCTATATTGAACCCCTACCCATGATGTGATGGTAATAGGAGGTGGGGGATGGGGCTGGTAATTAGGATGAGATGAGGTCATGAGGGTGGGGCCCCCTCGATGGGATTAGTGTCCTTAGACGAGTTCCCAGAGCACTCGCTTCCTCCCTCTGCTCTCTGAGTCAGGAGACAGCACGATGCAAACTGGAAAAGAGCTCTCATCAGAGCCCAACCATGCTGGCACCCTCAACTCACACTTCCAGTAGAATGGTGAGAAATAAATGTCTGCTGTTTATAAGCCACCAAGTCTATGGTACTTTGTCAGAACAGACTGAACAGACTAAGACGCCCCCATTTAGTCTAGTCTCTATCACACACCCAAAACAATCCTGTTAAAACATAAGTCAGACCAAGTCATGTCCTCCGCACAGAGCCCTCTAGGGTCTTCACTTTACACTAGGAATAAAGCAGAAATACTTGCAAGGCTCTGCACAGCCTGGTACTGCCCTTCTCCTTTGACTTGTCACCTCTCTGAGCTCAGAGCTTCCTCCCCCATCACTCATTCAGTTCCAACTAAAACCTGAAGCACAATCCTCCTTTGGGGTTTTTGTCCTTACTGTTCCCTCCACTCAGTAAACTGTCCAGGAATCTGTAGGACTCTCTGCTGCTCATTTCCTTTGGGTCTTTACTTAACGTGATATTCTCAGTGATGCTTTCTCTGATTATTAAATTAAAAATTGCAGTGTTTTCCCTGATACAATTTAATTTCCTGTTCTCCTTTGTTTTTCCCCATAATATTGATCATTATCTAACTTATATATCTTATTCATTTTTCAAATGATCTATTTTTCCCTCCTTAAGATATAAGTTTCATGACAGTTGGCAGTATTGATAGCTTCATTAATTGTTTTGTAATATATACCATCTAGAATGCTGACAACTGGTAGTTGATTAATAGATATTTGTGGGATGGATGGGTAATGGATGGATGGATGGATGAATGGATGGATAGGTAGATGGATAGGTGGGTCAATAGGTGGGTATATGTACATAGGGTATTATGGGAATGCAAAGAAGAGAAGTGTTCTTAATTTAGCCTGAGGTGATGGGCACTGGAAAGACAAAACTTTAGTTGTCCTGGTCATACCATTCGTGGATCAATTAGTCAATGAATACATCTCCTTCCCACCTTCATTCTTCATGATGGCTTTATAGGGTTAATTTTTATTTTTTCAAAAACTATTTTCTAGATAGCATAATTGTCATCACAAAAAAAAATCAACTTCTTTGGGTCTCATCTTCTTAGAAAAATAAATGAACTCATTGTAAGTTCAACAATTCCTTTAATATTTTGACAGAATGTAACTTACAAGGAAACCCTATGTATTACAGAAGATTTTCATAGTCACTATCCATCTCACTGGGCTTCCCAGGTGGCTCAGCAGCAAAGAATCCACCTGCGGTGTAGGAGACCTGGGTTTGATCCCTGGGTCAGGAAGATTCCCTGAAGGAGGGCATGGCCACCCATTTTAGTACTCTTGCCTGGAGAATTTCATACTGAGGAGCAGCTGAAATGACTGAGCACATCTCATCACACAGTGCTTAAAGACCTCAAGATATCTGGAAGATCTTGTGTTTATAATGTTCCCCAATGGATGACATCTGTAACACTCTGTGTGGCTCCAGTATTAACTACTTTGTTACAAAAGCTTTCCTGTGTATGATGCAGGAAATGACTTTCACCTGCCCCTATCTGTCTCAGAAGTCATATTTACCCAGGTTTTCCATGAAATATTTTTAATTAAAGAAATAACTGTTGAAGATATATCAGTTCCAGTGTATTTTCTCATATGTGGTATGCACACTGGCAAAACACACACACACACACACACACACACACACACACACACATTTAAAGTAGTCCTTTAGGTTCTAGATTATTGAAACAGAATCTAGCAAATACTCTGAGCTGAAACACATTGACAAAATAAACCCTTTTATGCAACTACATAGCGAACACCCTGTACCGCACCACCTGTTCTAATCCTTGCTTCTTCAGACATTCAATAATATTTTCTATTTCTATTTCAACAGTGTCAGCTGACAAGAAAGGCATTTTGTTTGTCCCTAAATATATTTTCGGCATTATTTCAGCCATTTTTTACCAGCAGTAAGAAGAACAGATATTTACCCAGTCATATGTGGCTTTTTCACTAATAAGTAAGAAATCTCGAAAGAGAATGTTAAGTATCTATCAGTAAAGTTGGCAAAATTTTAAAGTACTGTTGAGAATTACATTTCTTTAACCACCTTTAGGGGAAGGAGGGGACTGCAGAGTTTGTCTTTAAGTCTTAGATATATAGCATTTAAATGAATTGCTAATCAGGATGGCTTCCTAATGTCCTTGCACTTACATGAAGGTGCAAGGGATACCTGGATGACATTCATCATCAAGGACAGTGAGTGTAATTCATATTTCAATTCACCTTGAAAATATTTCGCCACTGGTTAGCTCAGATGAGACTGTTGTTTTCAGTGCCATATTGTGGCTGAGAAGGAGAGCATAGCAAGAAGAACAGAAACGCTGTCTCTGCTGTTTGCTTGACTTGGTGTGTGCTTGCATCACAAGTATTATCCCACTTGTTTTCTCTTAGCAGGATTCATTCTAAGTTGCTTGTCCTCTCTGTCAAAGGAAGGAAGAACCTGAGTCTATAAATGCATTTCACTACAGGTGAATAAGGGGCAACATGAGGCAGTGTGCTGAAAATGAACAAGGAAGCGGGGTGTCACTCTGACCCAAGATGTGGGAAAGCCCTCAATCCTCAGGAGACCACACTTGAACAATGTAATGTGGGGCTGTCTGACATAAAAACTGACAAAACATGTCAAGCTCAATCTGTATTTTTAACATTGATAAAGCCAAATTTCTGTCTGACTTTTAGGGGCAGAAACTCTAAACAGTTTGTTTTTGCAAGCAATAGATTTATCCTGTGTACCCTCCAGGGTATAGTAGGCTGTCCGTTTTACAAGCCACTGATCTAGCAGAAGAAGCACTAGCCTGAGAGGGAAATTCCTCACTCCACTGTCATGAGAATGGTCTAGAGACTGAAAATACATGCTAGAAGTAAGAAACGATTATTACTTAAAGAAATGGGACCTAATCAAACGTAAGACCTTTTGCACAGCAAAGGGAACCATAAACAAAATGAAAAGAGAACTTCTGGACTGGGAGAAAATATTTGCAAATGATGTAACTGACAAGAGCTTAATTTGTAAAACATACGAATAGCTCATACGGCTCAATAACAAAAATCCAAACCAATTGAAAAATGGGAAGAAGACAGACATTTCTGCATAGAAGATATGTGTTATGTTGCTTCAGTCATGTCTGACTGTTTGCAATGCTATGGACTGTAGCCCATCAGGCTCCTCTGTCCATGGGATTCTCTAGGAAAGGATACGGGAGTGGGTTGCCATGTCCTCCTCCAGGGGGTCTTCCCAACCCAGGTATTGAACCCACACCTTGAAGGTCTCCTGCACTGGCAGGCAGGTTCTTTACCACTAGCGCCACCTGGAAAGCCCCGATAGAAGATACAGAGATGGCCAGTAGGTACATGAAAAGGTGCTCATCATTGCTAATTATTAGAGAAAGGTAAATCAAAACTACAATAATGTACTACCTCATACAGGTCAGAATGTCCATCATTGAAAGTCCACAAATAAATGTTGGAGAGGGTATGGAGAAAAGGGACCCCTCCTATAGTATTGGTAGGAATGTAAATTGGTGTAGCCACTATGGAAAACAGTATGGAGCTTCCACAAAAAACTAAACATAGAGTTGCCATATGATCCAGCAATCCCACTCCTGGGCATATACACAGACAAAACTATAATTTGAAGAAATACATGCAACCTTATGCTCAAAGCAGCATTATTTACAATAGCCAAGACATGAAAACACTTAAATGTCCATCAATAGATGAATCGCTAAAGAACACGTGGTACATATATGTAATGGGATATTCCTCAGCCTCAAAAAGAATGAAACAATGCCATTTGCATCAACATGGATGGACCTCGAGATTATCATACCAAGTGAAGTAAGCCAGAAAGAGAAAGACAAATACTATATAACATCACTTATATGTGGAATCTGAAATATGACACAAATGAACACACCTACAAAACAGAAACAGACTCACAGACACAGAGAACAGACTTGTGCTTGCCAAGGGGAAGGGTGGGTGAGGGAGAGAAGGATTGGGAGTTTAGGACTAGCTGGTGCAAACTAGCATATATAGGATGGACAAACAACAAGGTCCCAGCATAGAGCAAAGGGAACTGTATTCAGTATCCTGTGATAAACCAAAATGGAAAAGAATATTAAAAAAGAATTATAAATGAATGACTTTGCTGTACAGCAGAAATTAATACAACATTATAAATCAACTATATCTCAATAAATTATTTTTTTTTAATGACTATTACTACCCAGGAAGGCCTACTTGTGTCATTTGGATTTTCTTAACCTAAATCCATCGCCTTGCATGAACCCACTCTCAAACTCATCTTCCATTCCCTGGCCAAACAGAATTGTCATAATCTGATAGAAGAAACTGATGAAAGGGTATCTGAAACTCTAAGACTGTTGCCCCTCTGGCCCTTCCCCATTTTTGTAACTGTAACTATATATTTTCATTGAAAGAAAATTCGGATGCATTAGACAGAATTTTTTTCCCCTTAAGCGTTTTGGGCTCGCTGTCACCTTTCCCATGAACCCTGAGAATCCTCTTCTGAGGTTGCTCTGCCTCTCCCTAGCATCTTCTCTCCTGCCCCGAGCATCTCAGCACAGCAGCTGTGTCAGAAATGCCATATGCCCCCTCTGACTTCATCTGGAATATTCCAGATCTAGTCAAGCATGGATTGTGATTGGCTCCACTCCCATCAGTTTACATTAAACCCGCAGACAGCCTAGTCCCTGTTAGGAAATCCAAATTTCTCCTGACCTTAGAGGAACGGAGACTGCATTTGCTGCTACTGTTCTCATGAAGCAGCCGTGATTCATACAGCTGTTCTTTTATTAGTAACAATGAAGATGTTCTCCTTTATGTTTTTTCACTACAGACAAAGCCATCTTGAGCAAACCAAATCTACCTCTGGGTCTTGCCGGGGCTGTGTTATCAGTGTAACTCTCTGTAGGAAACAGGGAAGGGTCTGAAGAGAGAATGTACATTGACACCAGATTTGGTGATCTGTGTTATTCAGGTGTGTTATAGCTAATTTGATTATTTGTTATAGCTCATTTGATTATAGCTCATTGATGCTTTTGAACTGGGGTGCTGGAGAAGACTCTTGACAGTCCCTTGGACTGCAAGGAGATCCAACCAGTCCATCCTAAAGGAGATCAGTCCTGAATATTCATTGTAAGGACTGATGCTGAAGCTGAAGCTCCAATACTTTGTCCACCTGAGGTGAAGAACTGACTCATTGGAAAAGACCCTGATGCTGGGAAAGATCGAAGGCAGGGGAAGAAGGGGACAGAAGAGGATGAGATCCTTGGATGCATCACAGACTTGATGGACATGAGTCTGAGTAAGCTCTGGGAGTTGGTGATGGACAGGGAAGCCTGGCATGCTGCAGTCCACGGGGTTGCAAAGAGTTGGACGTGACTGAGCAACTGAACTGAACTGATAGCTCATTTAAATGCATCCAGCCTTCAAAAGAGATGGAGGTCCGATCCCTGGTGCAACTAGACTGAACTGATAGCTTATTTAAATGCATCCAGCCTTCAAAAGAGATGCAGGTTCGATCCCTGGGTCATGAAGATCCCCTGGAGAAGGGCATGACAACCCACTCTGGTATTCTTGCCTGGAGGATCCTGTAGACAGAGGAGCCTGGCAGGCTTCAGTCCATGGGATCACAAACAGTCGGACTCAACTGAAGCGACTGAGCACAGCACACACAGCACAGCCTTCAAAACACAAAGGAATGCAAATCCTCCTTTCTGTGCCTCCTCCAGCCGAGAGAAACCCTCCTTCTCTCCCTTCCTCTCTCCAGATCCACAGATCCATGCGATCATCTATTGTCACCTCTAACAGCCTGATCTTCTGCTTAAGGCACGGAGTTCAGACCTATACCTGTGATGGGGCATGTTAACTTCTTCCTCTCCCATCAGAAATACACGACATTCTATTCTCTCCATCCTGGTTTCTAAAATGATTCTTTTCATTGCTTTCCAGCACAGAGCAACATTTGACAATCAGGAACTATTTATTTTTCATAATGACAGCAGAATGTTAGAATCTATACACATGGGTGACCAATTTTATTGAATTTCTAGCTCTGTTTACAGTGAAAACTGTAGTCCCAAAAAACTAAGCTGCCTAAGGTAGTAATCACGTCAAACCTGAAACATGAGACATAGGTCATGTTTATTGTTTTAGAGGAACACCTGACTTCAGGGACCTGCTTAATAATAGACATGCTTGGGATTAGTGAGGATGTTTCCTTATATCAACAGTGAAAATTCCAACATAAATATTGTGGGTTCTGACCTCCTGCTTCCTTATAGAGCATACAGCCATTCCAGGGGCTGAATAGATGGAGACTCACTACTTACCTGTCAGGTCTGAAATGGCCAAGTATGTGTGTGTGTTAAGTTGCTTCAGTCATGTCCGACTCTGTGACACTATGGATTGTAGCCCACCAGGCTCCTCTGTCCATGGGATTCTCTAGGCAAGAATCCTGGAGTGGGTTGCTGTGCCCTCCTTCAGGAGATCTTCCTGATCCAGGGATCGAACCTGGATGTCTTATGTCTACCTGCATTGGCAGGCAGGTTCTTTATCACTAGCACCACCTGGGAAGACCCCTGAAATGGCCATGTTATATCTATCCCACTGGGGTATCTTTCACAGTTATTTTTAGAAAAGCATCCACCATGGAAGCAGCTCTAGAACATTCTCTCCATGCCCATGTTTAAGTGTGATTGAAAAATCCGGTCCCATGATTTCATGGGAAATAGATGGGGAAACAGTAGAAACAGTGTCAGACTTTATTTTGGGGGGCTCCAAAATCACTGCAGATGGTGACTGCAGCCATGAAATTAAAAGACGCTTACTCCTTGGAAGAAAAGTTATGACCAATCTAGATAGCATATTCAAAAGCAAAGACATTACTTTGCCGACTAAGGTCCATCTAGTCAAGGCTATGGTTTTTCCAGTGGTCATGTATGGATGTGAGAGTTGGACTGTGAAGAAAGCTGAGCACTGAAGAATTGATGCGAGAAGACTCTTGAGAGTCCCTTGGACTGCAAGGAGATCCAACCAGTCCATCCTAAAGGAGATCAGTGTGGGTGTTCATTGGAAGGACTAATGCTAAAGCTGAAACTCCAGTACTTTGGCCACCTCATGGGAAGAGCAGACTCATTGGAAAAGACTCTGATGATGGGAGGGATTGGGGGCAGAAGGAGAAGGGGATGACCAAGGATGAGATGGCTGGATGGCATCACTGACTTGACGGACATGAGTCTGAGTGAACTCCGGGGGTTGGTGATGGACAGGGAGGCCTGGTGTGCTGCAATTCATGGGGTTGCAAAGAGTCGGACGCCACTGAACAACTGAACTGAACTGAACTGAACTGAACTGAACTGAAAGGGAATATCACAGAGATTTCAGTCACCCCATAAGCCTGCATCTGGGGAGATGGAGATGTTGCTTTAGCGATGCAGCCCCCAGTCTTTTTAAAAAAGAATTTTATAATTTTATAATTATTTTTTAAGAATTATAAAAGGGGAAGCCATGGCTTCCCCTTGTTCTCTGAGATGCTGAGAACCTGCCTGGGCCTCAGTTTTCTTATATACCAAATGAAGGAATCTGACTAGACAAGCGCATCTCAAATTTTCATGTGTGCACAAATCACCTGGGGGCCTCGATGAACTGCAGATTCTAATTCAATAGGCTGGGAGGGGCCTAAAATCCTGCATTCCTAGCAAGTTCTAAGGGGTGAAGGGGAAGGGCAGTGCTGCTGACCAGTCCATGGGCACACTTTGAGTAGCAAGATGTTATATGATTTCTAAAGAAACTTTTCATACTGCATTTTTTCCTTATTCAAAATCATGTCAAAAGGTTAAGTCACAAATGTTGCAACATAATAATAAGAAAAGCTAAATATCTAAAGATTGAAGTCTTAACATTAACCCAGTTCAGCAGACTCTCCAAACACAGTTTAGTTTGACAAAGCACATGTGTACACATTTCTTTACTTTTTCACCACGAGCAATTAAGATGAATTTTTTTCTTTTTTTTTACAACGCTGTTGACTCAGGATAATGTAAAAATTAACCCCCAGCTTAGACATCCTCACGCCTGAAGTTTAATTCCAAGACTGTTATCCAAACTGGAAGAAAAGGGAGAGAGAAGTATTTAAGATTGGTGTGTCTCCCAAATTAAAATCAAATTTGTAATTCCCAAAGAGTGAGGAGAATTGCTTCCTTTCTTCCAATTTAAGTCTTGTCTGGAAAGACTAGTTAGCAGAAGAGAGAAACAGCAGCTCCAGGTGAATCTGGCAGTGGTAAGGCAGACAACTCAGCCTTCCCTGGTGGGTGAGAGTCTGCCTTCTGCTACCTGTGAGAATTTATAGAAACTTAACCACCTGGGACAGCTGATCATTGTGTATAAAAACCCCAGGGAAGGTGAGTCCATACTTCTCTCCATTTGTTGTCGTCAGTCTCTAAGTCATGTCTGACTCTTTGCAAATCCATGGACTACAGCACACCAGGCTCCCCTGTCCTTCACTATTTCCCAGAGTTTGCTCAGACTCATGTCCATTGAGTCTGTGATGACATCCAACCATCTCATCCTCTGTTATCCCCTTCTCCTCCTGCCATCAGTCTTTCCCAGCATCAGAGTCTTTTTCCAGGGAGTCGGCTCTTCACATCAGGTGGCCAAAGTAGTGAAGCTTCAGCTTCATCTTCAGCATCAACCCTTCCAATAAATATTCAGGGTTGATTTCCTTTAGGATTGACTGGTTTCATCTCCTTGCTATCCATAATGGGTAAGAAAAAGCGAATAAGGGACCGTATCATGGGGGTCTTCTGGGGGGAATTTATGAATACAGTAGTACCAGGGCACATGGTCAGAACTGGCTCAGGGGATAAAGGGATGTGGAGCAGAGGAAGGAGGGTGTAAACGTGTGTGCAGGTGCATTAACTGGTGCGTTCACCCCATAGCTTCCTCCAAAGGACACCTCTCTCCCGTGGAAAGAGGTGCCAACACCTCCTGCTGGGACCTGCCTCACCCAGATGCCCCAGGCATGGCTGCAAGCTCAGCATGCCCAGGGCCTGAGCCAGAGACTTCTCCTAGAAACATCTTTTCCATTAGCAAGTGGGCTTGGTGCCCACTCAGGGCACGGACTAGCGGCGGCTGGGCCACCTGGTGGACCTTCAGTCTTCTCCTCCTCCCAGCTAGAACTCTGCACTGGCCCAGCTTTGGGGGCTTATTTACTTGGGACCCCATTGAACAACACCTTTGAAGAGTGAGGCAAAGCTTTACCCTCAAATAGTGACTCAGATGATAGAACACAATGAATAGGTAGAAGAAACACAATGGAGGGGTAACTGAAGGTGCTTTAATCCACTCACACTACCCGTAGGACTAGGCTGACATCAGTGCAAGTCTTGGCCAAGTTGAAGTGCACCAACCTTTGGAGAGAATGCTATTTTTCAGTGTAGCTGGTTTGATCATCTGTTTTGATGGGAAAGGGTCAGTGGTGGGTGACTTCTGGTTAAGTTGCTGGATTGCAGCCTCTGGAGGCTTGAGTCCTGGGCCTGTTTCTGCAGTCACTGCACATCTTTGTACCTGGTTCTACAAGAACCACTCCTATAAAGAAAAGAGGCCCAAATGGGTCCAAAGTTTCCAAGGATTTTGTCCAGTTTATTATTTTTGAGGGAAACCTGTCCTTCTTAAAAAAAAATTAATTAATTTGGCTGCATTGGGTCTTAGCTGCATCATGTGGGATCTAGTTCCCTAACCAGGGGTTGAACGCAGGCCCCCTGTGTTGGAAGCACAGGGTGTTAGCCACTGGACTGCCAGGGAAGTCCCTGAAACCTTTCTTTAAAAGAAATCTGGTGTAGAAGTCCAATTTGCAAAGCAGGTCGAAGTACTGTGTCTGGTTAGATGTCACCATATGCAGTCACAAGCATACCTCGCATTTTCCACAGCTGATAATCAGATACAGTCATTCTTTTCTACTTCACAGTGATGCTGGGACCCCTGCTTCTTCCATCAGTGCATCTTTAATGCTCCAGGCAGTGGTTCTCAGTAGGGATCATTTTGTCTGCACTCTGTCCCCAAGCACGGGACATTTACTCGGTGATGTGTAGAAACAACTGTGGTTGCTACAGCAGTGGGGAGGCACTACGGGTATCAGGCGAGCAGAGGCCAGAGATGCTGCTGAACTGCCTTCAACGAACAAGATAGTCTCTCACACCCAGGAATCATTCAGCTGCAAATGCTAATGGGCTTCCCTGGTGGCTCAGATGGTAAAGAATCCACCTGCAGTGCGGGAGACCTGGGTTCAATCCCTGGGTTGGGAAGATCCCCTGGAGGAGGGCGTGGCAACCCACTCTAGTATTCTTGCCTGGAGAATCGCATGGACAGAGGAGGCTGGCGGGCTACAGTCAGTCCATGGGGTCACAAAGGGTCGGATACAGCTGAGCAACTAAGCACTGCAAATGCTAACAGTGCTGAGCTTAAGAAACCTTCGTCTAGGCCCTGAAATTCTGTATATTCTGCCAACAGATATGGAAAGAGCGCATAGGAACACTGCATGGAGTCTGATGGGCTAGGTCTAGGAGTGGTGCGTGTCACGACCACACTCAGTTCATGAGCTGAACTGGATTATGTGCCCTGAATGGTGTGTGTTGGAGGGTGGGGGAGGGGAGGTGAAGAAATGTGGTTTCTGGTTGAGAAGCTACTCCCTAGAAACAAACCCTTGCTACACAGATCACGGAGAGCTGGTGGAGAGCTAGCCACCCAGTCTTCTCAGTGAACACACCTAGTAATAAACAGCACACTAGATGGGTCTAGGGAGAAGGCAATGGCACCCACTCCAGTACTCTTGCCTGGAAAATCCCATGGACGGAGGAGCCTGGTGGGCTGCAGTTCATGGGGTCCCGAAGAGTCAGACACGACTGAGTGACTTCACTTTCACTTTTCACTTTCATGCATTGGAGAAGGAAATGGCAGCCCACTCCAGTGTTCTTGCCTGGAGAATCCCAGGGACAGCGGAGCCTGGTGGGCTGCCGTCTATGGGGTCGCCCAGAGTCAGATAATACTGAAGCGACTTAGCAGCAGCAGCAGATGGGTCTAGAGTACATATGCAGTGGTAAAGCAGAACCGGGTGGGGCATCACTCCCCAAAGTGTGGCAACATCTGGGAGTCTACGAAGGACACAAACTCCCCATTCCCCCCACTTCCACCCTTGCCCCAGGGCTCATTAAAAGCACACGAGAACCAGTCAACTGACTGCCAGGATCAAAAGGAAGATGCAGGTGGAAATCCACTATCTTTGGTGGAATGCGTTTTTCCACTGCAGGGAGGGCGCTGAGCTTCACGGAAGGCTCTCTTATCTATTTGGAAAGCAAAGATGAACACAGTCAAATACACTAAGGGGATTAAAAATGACACAGTGGACTTAACCTCTTTGCTTCTCAGCCCAGGACAGTGCAACCATTCTTTCCCCAGTTATTATCACTAATCAGACAGTGACCTAGTTTCAAAGGGCATGGACGTTCGAAACACAAGTGAAAAGACATGCAAATTGTGGTAGGGAGATTTTGAGAAGAAAGTTCAATGAAATAAGTCAAAATATCTGAACTTGACACTTTTCTGCTTCTGACAAGCAGTATCTCGGGGGAGACACTGCCAAGCCTGGGCCCTTGTGCTCTCCTTAGCAAAACAAGGAGACAGGCCCTGAGCAGCAATTTGCAAACTCTTGTCCTGGGGAATCCCTTGGAGATATAATCAGAGAAAGTCAATGGGGATCAGTCCCCATGTCCAACTCCACTCTTGTTTGTCTGACATACTACACATCCGTGTAAAATACTGTCTACAGCTTTTGAAAATCCCTGATAGAGCATATCACTTATTTCCAGTTCTAACAGTCTATGATTAGGTCATATGACAATCTCAGTAAAAACCTCTATTCATCTCATAATAAATCAATTTTTTTCCCTCTAAATTTTAAATTACCATTGAAAAGGCAAAATTTGCCTGGCCCAATCCTTTAGTTTTTTTGTGTATATTAAAGTTAGCCTCATGTAGAAGAATACACAATGAAACCCCACATGGCCTGATCAGAATCTTGGTAGATTCTAAATAATTATTAGTTAAATTGAATTTTTACATATCAACATAAGTAACTCTGATCTTGGGCTGCCCCAGCGGCTCAGTGGTAAAGAATATGCCTGCCAATGCAGGAGACACGGGTTCTATCCCTGGGTAGGGAAGATTCCCTGGACTAGGAAATGGCAGCTGACCCCAGTATTCTTGCCTGGAGAACCCCATGGACAGAGAAGCCTGGCGAGCTACAGTCCATGGAGCTGCAAAAGAGTCGGACACGACTTAGTGACAAAGCAAGAACTCTGACCTCAAAAATCTACAAGAAATTTGATTTTTGTGTGACTTGTTCCCAAACTCAGGACTTACTATATATTATATTCAGAAAAGCCATACAAAGAAATCAGCCCTCAGTGGAACTACATAAAGGGGCTTTCTATGAGGGGAATGATCGATCGCTCTGCCATACAGCGATTCAGGGAAATTTATACTCCCCTCCCCACCAAGTATCTATGAGCCTAGGCACAACTGACTCAAAAAGAAAAAATACAATAAAAACAAAACATGTTCACCCAGCAAACATTCATTCAAGACAAGTCCCCTAGCCTTCTTCCATATTGCTCCCCTAAATATGTAGACCCCTTCATGGGTTACAGCCTTGTCAGGGCAAAGGGGCCTGTGAAACTCACTGAAGCTATGAGCCATGCTATGCAGGGCCACCCAAGACAGATGAACCATAGTGAAGAGTTCTGACCAAATGTGGTCCAGTTGAGGAGGAAAAGGCAAACCACTCCAGTATTCTTACCAGGAGAACCCCATGAACAGTTAGAAAGGCAAAAAGATATGACACTGGAAGATGAGGCCCTTAGGTCAGAAAGTGTCTAATATGCTACTTGAGAAGAGTAGAGGGCGATTGCTAACAGCTCCAGAAAGAATGAGGTGGCTGGGCCAAAGCAGAAACAACGCTCAGCTGTGGATGTGTCTGGTGGTGAAAGTAAAGTCCAGTGCCGTAAAGAAAAATATTGCATAGGAACCTGGAATGTTAGGTCCATGAATCAAGGTAAATTGGATGTGGTCAAGTAGGAGATTGCAAGATTGAATATTGATATCTTAGGAATCAGTGAAGTAAAATGGATGGGAAAGGGTGAATTTAATTCAGATGACCAATATATTTTCTACTGTGGGCAAGAATCCCTTGCAATAGATGGAGTAGCTCTCATAGTCAACAGAAGAGTCTGAAATGCAGTACTTGGGTGCAACCGCAAAAATAACAGAATAATCTCTATTCATTTCCAAGGCAAACCATTCAACATCATAGTAATCCAAATCTGTGCCCCATCCACTGATGGCTATGAAGCTGAAGTTGACTGGTTCTTTGAAGACTTATAACATCTTCTAGAACTAACACCAAAAAAAGATGCCCCTTTCCTCATAGGGCACTGGAATGCAAAAGTAGGAAGTCAAGAGATACCCAGAATAACAGATAAGTTTGGCCTTGGAGTATAAAATGAAGCAGGGCAAAGGCTAACAGAGTTTTGTCAAGAGAACACGCTGGTCATAGCAAACACCATACAAGCCCATACAATTCACACTACCGCACAACTGTGCTCATTTCACATGCTAGCAAGGTAATGCTCAAACTGCTTCAAGCTAGGCTTCAGCAGTGCATGAATCAAGGACTTCCAGATGTATAAGCTGGGTTTAGAAAAAGCAGAGGGACCAGAGATCAAATTGCCAACATTCATTGGATCACAGAGAAAGCAAGGGAGTTCCAGAAAAACATCTATTTCTGCTTCATTGACTGTGCTAAAGCCTTTGACTGTGTGGGTCACAACAAACTGTGGAAAATTCTTAAAGAGAGGGGAGTACCAGACCACCTTACCTGTCTCCTGAAAAACCTGTATGCAAGCCAAGAAGCAACAGTTAGAACTGGACATGGAATAATGGACTGGTTCAAAACTGGGAAAGGATTACGTTAAGGCTATATATTGTCACCCTGCTTATTTAATTTATATGTAGAGTATATCATGAGAAATGCCAGGCTGGGTGAATCACAAGCTGGAACCAAGATTTCCAGGAGAAATATCAATAGTCCCAGATATGCAGAGGATATCACTCTAATGGCAGAAAGTGAAGAGGAACTAAAAAGTCTCTTGATGATGGTGAAAGGGGAGAGTGAAAAAGTTGACTTGAAACTCAACATTAAAAAACTCAGATCATGGCATCAGGTCCCATTACTTCATGACAGATAGAAGGGGAAAAAGTGGAAGCAGTGACAGATTTTATTTTCTTGGGTTTCAAAATCACTGCAGACAGTGACTATAGCCATGAAATTAAAAGATGCTTGCTCCTTGGAAGGAAAGCTATGACAAACCTAGACAGTGTATTAAAAAGTAGAGACATCACTTTGCTGACAAAGGTTCATATAGTCAAAGCTATGGTTCTTCCAGGAGTCATGTATGGATGTGAGAGCTGGACTATAAAGAAGACTGAGTACAGAAGAACTGATGCTTTTGAATTGTGGTGCTGGAGAAGAGTCTTGAGAGCCCCTTGGACTGCAAAGAGATTAAACCATTCAATCCTAAAGGAAATCAACCCTAAATATTCATTGGAAAGACTGATGCTGAAGTTGAAGCTCCAATACTCCGGCCACCCGGTGCAAAGAGCCAACTCATTGGAAAAGACCCTAATACTGGGAAAGACTGAAGGTAAAATGAGAAGAGGGTGGCAGAGGATGAGATGGTTGGATAGTATCACTGACTCAATGGATATGAATTTGAGCAAACTCTGGGAGATAGTGGAGGACAGAGGAGCCTGGCACGCTGCAGTCCATGGGGTCGCAGAGTCGGACACGACGCTGTGACTGAACAACGACAGTAACAACAAATGTGTAGAAACTCGGGAGCTTCCCCAAGGGCTTCCACAGTCCATCAGGGCGGGTTTGTTGCTGTTTAGTCGCTCAGGCATGTCTAACTCTTTCATGACCCCATGGACTGTACCCCACCAGGCTCCTCCGACCATGGGATTTTCCAGACAAGGACACTGGAGAGGGTTGCCATTTCCTTTTCCAGGGGATCTTCCTGATCCAGGGACTGAACCCCTATCTCCTGCTTGGCAGGCCGATTCTTTACCACTGAGCCATCTGGGAAGCCAAAAAGTAGGTTTGTTAAATGAGTTAAATGAGTCTTGAATAAAGTGGAAGCTACAAGGTGGCTTGCCTTGCCTTTTCAGCTGTGGTACCATACTAGAGATAGCTGGGATAATGAGGGACACTGAGGTCAATGAAGGGAAACTGTCTGGAAGCTTGCCTTGGATTCAGTCTCTGAGGGCAAGCAGGGGTCTCGTCAATTAGCTCCAGGCTCCCTGTGGCATAAGCTGTACATATTGGCAGTAAAATAACTGAGAACCTATTGTGTCACTCCAGGCAGTGCTAAATTAGATGTACAGTGTATCTTCCACAGCTATTAATAGCAAGGAGCCTGGAGCCAATTAGAAATATGGCCATGTAATAGGGAACTGGAGTGCTCTTAAATGTGTAAAACATCATTATCTGTCATCCATAGGCAACGAAACAGAAAAACACAGCTCAAGATCATCCTCAAACTGAAGGAATATTCCTATGAAGACCCTAGGTGTATAATAGGGCTGACTGAAGGATTATGGTTTTTTCTTCCAGACACTTGTAAAGAAAAAAAAAAAAGACGTAAATGCAAAATTGTATGTGAATGCATAGGAGCACATCCAAGTGGATATATTAGTGGTCATTCTTTTAGAAATGAAGTCCAAGGCGAACTCCTAGTGAACTGATGAAAGAATGTTTAAGCAAAAGTGCAGCTTGGGAAGCTCTGTAAACCATAACCTATAAAGCAGAAAATGCTTTGCAGTTTAAGTTAATTGTGCTTTCTGCTATATCCAAAGCTGCTACATTATGATAAATAAACTGATAAAAGTAGGTGCATGGTCACTTTTAACAAAACTGGACACCATGAAACTTAGCTAATTTGGCCAAAGTCTTCTATGTCACTCGTTTCATTTTTATTTCAGGGGAAAATGTCATCTTGCAAATAGAAGCCATAAAGCAAACAGAACAAATTCTATTTATAAAGGAAATTGCAGGTCATGGCACTGATATTTTTTTAATCTAGCCACCTTTGTAGAAACAAGTACAAATATATATTATTCAATATATAAACCATCTTTAAGAAAAGTTTGCAAAGAAGCTTAAAACTGTTGAATTATTATTTAAACCATAAATATATTTTATTACATCATTTCTTATTTACCACAAAATGTCAAGATGGATGGATACAAAAAACCTAGTTATCGATTACAATGCTTAAAAGAGCTACTCCTAGAAATTATGAAGTTAATTTGGATACACCAATAATATACCAAAATAAGGTTATTAACATATTTTAAATATTAAAAGGCATTAACTGTACATGGTAACTAGGGCATTATTCTACTCAGAGCTTGTAAAGTCTAGTGATTAGAGTGACAGGGTACCATATCTTTATATTTTTAGTCCTATTTGTGTGTCAGACTGCAGTCTCAAAGGATCTAAATAGATCTACTTAAATTCATTTCCAAATCATCATCTGTTTTCTTGCTTCTCATTTTAGTCTGCACAAAGCTTTCTGACTCACTCAGGTCTCTGACATACAGTTGTGGACCGAGGGACGGTGGCTGGCCGGATCAGCTTCCGTCACTCAGGGCAATGTCGCCTGCAGCTGGCTGGACAGCAGGGAGGCGTCGCAAGAGTAGTTCCATCTGTGACAGGTCTAAAGACAACTACTGGTTTCTTCCCCATAGTCCCCTCCCCCGCCCCTCTATCACAGGGTTCCTCAGTCTTGCGCTATTGACATCCGAGATGGATACTTCTTTGTTGTAGGGACTGTCCTGTGCATGGTAGGTTTAGTTTCATCTCTAGTCTCTATGAAATAAACGCCAGTAGCAATACTCCCCCCCAAGGTTTGGTAATCAAAAGTGTCTCCAGACATTAGCTGATGCCCCTTGGTTTGGAGGCAGGGGGCAAAATCTTCCCTGGATGATAACCCACTCTTCCTACAGAACCCTGTGTATAATCTGGTCCCCATCATTCTATGAGCATCGATGAGGTAAGAAAGGCAGTTTCCACTCCCAGCCAAAAGAGGTGAATCTTGACTGGCCAGATCAGTTCTGATAGACCCATTCCTCTTCTCAACTACTGGTTTACAAATGGGCACGTGAAGGCTGCTGAGGGACCGCAACTGAATTATTACAAAGTAGCACAGATTAAGTAGCTTAAAAACAGAAATAGGCAGACTAACATAGTTCCAGACTGTGATTCCTGCCCCTATGCCATCATGGGCCCTTAAAACTAGGGTCCTTCTAGGTCAAAGGGATGGGGGCCTAGGAAGTCATCCATTCCAGAGCCAAATTATCCTATAGAATTTCACTTTTTCCCAACCTACCTTCAGTTGATTTTATTAATCTGCCATGAACTCAGCTATGAATTTAAAAGTACAGTTAAAAATATTTTCTAGCATGTTTAGTGTTCAGTAGCTAGGCTAGTGAGGTTTCTCTGTACAGAAATGGCATGTTGGACAGGTAGACGTTGATTTTATCATGTTCAAATTCCCCTCCTAAAAGACTATGCCCATATTCTAGTATAAAGCATGATACTTTTCTTTTGAACACCGTGCTTAATATTTCCTATTTGAGTGAGTGAAAGTTGATCAGTCTTGTCAGACTCTTTGCAGTCCCATGGACTGCAGCCTGCCAGGCTCCTCTGTCCATGGAATTCTCCAGGCCAGAATACTGAAGTGTGTAGTTATTCCCTTCTCCAGGGGATCTTCTTGACCCAGGGATCAAACAAAGATCTCTTGCATTGTAGACAGATTCTTTACCGTCTGAGCCACCAAGGAAGCCCAAAGATTTCCTATTTGGTGGTTTATTATTATCATTATTGGTACTACTTTGATTGTTTACGTTACTTCTATTGGATTCTATTTACTGTTTGAGAGCTAATTAAAACAAATAAGAGTAACAATGTATTCTCTCACAGCTCTGGAGGCTAGAAGTCCAAGATTAGGGGTTATTAGGGTTAATTTCTTCTGAGGTCTCCCTCCTTGGCTTACAAATGGCCATCGTCTCCCCATGTCTTTACATGGTCTTTTCTCTGCACCTTTGTATACACATTTCCTCTTCTTTTAAGGACATCAGCTACATTGGATTAAGATTAACCTTAGCAATTACACTTTAATTTAATTACATCTTTACAGACCTTATCTCCAAATACAGTCACATTCTGAGGTACCAGAGGTTAGAATTTAAATCTATAAATTTGATGGGGATTGGGGAGGGGTCCACAATTAATCCCATAACAAAGAAAGAAGAAAAAGGTAGACAGATGAGAAGACCAAAACAGGGGGTTGGGTGAGAAGAGAAGTGGGTGTATCAGTTGAGAATGGTTTCCTCTGAAGGTGACAGAAATGAACAGTATATTAAAATAAGGTTTTGCTTTTATCACTAACATTGTCTGAATATGAGTGGTTTGTTAACAGTGGTTCAGCTGGTCAAAAATATTACCAAAGACCAGGCTCTTTCACTATTTCTACTCCACCACTTTTGGATTGTTCATCCTGATTGCCTCATGGTCACAAGATGGCTGCTGCAACCCCAGGTATCATGTCCACCTTCAAGACAGAAATAGGCTACACCAGTAATCTCTCTCTTGCTCCTGTTCCCTTTATATAGGAGCAAAATCTTTCAGGCGACTGCTCCCCCCAACCCCACCCAGCATATTTCCACTTTTGTCTCATTAGCTGTAACTGGGTCATGTGGCCAGCTCTGGCTGCCAGGGAATCTGGCACAGCAAATATCTGGCTTTCCAGAACGTTTGGTAGCACACAGCAAGGAAGAAGCAAGTTGAGATGGCTATCAAATTAGTCAATCAACCATGTTTATCCAAGGGAGGGAGAGACGAAAGAGAGAAAAGAAAAGGAGAAGACTGGGGAGAAGACAAAAAGAGAAAAGGAAAGTTATCTGTAATCATTACAAATTACCATCTACAAAAAAAGCAAAGTTTTCACACACAGCCTTCCCTAGGGTGTTCCCCCAGCCTGCTGATTAGCTATTATAATATCCAACAGCTTGCTTCAGTGTCTAAGTGATTGCTCATCTTTTGGTATAAACATAAAATGTACTTAATGAATGATTGCTTCTTCATAAGGAGTTGTCAGTTATATACTTCCAGCATAATACTTGGCACATGGTAGGTACTTACTACATATCTACCAAATACATGAATCAAACCAATGCAGATCATTGTGGGAAAAGCACATGATGCCTACTCAACAAGACATCGTTAGGGTTTGTTTGGAAGTTGTTAGAAATGCAAATTTTCAGGCTTCACCCTAGACATACTGAATCAGAAGTAGGAGAAGTTAGTAATTTGTATTTAAAACATCCTACAGGGGATGCTGACGCGTGCTAAAGCTTATGAATACATATATACACACACACATACAACTAAGCTGTGTGTCCTTCATAATTTTAGGACCATGAATATTTAATTTATTGCAATTTCTTTTCCGTGTTTCATGATCATCTGAAGATGCAATTCTGTTCTCAGGATATTGTTTAACTTTTTAAATGTTAAGTCACAAAATATTAAAAGGTAAAGAGAAGTGGAGAGAAAAATATAAACCAGCCAGGTACATATTCCTAGGATTTGCCAACTGTTAACATTTACCATAGTTGCTTGAATGTCTTTTTAAAGTTGCTAGGCCCAGCATGGTTCCCTCCCATTCTTCCAATCCTCTCTGACAGCTCATCTCTATTCCTAAGCAACCTGCTGCTTCTTAAATCCTTAGGTTAAGAAACCATGAGCATCTGATGGAGGCACATATTCTCACTGATGCTCCCCCAGAGGCTGAGTTAATAGCAGTTTTCATGACCTGGAGCTTCAGTAGCCCTTCGCTTAGGCTCCAGGGATACACTGAGACCGGCTGTATATTCAGATATCCAAGAGGGAGGTTGGCCGCAAACCGAATTGTCAATATCATGTGTTTCTCATTCAAAATGTAACTGTAAATTCTCTTTCCTCTTCTTAAGTTCAACAGCAGTGCTCTTTCAGAGAGGACTACCAGAAAGAGAGAAAGAATGAAGCAAGTTCTGCTCACGGCAGGGAAGCCAGGGACCGGCGGGTTTCAATTCGGCTAGTATCATCATCTCCTCGTTTTCTATGCATCTTTTACTCTAGCTAATGGAGGAGAGAGAATACTACCTGATTCTGTAACATAATTAGGTTTACAAAGTACATCCACACATACTTGCCCATTTGATGACAACTGATACCCTCACAGACTGCCCTGTTGCCCACTGTGTCCCCAGTACCCAGCATGGTACTTGGTACACTGTAGGCACCAAATAAATGTTTGTTAAAGAAATGATGGACAGAAAGATGCCTAGAATGGCAGATCAAGAATTTCCAGAAAGGAGCCAGGGTGGCTGTTTGGCTGGACAGTAGCTATTAGAACAGTGCTTCTTAAAGAAGCAGGTCTTCATTAGTTTCTCTCTGGCACTGATATGTTCTTTAAGAAAATCAGTATGAAAAAAGTGTCAATTGAACTAAACAGTGAGCTTGGGGCCAATAGGGCCAATACAGTTGGCCCTGTTCCATCTGTGGGTAGTTCAATCTACAGACAGGGAAGCAGTGGATAAGGAGGGTTAACTGTACTAGGCTATTTTACACAAGAGACTTTTGAGCATCTGTGGGTTTTGCTATCTGCAGGAGATCCTGGAACCAACCCCCTGCCATACTGGGAGAGATTGTACTTGACTTACATTCGAGTTCAAGTTCTTCATCTTGTTTCAGACCACTAGCAAACAGTTCTTGGATTGGATCTCCCTGTGAACCATGCGTTAGGGAGGTCTGGACCACGAGATCCAACTCAGCTGCCTGTGCTCTGTGAGCATTTTTTTGCGTAATTGCATTAGTTAGCTTTGGGTTTTTTTGAGGAGATACACATGGATATTATAGGATGACTAAACCCCCCACCCAAGCTACCTTTTAGTGGCTCCACTGAAGCTTAAGAACTGTACAGTTCAAATAATCTTTAATTACAAACTCCTAGAGTAATGCTTTGCTGCTGCACAGGATGGAAGCGCTTCTACTGAGTAGGAAGGAGCATGGCCACCTGATGGGAAGAGGTCTTTGGTGCTTGCTGGCATGCTATAGTTCATTAGTAGCCTGGTTCTTTCACACACTGTTTTCTTCCATTTCTTCTTGAAACCAGCAACATCATGACCCTGGATTGTTCTGGCCCTGTCTGGGTGAGATTGAATTGTTTTGTAAAAACTTCCAGTGGCCTAGCTTGGCCACTAACCCATCCAGCCTACACTGGTGACGTCAGGACAGGAAGAGCCTGAGAGGCTGGGCCTCCATGCATGGTCACTCTGGGTCAGCGGGCCTCAGACTCAGCACACGTCACAATCCCCTGGGGGCATTTAAAGCAGATTACTGACTGCATTTTCTTATACTTCAGTAGGTCTGAGGCAAGGCCTAAGAATCTGCATTTCTAACAAGCTCCTGGGGAACACTGATGCAGCTGGTCTGGGGACTATACCTGGACAACCACTGTTCTGGGGACTCAGCACAGTCCGTTTGTTGGGGATGGGGAGTCTCTCCTTCCACCCATAAGCAGCATCCTTGCCTACTTAATCCGGCCGAGATCTCAGGCCACCTACCAAATATCTATTATCTCTTGCTTCTTTCCTAGCTGAACCCCAGTTTTACTAACAACAACATATCCAGGTTCAAGAACACTGCATTTGCAGACTCCTTTCAGGTATAGGTGTCCACATAACCCAGATTCACCAATGAAATGTATGTGTACTCACTGGAAATCACCTCTGGGAAAGTCCAGTAAAGGAGGTTGGTTGATCGCTGCTTTCTTGGTGTCTTCCGCTAACAACTTTGTCTATCACAGACTGAGACTGCCCTTTCTCCTTCGCTTTCTTCTTTCCTATAGCGTGGACTTGATGCTGGGGGAGCTTCAGCCATCTGGGCACCACGCTAGGCAGCAAGCAGACGCTAGGGATCCTTGAACGGACAAAGGTGCCTGAGTCCATGATGACGTAATGAGCAGTCATGCCAGCTCTGGAGTGCTCCCTTCTACAGCTCTAATTATGTGAGAAAAGGAAAACTCCTAATGTATTCAAGCCATTTTTATTTGGAGCCAATGGAATTCTTAACTAATACACCTTGCATATTGAAGACCAATGCTTGATGTGGAGATAGAAAAATTCGCTGTGTTTTCTACCCTAAAGGAGTTTATAGTACAGCTATGAAACTGTACTAAAAACAGCACTGCTCCTGGGTGAATGTGAGACTCAAGGAGCTGGAGAGTTAATAGCAGCCAGACACCTCCAGGCTTTCTGCAAAACCATTTTAGAGAGACTTAGATAAGAGAGTAGAGTGCAGGGTGAGGTTTGAGGTTGAACTTAAGGATCTTGAGATAAGAGAGTTTACCTCCAGGCTTCAGGCTCATGAGAAACAGTGATCATTTGTGAAAAGAGGATTCTGGGACTTGTATGGGTCTATCACAAGGACAGGGAATGGTAAAGAACTGTCCATGGTGCAAAGGGGAATCTAAGAGGAACAATCATTACAAAAGGCTGAGAGAAGCAATGGCTCAAGAAAATAAGGAAATGATCCAAAGCTGACATAAAGAGACTTTGGAAGTTGGGAGACTAATACTGAGCAAGATAAGCCTGTGGTTCTGATGGGGCAGAACAGGAGTTTGTAAACATTTTAAAGTCCTGGACCCCTAATTTCAGGAAAGCATCGCAAGAAAAATGCCCCAAATGGAGTTCTTTTGACTATATACATCATAAGAGAACCTTAGTCATCAACTTTTCTTTTCCTGTTATATCTCGGGGTCTCCATGGACCACCAAAAGCTACAAGGACCAAATTATGGGAAAGAAGACGAGGTACAGGTGGAAAATGGAGTGGTTTAGATGCCATGAAATAATTCAGAGGAGAAGGGGCAAGAGAAAACTTGAAAAGACTATCGTTTGGGGTTCAAGACCTCTTGATAATGTTTTAGATGTGCTGAACGATTAACTCTCAGACTGATACAAAAAAGCTGTTGGACCTCTTAGAAGCTCCCTGTTCAAGGTGCTTTCCAACCCTAAAAACGTTTTATCCTAAGTTTGGAGGAATTATATTTAGAAAAGAAGAGGTCATGGCTTTCAGAGGCTGTAGATTTTACACAAAGAGTTTCACTGAAATGGTCCTAAGATTTTTAATGTTCAGTTACTCTTTGCTCTTGAAAGTTAAGTTTTCTTTAACTGAATCCCTTCTCTATTTTCTGTTTTAAAGGAATAAAACTACTATTTTAACTTTGAATTTTTACATGAACAAATAAAAGAGAAAGATAAAATCCAGCCTGGAAAAATGTTGTTCTACATCACTGCTTCCAAAATTTTAAATGAATAGAATTTGATATCAGATTCAAAGTATTTGAAAAGAATTAGGGACTACCTTTTTGCTTTAAATAAGATAAAAATTCTATGCTGATACTTAGCATGAATGGCGCTAGTGGTATTCGCCTGCCAGTGCAGGAAATGTGGGTTTGATCTCTGGGTCTGAAAGACCCCCAAAAGGAGGGTATGGCAACCCACTCCAGTATTCTTGCCTGGAGAATCCCATGGACAGAGGAACCTGGTGGGCTACAGTCCATGGGTTTGCAGAGTCGGACATGACTGAAATGACTTAGCAGCAGCAGCATGAATATGGAGCTGTTAATCTGTAAAGTGTTCTATGATAAATTTTTGTCAATTATTCATAATTTCACACTGTAAAAGGTCTTTATTTCTCTGCCCATTTTCCAGATAGGAAACCAGAAAACACATCAAGGTAAAATTCACTTAATACACCTGGGTGATGGTAGCGACTTGCCTGGCTGCACTTGCACCAGGACGGAAGTCTCTTGCATCCTAACTTTTCTAAAACTAGCCAAAGCAGCCACTACGATGGAAAGAATCATTCATTTTGTAAGCCTGTCTTGGACAGAATTATAAGCGGGCAGAAACAAGCTAGTGCTAGCTTTCATCTTCGCTGCTGTGACAGACGTGGAATTTGAAAGGGCTCTGAGCAGGGCAAGGTGGTACATTCACATTAAAGACAGACACCCTTTCTTGTGGCTCTCCAACTGTTCACATCATTCAGGAAGTTCTTCCAAATTCAATAAAGCCAATAAAGATGTAAACAGTTTCTTTTTGGATGACATTAATTCAAAATACTTTCCACTACTGTCTATGGAAGTAGCCCTGTCACAGCCTCTGGACCAAGCACGTACACAATCCAGCTCAGATGTCACTCAGAGAGACAGGGTATGGTCCCTTGGAGTGCTTGTCACTAAAGAAGCCCTAGTCTTTGAAAGAGCCAAACGGGTGTCTCAGGCCCTGGCATCAGCCCCCAGCCCTGAACTGGAAACCTCTTCCTACAGCCAAAGTCCTTTCTCTTCTGGGCTAATACTCCAAAGGACATCTTCCAGGGAGCATCGCTCAGATGAACCCTGAGTCAAGGCACTTCCAAGATACAGTGAGATGGGTGCCCACGTATACAGTCAGGACATACCAGCTGAGTTGCTGAATAAATGAATTTAACATAGAACACACTGCTTTCTGATGGGTCATATTTTCTGTAAGTAAATGATGAATAAGAGTGCAAAAATGAGCAGTCTATGAAGGGAAAACCATGCTAACCACCTGTTTTAAGGAAGAACTTGTGTTGCGTTAATGTTTCCTTGAATGCAAAGCCCACGTTGGGAAGAAAAGGAATATGCAGATTTGTGAGTTATTGGGGATCTCTTAAACATTTGGACAAAACAATACTTTGAACCATAATAAGATACAAGATAAAGTGCTGAAGGTCCTGGAACAACTTTTCTGTACATTGTGCATGAGCTTTCCCATTACACAGCCTTATATCATCTTCAAATATGTGTGAAGCAGAGGGTAAAAGATATGCTCTTTTGATTTTCCTTTTGAAGTTAAATCTTTGAGAGTTAGAGAAATCTATAAATACAGACTACAACACCTTCAATGAAAACAGCAGCAGCAATAATTCGTTCAGTTTCAGGGTTAGAAAGTCATGTACTGAGTAGGCCTAGATCAACACCTCTCCAAATGTATCCAGCAGGGTGTTAATGGGATTTATCCGAGAGACAAAAAGTTCCATGGTGCAATCCATTTGAGAAATATTTAATTATTTTTTTCAATTTCAAGGCAACAGAAAGCCTTGTATGTGTTTTAATATGCACAGCAAATCTCAAAGCAGGAAATGAAATATGCAACATTCCCCAGATGTATTTACTAGACCACAAAACGCTTTTCTGGAGAATTTGGTGGGACCAGTTTTCTTTGGTTTACATTTGAGGACATGCTACAATAAATGAAACAAATTTGTGAGCTGCTCTAAAGAAAGAAGGGAGTGGAGAGAAAGAGAGAAAAGAAATGATAAAATGCAAAGTCTTAAGTGATTTGAAGTCATCAGCATCTTATGGAATCATTTTCCATGCAATATTTCAAGATGTAAAGACAGAGGAAAGTGTATGCCATTTGAACTAACATTTTAAAAAAAGATACAACTAGTGTGATTAAAAAACACTTAGTATCATTACCCACAGGTCTACTCTAGCTCTCCCTTCCGTCCCATTTACTTTTGAAAATAAAAATAAACTGAAAATAAATAAATACACTAAAATAAAAATAAAAGAAATGATGGCAACACATTATTAAGGTTATAAATAATTGATCTTTGTCTTGGATTTGTCCTGAGAACTGACTGGACCCATCCATACCCCATGCACCTGCTCTGCACAGAAGCAAACTGCAAATACCCGTTAGTATTCTCAGCAGTCACCCGGGAGGCTCCTGGGTGCTTTGAATTAGCACGGATCACGCCAGGCATCAAGCTAAGCACTCAGGGTACACTGTGCCGTGTAATCCCTACACCAGCTCTGTGAGGCTGGGACACTGGTTTCCTTACGTGGAGAAGGAAGTATAGACTCAGTGGACATAAGTACCTTTTCCAAGGAGCCATTGTCTGCCGGAGCTGAGCTCCCTCTCTGTTGTTACATTGTACTGTGCTCTTCTCTCTTCCTTATTCTCCTAAGACTTTCCGTGCCCAACTCAGAGCTTCTGGCCTTTGTGATGCCTATGGTCCTCCAGACCTAGGACTCATTTTGGCCTTGGAACCTTGCTTTTCATTATTAGACACAAGTTTGAAAGTGAAAGGTGCTCAGTCGTGTCCGACTCTTTGTGACCCCATGGACTATACAGTCCATGGAATTCTCCAGGCCAGAATGCTGGAGCGGGTAGCCTTTTTCTTCTCCAGGGGATCTTCCCAATCCAGGATCAAACCCAGGTCTCCCGCATTGCAGGAGGATTTTTTATCAGCTGAGCCACCAGGGAAGCCGCAAGATTGACATATCCAGCTCACCGTGGGAAATCAACCCACACCATCAGCCACTTGGCTAGAACTTTTTCCAGAACAGTAGGGGTTTGGGACCCCAGGCCAGAAGGAGTGACTCATTCCCTTTCAGTTTTTATCTCTAGGATGAGATTAACCACTAGACATAACTTATCATAAACCCAGTTACTGGGAAAAGTGAGGAAATTAGATGTCTAGAAGGTCAAGGAATTCATTTTGGACCTGGCCCTTGCTGTTGGAGCAGTTTCCATACACACAGCAGCTAGACTAGGGATCACAAGCTCCCAGGCTTGGAGGGTCACACGGAGCATTTCACTGGACACTGTGGTCTCCCCACTGTGATGGACACAGTGCTAAGCTGAGCTGTGGAGCCTTGTCTGCTCCTCCTCCTGACTGTTCTCAGCTTCTGTGTAAGTTGGGAATGTAAACCTAATGATGCCTGGTATCCCCATTTTCAAAAGAAATCAGAAGATCCAGACTTCTATGTATGTTTTCTGAAACTTCGGATTGTGGATGAGCCATGTAAAATACATTTGTGGACCAGTCTACATACTCTGATCTAGACTACTGACTGGGAAGGTAAGTTGCTTGAGAGTCTGCAAAGTATGGTAGTTAACATGGACTTTAGAGCTGAACTGCCCATGTCTGAGTCTTGGCTCCGTCACTCACTGGCTGTCCTGTAACCTTGCCTCAGTTTCCTCATCTATAAAGTGAAGATTACAGTAGTACCTACTAATAAAGTTTAATGAACATTAAGTAAATGAACATCAATAAAGTGCTTTAAATGGTAGCAGGCATTTCGTTAAATGCTAAATAAGTGGGGCTTTTTTCTTGTTTTTGCTTTTTTTTAGTTCTTAAAAAAAATATATATGCCAAGGACCCAGGCCAGCTTTGGAACTTCCTGGATGGCAGATATATTAAAATGTCTCACTCAGGCTTAAGCTTACCAGGACAGAGAAACATTTGGGGATCAAAGATGCCACAAAAATAGAGGGGGAAAGGTGAAGAAACTGCAGAATAATATTTCTGGGGACATGGCCTAAAAAAGGAGGGACTTAATAGAATCTGATGACTTGACACGAAAATGAGATATGCGTTAAGATGTATTTCTTTGTGGGCTTAACAAACCTCCATAAGACCCGGGCAAATTTGAAGGACAGAAGGCAAATGGTTCCTCCTATACACAGGAAGAATGGAAAACTCATTTAATTTCTGGATTTGGAATTCACCAAAAAAAGCTACAACCAACCTATGCAACATATTAAAAAGCAGAGACATTACATTGCCGACAAAGGTCCTTCTATAAAGAAAGCTATAAAGAAAGCTGAGCACCAAAGAATTGATGCTTTTGAACTGTGGTGTTGGAGAAGAGTCTTGAGAGTCCCTTGGACTGCAAGGAGATCAAACCAGTCCATCCTAAAGGAAATCAGTCCTGAATATTCACTGGAAGGATTGATGTTGAAGCTGAAGCTCCAATACTTTGGCCACCTGATGCAAAGAACTGACTCATTGGAAAAGACTCTGATGCTGGGAAAAATTGAAGGTGGGAGGAGAAGGGGACGACAGAGGATGAGATGGTTGCATGGCATTACCAACTCAATGGACATGAGTTTGAGTAAACTCTGGGAGCTGGTGATGGACAGGGAGGCCTGGCGTGCTGCAGTCCATGGAGTTGCAAAGAGTTGACTAGACTGTGAGACTGAACTGAACCAAAGTTGGCCTTTAGGTTCTGGGTGGGGGTAGAGTGGAAGGTGAGGCACAGTGGTTGGGAGATGGATGCTTATTCTGTGCTAAGAGGCAGAACGGGAGCTGCTGACTGTGGGGTGAAAGCTCAACAGCTCCCTCTCTCCTCAAGAGACAACTAACTTCTATCTGTTGAAACCTCCCTGCTCTGATACCCCTTTTAACCTCCTTCCTCCAACCAGTGTGAAGCTAAGAAAACCAAATCCATCTGAAATGTAAGCCCTTATACATCAAAAGTCATGAGAGAGGACTGGCTGACCTGCAGGTCACCATAGGAGACGCCAAGAAGCAAAAGGGGACATTCAGGAACAACTGCTGTTTCAAGGATTATAAATCAGATTATTAACATCTGCTTTGGCCCAAGAACAAGCTTGAGCCACCTAAGATGAAGGATATAAAGTACATTTAAAAAATGAAACCTCAAAAAAAAAAAAAAAGCCCTCTAGTGCTATGCACTGTTTACTTAGAAAGATGAAAGCATTCCCTGTGCCCAAGAGGTCTCTGTGAGTGGTTTGAAATAGGGCAGCAGGTGCTGCCTGGTGCCCTTCTGAGGGTCTGGACCCGGAGCAACATTGTCTGTTGGCCCCAAGAGGAGTGTCAGTACGTGAAGACAAGCAGACTCCATTAAACAGATCAAATGATTCTCGTGACAACAAGGCTGGAGCCTCTCTACTTCCAATCTGGTTTCAAACAATTTGGATGTGCATGTGTGTTCAGTCGTGTAAGGCTCTGTGACCCCACGGAGCGCAGCCCACCAAGCTTCTCTGTCCATAGGATTATCCTGGCAGGAATACAGAAGTGGGTTGCCATGCCCTCCTCCAGGGGATCGTCCCAACCCAGGGATAGAACCCGTGTCTCCTGCATTGGAAGGCAGATGCTTTACCACTGAACCACCAGGGAAGCCCCAAACAAATTGGTTGCCTGCAACCTAAGACATGGGAGAGCATTTGGGGGAGTGGGCCAGGGTGGTAGACCTGTAATCCTGAGCACACAGGACACAAAGGCCCTACGCTCACTGTCCCAGTGCCTGTGGACTTTTTTCTCCCCTTCATTGTCTTTCCTCTTCCCCTCGTGGTCTGCATTTTACTATTCAGCTTCTAATTTCCCTGGTCTTCCCTGGTAGCTCAGACAGTAAAGCATCTGCCTACAATGCAGGAGACCAGGTTCAGTCCCTGGGTTGGGAAGATCTCCTGGAGAAGGAAATGGCAACCCGCTCCAGTCTTCTTGCCTGGAAAATCCCATGGACAGAGGAGCCTGGTAGGCTACAGTCCATGGGGTCGCAAAGAGTCAGATGTGACTGAGCGACTTTGGGAAGCCTTTTCTTATTCTCCATGCTTCATTCCTCATAGCCCAAGACCAACCATTGACCAAAAGTTTATTTAAATCCCAAACTGTATTTTACTGCTGAATAATAAACATATGGCTTTTCCAGTCTGCCATGAAGGAAGACATGAGCCTCACGCTTCAATGCAGGGTCAGCACAGCTATTAGAGTATAACAACAGCTTCTTCTATGACTTTCTAAAAAAATTTTCATAAGATAACAGATTAAGACTGGACAGCTGAATCATTCTTTTAGGAATTTACAACACTTGTTCATTCATTGCACACAGCAAACCTTGGTGAATATTCACATACACCAAGCACTCTCAGTAAGGGAGATGGTGAGATTCATGACATAACCACTGAGCTGGTCCAACCCGGAGACCTGCGCCTTCCATGCAAGCAGAGCAGTGGGAGCAGGGGGGGTTACAGGGACGCACAGAGTGCCTTGGAAGCAGGGAGCACTCACGGCTTCTTGCAAGATCTCCTAGGGACTGAGTGTGGCTCGAGCATGTGGGAAAGTAATGAGAAATGACGCCATGCAAGTAAGTCTTCACAAGTTAGATCATGAAAGATCACAGTCAGGGAATACAGTTTATAAAGAAGGAGGTGGAGCCACTCAAACACTCTGCATCTCTCTGGAGGCAGGAAGAGGGTGAATAGAAAGAGAACCAGATGGGGAGACAGGTCACTTGTTAAGGAATTATTGTTGTAATGGAAGTGAAACTAATAAGGATCCAAATGAAGACAGTGGTAATGGGGATGGACTAGAAAGATGGCTGGAGGAGATATTTAGAGGAAATGAGCAACAGTGCCACTGGGCTAAGTAACTTATTATATGTAGCAAGTGAAAGAGAAATTTAGGATGATCCTAGCTATGTGACTTGATAATATGGTAGAAACTTCTATTGTTCTCCCATGTCTGGGTCTCTTTCTCCAGGCATGTAGCAAGACAATACCCCATTCCCTTGCTGTTGGATAGGACTACATGACTAGGTCTGGTCAATGGACTCTGAGCAGAAGTGATACGCGACATTTCTGAGCCAGATCATTTGATTGCCAACGGAAGATGCTCCAGTTTTATCTTTTCTTGGAAACATGCTGATAAGAAAGTTCTGCAAGATGAGAAGCAGTCTGCAAGGCTGAGCATACGCACTGAATGAGCTACCCTGGAGAGTCACTTGGACACATAATGGATTATATGTGGGTGAGAAATAAACTTTTGCTGTCTTAAGCCAGAGATTTGAAGGGTTGTGTGCTTTTTTTTTTTTTTAATAGCAGCATAATATAGTCCAGCATGACAGAAACAGCTATATTTAGAGAAATGGATGCACTTAATAAATGGAGGCTCAAGTGTAATTACCTTTTAACTTCTTTTCCAGTTTAAAAGACTTATTTCTTGGTATTATTTTTATTCTTATTTCACATTTTTTTCAAGTTTTAACTGGTATGGAACACTCCAGCTCATTCCTGTACTTGCCACTCAAAAACTCAGCCACTCTTAGCTACTTTTGGCTACTTAGAGATTGAATGTCTACTTCAAAACCCTCATAGTTTTATCCATTAAGTTATATCCTCTTATCTCAAAGCTCTCTCCCAGGAAGGCTTTCCTGTCTGTGTGGGTGAAAGGGAATGATCACATAACTTTCAAAGCACCAACATCCTTCATCATCCATTTCACCAGAATAAGAATGTATACGATAATAGGACCTACTTCCACAAAGCATGATCTCAAAACACTGCAAAATATGTCTTTATTTTTTGAGTTTTATTAAGGTATAATTTAAAACATTATAATATATTTAAAATGTATATGATTATTTAATACACATATACATTGTGAAAGGATTCCCACTGTCAAAGTAATTAATGCATCCATCATCTCACACATTTACATATTTACTTACGGTTTTTCTTCATTTTTTGGTGAGAACACTTGGGTTTTACTCTCAGCAAATTCAACCATAAGCACTACATTATACACTATGTTATACATCTAATCCTCAGTTATATTCATTTTGCAATTGAAAGTTCATGCATTTTAACCAGTTTTTACCTATTTACCTTAGCTTCCAGCCCCTGGCAACCACCATACTACTCTGTTTCTCTGTGTTTGACTTTTTTTTTTCTATTTCTGTGAAAAATGTTATTAGATTTTGATAGGGATAACATTGAATCTGTAGATTGCTTTGGGTAGTATGGACATATTAAGAATATTAATTCTTCCAATCCATGAGCACAGACATATTTCCTTTCATTTGTGTCTTCTTCAATTTCTTTCATCAATATCTCATTGTTTTCAGTATACAGCTATTACACTTCATCGGTTAAATTTATTATTGGTTAAAATTATTCATCATCCATTTCACCAGAATAAGAATGTATACGATAATAGAACCTAATTCCACAAAGCATGATCTCAAAACGCTACAAAATATGTCTTTATTCTAAGAATTTATTCTTATACTTAACAAGTATTTATTCTTTTTGAAGCTGCTGTAAATGGGATTTTCTTAATTTTTCTAATAGCTGGTTGTTAGTATTCAGAACAGAGAAGGCAATGGCACCCCACTCCAGTACTCCTGCCTGGAAAATCCCATGGATGGAGGAGCCTGCTAAGCTGCAGTCCATGGGGTCGCTAAGAGTCGGACACAACTGAGCTCCTTCACTTTCACTTTTCACTTTCATGCATTGGAGAAGGAAATGGCAACCCACTCCAGTGTTCTCGCCTGGAGAATCCCAGGGACGGGGGAGCCTGATGGGCTGCCATCTATGGGGTCGCACAGAGTCGGACACAACTGAAGCGACTTAGCAGCAGCAGGAGCAGCAGTATTTAGAAACAGTAATTTTTGTATATTAATTTTGTATCTGCAACTTTACTGAATTCATTCCTTAGTTCTAACAGTTTCTTGGTGGAGTCTTTAGGGATTTCTGTATATAAACATCATGTTATCTGCAAACAGAGAAAATTCTACTTCTTCCTAATTTAAATGACTTTTATTTCTTGTTCTCATCTGACTGGTCTGGCTAGAACTTCCAGTACTATGTTGAATAAAAGTGGTGAGGGTGGGCATCCTTGTCTGGTTCCCGATCTTTGTTGTTGTTCAGTCACTCAGTTATGTCTGACTCTTTGCGACCCCATGGACTGCAGCTTGCCAGACTTCTCGGTCCTTCACCAACTCCCAGAGCTTGCTCAAACTCATGTCCATGGAGTCAATGATGCCATGCAACCATCTCATCCTCTGTCATCCCCTTCTCCTCCTGCCCTCAATCTTTCCCAGCATCAGGGTCTTTTCCAGTGAATTAGCTCTTCGCATCAGGTGGCCAGAGTATTGGAGTTTCAGCTTCAACATCAGTCCTTCCAATGAACACCCAGGACTGATCTCCCGCAGGATGGACTGGTTGGATCTTGTTGTAGTCCAAGGGACTCTCAAGAGTCTTCTTTAACACCACAGTTCAAAAGCATCAATTCCTGATCTTTGAGGAAAAGCTTTCAGCATTTCACCACTGAGTAAAATGTTGAATGTAGGTTTGTCATATGGCCTTTATTCATCTATACCCACTTCATTGAGTTTTTATCATGTTGAAAATGAATGTTAAATTTTTCAAATGGTTTTTCTGCATCTATTCAGATGATGCAGATGACCCTTTTAATACACTGTTGAATTCAGGATGTTAATATTTTGTTCAGGATTTTTGCACCTGTATTCATCAGAGATATTGGCCTGCAATTTTCTTTTCTTGTCATGTCCTTGTCTGACTTTGATATCAGGGTAATTCTGGCCTTATAAAATGAGTTTGGAAGTGTTTCCTCCTCTTCTATTTTTTGGAATAGTTTGAGGAGGATTGATATTATTATTGTTTAAATGTTTGGTAGAATTCACCAGTCTAGTTAAAGGTGTGTCAATTTTGTATAGCTCTTTAAAAACTAGCTCTTAGTTTCATTGACCTTTTATATTATCTTTCTAGTCTCTATTTTATTTATTTCCACCCTGATCTTTTTCCTTTCTTCTAATGACTTCGGGCTCAGTTTGTTCTTCTTTTTCTAGCTCTCTGAGGTGTAAAGTGAGGTTGTTAATTTGAGATCTTCCTTGTTTCTTAATACAGGCATTTATCACTGTAAACTTCCCTCTTAGAACTGCTTTTACTATAATAAGCTTGAATATGTTCTGTTTCCATTTTTATCTTTTAGTATTTTTAAATTTCCTTTTGATTTCTTCTTTGACCCATTGGTTGTTCAGAAGCATATTGTTTAATCTCTACATATTTGTGAATTTTCCAGTTTTCTTCTTGTAATTGATTTCTAGTTTTATATCATGGTGGTTGAAAACATGCTGATATGATTTCAGTGTTCTTAAATTTATTAACGTTTGTTTTGTGGCCTAACATATGATCTATCCTGGAGAATGTTCCATGTGTGCTTTAGAAGGAAAGTTTTATGTTTATCTATTAAGTCCATTCGGAGAAGGTGATGGCACCCCACTCCAGTACTCTTGCCTGGAAAATCCCATGGGTGGAGGAGCCTGGTGGGCTGCAGTCCATGGGGTTGCGAAGAGTCAGACACAACTGAGTGACTTCACTTTCATGCATTGGAGAAGGAAATGGCAACCCACTCCAGTGTTCTTGCCTGGAGAATCCCAGGGACAGGGGAGCCTGGTGGACTGCCGTCTCTGGAGTCACGCAGAGTCGGACACGACTGAAGCGACTTAGCAGCAGTAGCAGCATTAAGTCCATTGGTCTAATGTGTTGACTTAAATGTGTAGTTTAAATCCAATGTTTCTTTACTAATTTTCTGTCTGGATGATCTATCGATCTATCTATTGTTGAAAGTGGGGTATCAAAGTCTTTTTTTTTTTTTTTTTAAATTTTTGTAATGGAGTACAGCCAAGTAACAATGTAACAATGTTGTGACAGTTTCAGGCAAACAGTGAAGGGACTCAGCCATACATATACATGTATCCATTCTCCCCCCAAACCCCTCTCCCATCCAGGCTGCCACAGAACATTGAGCAGAGTTCCATGTGCTGTGTGTACATGACCATTCCAAACTCCCTAACTATCCTTTCTCACCACCCAACTCCGGCAACCATAAGTTTGTTTTCTAAGTGTGTGAGTCTGCTATTATTGCACGGCTGTCTAATTCTCCCTTCAGAGATGTTAATATTTACTTTATATATTTCAGTGCTCCAGTGTTGAGTACATAAATATTTAAAATTGTTATACCCTTTTGATGAATTGACTCCATTATTTTTATATAACGACCATCTTTTTTCTTGTTAAAGTTTTTGGATTAAAATCTATTTTGTATGACATAGGAGTACCTTTGTTCTCTTTAGATTTCCACTTACATGGAGTACTTTTTCCCACCCCTTTACTTTCAGTTTAAGGGTGCACTTAAAGCTGAAGTAAATCTCTTCTATGCAGCAAGCAGTTGAGCCTTTTTTAAAAATCTATTATGCTATTCTGTGTCTTTTGTTTGGAGAATAACCCATTTCCACTTAAAGTCAATTATTGACAAGTATGGAATTGCTACTGCCATTTTTTGAATTGCTTTCTAACTGTTTTGTACAGTGACCCTTGAAAAACATGGGTTTGAACTAGGTGGATCCACTTACATGCATATTTTTTCAATAAATACTACAATACTACACAATCTGCAGTTGATCGAATCAATGGTTGTGCACACACAGACAGAGAAACCACAGAAACAGAGGGCTGACCATAAAGTTATATGTGGAATTTCCACTACCCAGGTCAGTGCCCCTAACCTCCATGTTGTTCGTCAGGCAACTGACAGGTAACTCCTATTGTTCCTTTCTTCTTCTCTTGCTCTCTTCCTTTGTGATTTAATGATTTTTCTGTAGTGGTGTGTTTTGATTCCTTTGTCTTTATCTTTTGTGTGTATATTATAGGTTTTTGTTTTGTAGTTACTGTGCATATTACATAAAACACCTTATAGTTATAGCCATATATTTTATGCTGATATTAACTTTGAATGCACACAAAAGCTTTACATTTTTACCCTACCCTCCATATTTTATGTTTTTGATGTCACAGTTTACATCTTTATATACTGTATATCCATTAACAAATTATTGTTGTTATAGCTATTTTGAATACTTTTGTTTTTATATTTTAGAGTTATTATAAGTGATATACCCACTATCATTATAATATTAGGGTATTCTGAATTTAATTATATATTTACTTTGTCAGTGAGCTATATCTTCATATATTTTCATGCTATTAATTAGCATGTTTTCATTTCAACTTGAAGAACTCCCTTTAACGTTTCTTGTTAGACCAGCCCAGTGGTGACAAAGTATCTTAACTTTTGTTTGTCTGGAAAATTGTATCTTTTCCTCAGTTCTGAAGGATAATTTTTTCAGTTAAGAGTATTCTTGGTTGGTAGTTTTTTTTCTTTCTTTCAGCACTTTGAATGTATCATCCTACTTTATTCTAACCTGTAAGGTTTCTGCTGAGAAGTCTACTTATGGTCTTATGGGTGTTCCCTTGTACATAACAAATTGCTTTTGCTGCTTTTAAGATAATCTCTCTTTGTCTTTACCTTTGCACAGTTTAATTATAGTATGTCTTGGTGTGGGTTTCTTTAAATTTATCTTATTTGGTACTTTTTAGACATCCTGGATCTGGATGTCTGTCTCCCCAGATTAGGGAAGTTTGCAAACATTATTGCTCTGAATTAGCTTTCTACCCCTTTCTCTATCTCCTCTCCTTCTGGGATGCCTAAAATACATTGGTCCACTTAATGATATGTTATAGATCCCTTAAATGATCTTAACTCTTTTTCCTTTTTTCCTTTTATTTACTGCTTTGATTAGGTGAATTCCACTGCATTTGTGGACTCCTTCTTCTGCTTGCTTTAACCTGCTTTTGAGCCCATTGTTGCATCGTTTAGTTCAGTTACAGTATTCTTCAACTCTGTGATTTCTGTTTGGTACTCCTTAATATTTTCTCTTTGTTGAAATTATCATTTTGTTCATGCATAGTTTTCCTGACCTCAGTGACTATCTTTATGATCATTATTTTGAACTCTCTATTTGATAAATTACTTATCTTCATTTCATTAAGATAAGTTTCTGGAGACTTACCTTGTTCATTTGTTTAGAATACCTTCCCTTGTTTCTTTATTTTCCTTGATTCTGTTTGTTTCTGCACATTAGGTGAACAGCCACCTCTTCTAGTTTTGATCTTGAGTAGGAGATGAACCTCATCAAGCAGCCTGGCCCAAGGTCCTAATTGCCTCTCAAACCTTTGCAATTGTCTGTTATTCTCTTTGTTGTTAGTAGCTCCCAGGAACTGAGGGTACATCAAGACCCATCAGTGTCCCAAAGAAAGGATTGCAGTCAGGACCCAGGCTAATTAGAAGTCCAACCCTCAGATAGCAGGTGGGAAAGTATGCAATCAAACCTCTCCAAGGAGAAACTGGAGGGCAGGTACTTTGCCTGCCTCCTCTGCCCTGTGAATGCTCAAGTTTAGAAAGGAAGATACAGCGTTTGACAAGTTAAGCTTGAAAATTTGGAAATAAAAATGACAGTGGTTTCTTAGAAGTCCAATGCTCTTAAAAGTCTATTGCACTGTTGATGCCACATTACTTGTTTCTAATGATAAAATCTTAGCAATAATTTTCACTTCTTTCCTTTGAAGCCCATAGATGACCAAATGTTAATATCTTCGTGAATACTCACACTTCTTACTGAGACATTCTTAGGGTTTCAACACAAGCAGAGTCGCTGCATTTCAGTCTTTTCGGGACACTAGAGGCTGCCTAAAGGCACCTTAAGGATCAGAAAAGGTGAAGAATGGGATCTAAATCCCATCCCTGCAATATATACAACAGCAATTCTATCTTATTCATTTCTATATTGAGCTTTGGTGTACATTTTTATTTGAAGAAAGAGTTCTGCTATTAAGAAAAAACAAAGAAAACTGCTGGTCTAGGTGAAACAAAATTCCACAGTTTTTGAAATATAAATATGAAATGCAATGGGATAATTAATGAGTCAAAAATTATTCTCTGGGGTAGAGAATCCTCCTTGTTATCAAGGTATAAAGGGCCCTTGGAAGCCAAGATCACCCTACATTCCCAGCTCTGTAGTTTCCCACCAAGCTAGACACACTCTCCAGACATATCATAGCTTGTCAGAGTACTGTGTCATGACACACACAGATTTTTTATAAAGGATGTCCTGCTCCTTTGTCTGCTGGCAAGTTCCTGCTTTTCTTTAAGAAGTCAGTTCAATGTCTATCTTTAATGATCCCTTCCTTAAATACTTCCCCACTCCTCCCATAAGTTATTCCTTCCAGTCTGCTTAAAATTATAGCACTTCACTAACATCTCCATCATAATCTGCTTTATATGTATATATACATATAATATATATATATTTATATATATACACACACATATATATACACATATATGCATATCCCCACACAGGCCACCACTGGTATGATTTTGGGCCTCCCTGGTGGCTCAGATGGTAAAGAATCTGCCTGCAATGCAGGAGGCCTGGGTTCAATCCCTGGATTGGGAAGATCCCTGGAGAAGGGAATGGCTACCTCTCAAGTATTCTTGCATGGAGAATTCCATGGGCAGAGGAGCCTGGAGAGCTGCAGTCCACGGGGTCGCCAAGAGTCGGACACGACTGAATGACTAACACTATATGTATCTTTAAAGATTGATTTTGATGTGGATCATTTTTAAAGTCTTTATTGAATTCTTTAACAATATGCTTCTGTTTTACATTTTGGTTTTTTTAGCCACTAGGCACGTGGGATCCTAGCTCTCTGATCAGGGATCAAACCCACACCCCATGTATTGGAAGGTGAAGTCTTAACCACTGGACTACCAGGGAAGTCCCTGTTTTATACATTTTTTATTCTCTTCTCTACCATGCTGCAAGCTCTTTCAATTCTGGGTCCAAGAGCCTCCTTGATTTAATAAATGAAGGCAATATCAAAACTGCTTATGAGCCAAGCACTGCTACCATATGGTTCTAACATAGCAAAACACAGAATAAATGATAAGATGCCAGAGGATGTGATTTAATTTTAACTTGCCCTTACTACACAATGTCCATCTTCCTTCTCAAACTCTGTCTCCTTTTTGATTTATAGTTCTTTCAGATGACAGAGTTTTAATAAGACCTACCTGGATAATAAGATTCATTTTCTCTTTGGTATACTGAATTTCCAACACGGCTCCCATCCCAAACACAGTATGACACTGACGGAGCCAAGATAATAGGTGCACATATCTGCTCATTCAGGGATTTCTCTCTTCTATAGAATTCCAGTCTTTCACTGAGTTCTAGTCTCCAAGAACAAGTCCAGAAGAAATAATATAACACTGACTTTGGATTTTTCTGCTAATGTCATTCATCTGGCTTTTACACTTCTTATGGCATCTCTAATTTGGTCTAATCTCTATTTCCAAAAGAAAAGGGGGAAGAGATTTACATGCAGAATAGGGTAGAGAGTCAAATTCTGTTGTCTACTGAGAAAATGGAGACATGGAGGGAATGGAGGTGAAAGAGGCAGGACTTGATTTACTTCTTTTTCTCCCACTGTCAGTAACTATCTCTGCTGCAAAGAGGTTGGAGAAATCATGATAAGTTAACTAAATTAAAGAAATCAGTAGGGAAACGAATGCTTTTTGGTTTGCCAGTTTTATTACTAAATATTCACATCCCAGAAAACCTTTTTTGTAAATATTTTAATTTTTCTACAGTGAAACAACATAATCTATAATGAACTTAATGAATAAAACAAGTTTTTTTTTTTTAAAGGCAGGCTAAATACTTGAATACAATGATTCTCAGCTCTAGTGTTTGTAATAATCAGCAGAGAAACTTGTAAAGATGTAGTCCTGGGCTCTGTTCCCAGACACTCTGATTCTCTGGCTTTCATAGAGCCCAGGGTTTTTTATTTTAACCAGCACTGAATTCCCTCCGCCTCCCGCCAGTGATTCTGACACAGCTGTCCTGAAGGTCACACACTGGGAATGACTGCTCTAGGGAAGCTGTGGAGGCAGAACAATGCCCTCTCCCCACAAATGCCCACTTCCTAATCCCCAGAACCTGACCTGGGATGGAGTCCTGGTTAGGTCATAGACAAAGAGGAATTAAAGTTACATATGGAATTAAGTTTGCTCATCAGCTTCCCTTAAAATGAAAAAATATTTTGGATTATCTGGGAAATGCAATCACAAGCATCCTTAAAAGCGGAAGAGAGAGGCAGGTTTAAAAATAAGGAAAAGGTCCAAGCAGTATGATAGGAAAAGGACTCAACTCACTGTCGCTGATTTTGAAGATGATGGAAGAGAACTGGGAGACAGAGAATCTGGGGACCCTCTAGAAGTGGAAAAAATGAGGACACAGATTCTGCCCTAGAGCCTCCGGTGGGCACCAGTCCTGCCTACACCTTGATTTTAGCCCAGTGAAATGCGCTTTGGACTTCTGACCTCCAAAACTGTAAGATAATAAAATTTGTGTTAAGTCATTAAGTGTGTAGTAATTTGTTACAGCACCAAAAAGAAACAAATACAGGGGGCTGTGGTTTTCTTGGCTTGTTTTAGTTATGGGGCTGAGGAGTCAAGAGACTGTGCTAGCCTTGCCCTCAGGGAAATTCACTGAGGAGCTCGGTAAACTCTTGCCCCTCCCTCTCTGGGTCACTGGGGTTTTCAGCCCCCACTGGGCAGTCCCACCATGGTTCTTGATGGAAAAGCACAATACAGACAGATGCAGACAGCAAGGGTTGAACATCTGGATGGGAGGAGTAGAGGAACAAAGAACTCACAAAGAAACTTGAAAACACAGCCTGAGCAATGCAAAACCAGGATTTTAAGACCACACGTATGATTATTTTTTTAAAAAAGAAACCTAATCGAAGTATATAAGTGCTCTACTTGAAGAAAATCGCAGTGTAAAATAACAGATACATTAAATGGCAATGAATCATTGGATAAATGGGTGAGTACCTGCTGAAAATCCTAAAGGAAATCAATCTTGACTATTCATTGGAAGGACTGATGCTGAAGCTGAAGCTCCACTGTGGCCACTTGATGCAAAGAGCCGACTCATTGGAAAAGACCCTGATGCTGGGAAAGATTGAAGGCAGGAGGAGAAGGGGCAATGGAGGATGAGACGGTTGGATGGCATCACCGACTCAATGGACATGAGTCTGAGTGAACTCCAGGAGATGATAAAGAACAGGGAAGCTTGGTGTGCTGCAGTCCATGGAGTCCAAAGAGTCAGACAGGAGCTGCTGACTGGACAACAACAACCTCCTCCCATAAAGACAACTTTAGACTCCCACTCTCTTCTCACATATTTGACTGCATTTCTCACATATATGACTCCATTTGAGATTCTCTGGTTTCATGAGATAGAGAGATGAGAAAATTAGTGTTCACCGAAGTAGAAACCATATATACAGCAAGTTAGTTCTTAAGGCTGCATGTGTACCCAGGGCATGGCTTCATGAACAGGTGTTTTTGTTTTTCACTGTAAGATACTCTGATAGATAGAAGATACAATTCTTGCCCTCAAAGAACTTATAATCACTTATTATCTCATAATTACAGAGTTTGTTATTACAAAACAAACCCTCTCAAGTTTGCAAAAGGGTTCATTACTACACTGGCCTTAAATAGTAAAGAAGACCATTGTGTTCTCTGATATCACTAAGTATTCATTTATAGGTTTTTAATTACTACACCTAACAGAAAATTAGAAGTTACTGTGAATTAAAACCTATCAGAAACAAGACATCTCACAGATATTATAAGTTAATATTATAAGTTAAGTGAATCAAATTATAAAAATTTGTTTCAGGCACTGCTGTACAGAAACATAGTTACTGCTAACTATAGTAACATGGAAACATATATTACCGTATGTAAAATAGATAGCCAGTGGGAATTCAAACCAGGGCTCTGTAACAACCTAGAGGGGTGGAATGGGGAGGGAGGTGAGAGGGATATTCAAGTGGGAGGGGACATGGGTAAACCTATGGCTGATTCATTTGATTTTTGGTAAAAATCGATGCAATACTTTAAAGCAATTATCCTTCAATTTAAAATAAATAATTCAAAAAAGTTACATATAAATTACTGTTACATATAAATTAAAATATATCTGATTAATAATTAATGAACTACTATGCAATTGTGACATACTCTAGGAAACAGTGCATTTCTCCTAACCAAGTTATCTCTTTGAGGCCATAGATACAAAGTCTATCATGTGGGGACTGGTTTCAGATAAGTAGTGTTTTCTTAATTATGACCCATGAAGCCTTTCCTCAGCTTGATCTAAGTTTTAGACAAAAGTTAGAAAATGTTTAACATCCACTTTTTCTAAAAGTAAACTACTCTGCTGCTGCTGCTGCTAAGTCACTTCAGTTGTGTCTGACTCTGTGCGACGCCATAGATGGCAGCTCACCAGGCTCCCCCGTCCCTGGGATTCTCCAGGCAAGAACACAGCAAATATTAACTAGTGGTTAATTTTAGTAACATAATAAGGATGGAACATAATTTGGATAAAAGTTTTTAAATGAAAAATACTCATGAACAGCTTTGCCCATTTCTCATAACTTTGACTACTGTAACTTTCTGTTAAAATCTAACACACACACACAGTGTTTAAATCTAACACTGTGTGTGTATATTCTCAGTCATGTTCGACTCTTTGCAACCCCATGCACTGTAGCCCGCCAGGCTCCTCTGTCCATGGGATTCTCCAGGGGAGAAAACTGGAGTGGGTTGCCATTTCCTACTCCAGGGGATCTTCCTGACCCAGGGATCGAACCCATGTCTCTTGCGTCTCCTGAGTTGGCAGGCAGATTCTTTACCATTGCACCACCTGGGAAGCTCAAAATCTAACACTTGTTTTCTCTAATGAGGGCAATAAAACCCTTATGGTATTTAAGGAAGAGTCAAGGTCTGGTCATATGTCTTGCTCCTGTGACTAACAGCAAACTTTTTCAGCTTTCTCTGGAAGTTTGTACTTTTAAAACAGCACTAATGAAAATCAATTTCCTACTGTATAGCACAGAGAACTATATCCAATATCCTATGATAAACCATAATAGAAAAGAATATGAAAAAGAATGTACATATATACATATATATTCAGATAGATATATATCTGAATCACTTTGCTACATATCAGAAATTAACACAACACTGCAAATCAATTATACTTCAGTTTTTTTTAAGGAATTAATTATAGTAGATGCTTGTAAGCATTTGCTATTTCCCAAGTGCTCTGTTACCAACTTTCCATATTTTTTCATTTAACTTTCCAATACCCCGATGAGGCAGGGCTCTTGCTATTCCCTCTGTGCAAGAAGTGAAGGCTCAGGAAGGAAAGTCAGGACTGTTAAGTCCTCACAGCAGCTCAGCAGTGGGCCTGGGCTCAAGTCCACACAGACTGACCCTGGACCCTGCTCCCTCCCCTCCCACATTGCCTCCTTCGCACAATCACCAGGCTCCTGACCCCCACTCCGAAGACTCTCCTTGCCTTATCATCAGGTGTGAGACATGACAGGGATGAATGTGGCATCTCTGTCTCTTACGACCATTTTTTCTCAACTCTGAGGTTTTTCCTAGAACAGTCGGATTGATTCCCTCAACCTGGATATTGGTTCTGTAACTACAGGGATGAGGCTTCCTGCCATTTGTCAGCTTGCCTTCTGCCAAAGATCTGCTTTCAATTTTTAGAAGATTGGATCTCCTCTTTCTTCTTTTTGGAATGTCTTAAAGCCATGTTTCTCACTTAAAAAAAAAAAAAATTCTGGCTTCCTCTATCATCTGCTTTACCCCAGCAGCCAGGAGAGTTTAGGCTAGCATTCCATTCTGTGGTTCTTAAAAAGAGTGGGGGATTAGAAATTTAGGCATGATGCATTGGAGGGCAGGAGTCCATTACTCCATGGAAATGGAATTCAACTCCTTATCATCCCACGTAATATCAGTATCATGACGGGGAGCCATCAAGCACTTTGTAAAACACAAAAGCCCTTTGAGGAGACCTGTGACTTTAATGTGCAATGGTACAGAGACGTGAACTACACGAATCTGTGTTCAGAACACTGCCTGACAATCAGAGAGGACTGTGTACTTTTGTAAGCGTTTTCACACACTTGCTAGAACCTCAACTGACCTTATAAGACACATGAAGCAAGACTTCTTACTGCCACATGGTGGTTCAGGAAACATTCCAGGAAGCTTTTTGCGTCAGATCACCCACAAAGTCAACTCTGAGCTCCAGCCTCTTTCTAAGAGGCTAACAGTGAGTAAAACGCATCTACTTGCTACACATGGGTATCAGTGACCTACGAGAAGACAGGACTGTGACCACCTGAAGCCCCCCTTCACACTAGGGTGCTGGAATGTTAGTGCTGAGTGAAGCTTATGGGATGAATAATACACCTGTGTGTAAGACTGGACTCTTAAATGCTGACGGAGAAAAGATGAGCAACCAGAAGAGGGAGGGGAGTGAGCTAGACATGTTAAAGTAATAAAAATCAGATTATTATAAAGATTTGACCCAAAAGTATCTGCATATGTCCTATAGGATTGTTCTAATTTCCTAGAAGGACAAAGAGTACCTTTATCTACTTTGAATGCAGGACTCAGAATTGTTCATCAGGTAATCACAAAAATCAGTTAGAGTGAGTTAACTCAATTGCTCCCATCTGCAAGTGGGACTCAAGGACTCAAAAACAAGAAGTCAAGGGCTTCTAGTTTCTCCCTGATCAACAGACCTGTACACATAAGCATCTAAAATTGTGGCTTAAATGCTCTAAACCCACTTCCTGATTTCCCAGCATAAGAGTTTGAATAATGAAAGTTCACCATGCCTAATCAAATTGATACCAAAGAACTAACCAAATACAACAGTTTGAATTTCCTTCCCTGATGTATTTGGTGGGGCTTAGCAATGGCACCCCACCCCAGTACTCTTGCCTGGAAAATCCCATGGGTGGAGGAGCCTGGTGGGCTGCAGTCCATGGGGTCGCTAAGAGTCAGTCACGACTGAAGCGACTTAGCAGCAGCAGCAGCAGCAGGGCTATGGAAGTCAAAACCCTTTTCCTGATTTTTGCATTTATGCGGGAACTCTTGGAGAGAGATTCCTAACCTCTCTTCCTGCCTCACTGTCCTAGAGAGAAGCAGTGCTTTCTCCAATCAGACGCTTGGGGACAGGAACTGGGCATGCGCAGCTTCAGCCCTCTATCACTCGCTCCTTCCTCGTTGTAGCACCAACTGCCCGCAGGAAGCATGAACTCTTGTGCGCTCTCAGCATATGCTTAGGGATGCTGAGCTTATCGCTGTGAGGTGTTCTTTCTCCTCTTTCTGATGGTAGTGGTGGTGGAGGTGGGTGTGTATTTCTCCCATTCAGTTTCAGTTCACAAGTCTTGTTCTCCATTTTGTTGACTTACTGGATTTTGGTGAAACAAATCAAGCTTTTCTCCAGCTACCTCCTTCACCGAGTGTCACTAGATTTCTGCTGTGCTATTTGGCAATACTAAACACTTGGTTTGGGGAATATCCTTGTGCCTTTTGTAGTTTCTTCAGGAACCATGGACTATCTTGTTTTCTTATTTCATGTATATGAAGCCACCGCTATAATACTTTCAAGTATTATACCATCAACTCTTCAGATTTACTAAAAAGCAACCACTTGGATGATTTTTGCCTAATCTATTACTTAGAACATTAATACTTGAAGAAACAACATCCACGGAAGACAGTCAGCCTATAGTTGCTGAAGGAAAACCTCAGCCCCACTCAGGCATCAGTGTCCATCAGTTTGGCAGAGGCTACTCCGATCAAAGTCCCTGCAGACTTCCATGTTGCTACATCCAGTGGGCAGTTCCTGGTACTCCCCCTCCAACCTCCCAGCAGCATTGGACACAGTTGCTTAGTCCTTTCTACTTGAAATAAATTCTTACTTGGTAGGTTTCCTTTATACCTTCCCAGGTGCTTGGCCCCATTTTCCTTTGCTGTTTCCCCATCCCTGCCATCTTCCTGATCCCTGTATTGGAGTCCCCAAGGCTTAGGTCCTAAAATTCTTCTTTCTGTCCACATGTACCTTCCAGGTGACCTCATGCAGCCTCATGGCTTTAAGTAAAATCTATATAGTGATAATCACCACATTTCTGTCTCCAACTTGGCCCTTCTCCCTTGAACTCCAGACGTCTATGTTCAAATGCCGGCCTATCTACTTGTGCATGTTCAATAGGCACCTCATATATACAAAACTCAGTATATACAAAATTGGCCCCTTGATCTTTGCTTCGAAACCTCCCTCCCTCCCATTCTTTCCCAGTCTGTTAATGGCAGCTCCACTCTAGTTGTTCAAACCAAAAGCCATGGTGTCATCCTCATCTCTTTATTTCACACTCCAGACAAATAAGAAAATTCTGGTATCTAGATCATCAAAATATACCCAGAATCTAAACCTCCCTTTCACCACTGAGTTTAAACTGCAAATCACTGCCAGGAGTATCACAATGGCCTCTTCACTGGCGTCACTGCTTCTGCCTTTAATCTCCTTTAGCCTCTTCATAACACAGTGGGCCAGAGGGGGCTGACTTGCACTTGAAGTCAGATGATATCACTTCTCCCCTCAAAATTTTCCGGCGCGCTCATCGCACTGACAGGAAGTGCCCAGGTGCTCTGCAGGGCCCTATATGACCTGGCCCCCATTTCCTCTCTGATCACCACCTCTTGCTTTCCCCTCTGCTCTCTGCTCTGGCCACTCTGGACGTCCGCTGCTCCTCAAACGCTCCAGGCCCACACCTGCTGCAGAGCCTCGGTCTTTGTACTCCTTGTACCCAGCACGACCTTCCTCCAAACTTCTGCCAGGCTACCTCCCTCATAGTCTTCAAGTTTTACTTAAAAGTCACCTTCTCCATGAGACCATCATTGGCCTTTCTCTAAAATCCTCAACTGCTCTTACTCCCAGTTTCCCTAATTTGTTTTCTCCTTAGCAACCATCACTGAAATGTTATAAATTTTATTATTTGTGTTACCTTAAATATAAACTCCATAAGAGCAACATGTTCTTATGTTCTGTTCACTGTTCTAGCCTGAGTATCTCATACAGGGCCTGACACATAGTAGAAGCTCAATTATTATTTGTTGATTGACTAAATGATTGTGAAGTAATTTCTTAGAAATTTCTGAAGTGATTTTAAACATTGCCTTAATAATTAGGGCTTTGATTCCTTTGAGGTTTTAACTCAGAAGAGTAAAAGATTTGGATTTTGGATCTTAATTCCTTGGGGCTTTATTTTGGCATTTTAATTTATAGACTTTACTTTTTTTCTATGAAATTCATAATTCAAAAAAAAAAGATTATACCAAATAAAAGTCATTACCTTACTGTTGGCACTTCATTAATATCTATCTTAATAATGTCATTTAAAGTCCCTGCCACATTTCTGATGAGCCTATTGGGCAATGTGGCACGATGAGGGATGAATTTTTCAGCTTTGAGTAATTTAATTAAAGCATCATCTCTGAACTTTGCACTGACATTTACTGTTCATTCATTCAACATAGTGTTGTCTATTCCTAGAGATTCTGTGCTTTTTCCATTAAACCAGAGGTCAGTCATAAAGTGGAGAGTTGAATGGCCCTGGTGCACATTTTTTTTGTCTCATGTCATGTTTAAAATAAAACAGAAACAGATTTCTAGTTTTGTTCAAAACGCTCAGAAGAGGTACCAGCACTGGGCCACCTTCCTCTGGGACAGTGTATGTGCTGCCCCGTTTAGCAGGGTGGACAGTCTCCCTTTTCCCACAGTCCTGCTCCAGCCACCCTATTCTGTCACCTGTCTGGCTGCTGGAGGCAATGCTGCTTATGGATCTGAACAACGGGCCCTGTTCTGAGCCTCTAGCCCTAGAGAACCCTACTCTGGCCTTCTCTGGACCACACTCCTCCTTATGGATCAAGGAATCTGACAGTCAAGAGCATATGCCTACATTGAGCTTGTACTGACCTTCTCCTAACCAAGACCACATTCCCACTGCCCAAGATCCCAGACTATCCTAACCAGCTTGTCCAAGCCTCCTGTAGGACCTCTGTGAACCCTTGTCCAGGCTGACCTTCCCAAAGGCAGACAGAACATCCCTTGTATATGTGTGTGGAAGAGGCGATTAGAGGACAGGGTTTGAAAACACAGGACTAGAGAGATCATATGCATGGTGGCCCTCCCAAAGGGCTTTACCTCCCGGTCCCCAGACTCTGTAAACATGCTGCCTTGCGTGATTAAAGGACTTGACAGACATATGAAGGTAAGGACTTAGGCTGCAAAGATTATGCTGGATTGGCTGGGTGGGCCCACTGTAATCATAAGAGCTCTTATAAGATGGGGGTAGGTAGATAAGAGTAGTAGAAAATAATGACAAAAGCAAGAGGTTGGAATGATTGAGAGAAAGGGGCCATGGGCCAAGGAATGTAGGCGGCTTCTGAAAACTAAAAAAAGTAAGGGAATGGATTAGTCCCTCAAGGTCTCCAAAAGAAATGCTTCCCTGCTGAGACCTTGACTTCAGACTTCTGACTTTCAGAAAAGCAAGAAAGTAAACTGACCTGCTTATAGTTTGCTTGCATGGAAGGCCTCTCCTGAGAGGCTGGAAGATGAAGGGCTGTACTCTTGTCTCAGGCAGCCTCAAATATTAATTTATAATAATATAGAATCAAAAGATATTGTTTTGATAAAAGACTTAAACCTTTAAAAGACTTAAACCTATAGATAAAAGTCTATAAACGCAATCTAAGTTTTATGTGTCTCATCTGTGCAGTAGTAGCCTAAATGCCAGGTATTGTTAGCACAACAGTGTTTAAGTAATCCATCCACTTACGTATTAGTCATAAAATTATTTAGGAGTGGGCTACAAAGAAGAATTTCATCAAATCATAATAAACCAGATGCAAGCAAGAATGGTATTTTATTGGGGCCTGATTTCATGCATCTTTTTGACAAGCTTCAAACCAAATTTCCCTGTATCAAATTTCTCAAATATTTACTTGTGTTTTCTGTTCCCAGGAAACAAGACACTTTGATACATTATTCTACAGTTGAAAAATTGAGGAAATTAAAAACAGAAAATACAACAGGCCATTGGCATGGGCATGATGCTAATCCATGAAAAGCAGTGAGGACTAAATTAATGTCCTGATCTGTTCAATTTAGACTCCTCTCAACTCTCCTCAATTCATACACTTAAAAAAAATTTTCCTATCAAAAATGTGATTGCTATAGTGGTTTAGATCTACAGAACAATAACTGTTTTCCAACTCCTCTCAATTCATACACTTAAAAAAAAAATTCCCTATCAAAACTGTGATTGCTACAGTGCTTTAGATCTACAGAACAAAACTCTTTTCCCAACCAGAAAGAAGTGCTAGAAATGAGTGTTTGGAGGATGGGCAAAACAAATACCTAATAAAATAAACACTTTCCCACAGTTTCTATTTTATCTTAGGGGATTCTCTTTAAGTTTTGACTTGATTGTATATATAATCACCACAAGTTACTTTGTTCACATAAAGTTCATACGAAACAGACAAGAAACAAAATCATATGAAAGAATCTGCTTTTAGTTTTCTGGTCCAATAATCTAAGCTGTTACTTTGCTTGAATCATTCCAAGAGCCAGCCAAGGGCAGTGAGCTAAGCTGTCAGATGCACAGGAACTCAGAGGCCCACACCACAGGCTAAATGTTCTGGAAGAAGCCAGCTTACCATGGCTGTTGCTGAGGAAGGTTTGTGAAGTGAAAGTCGCTCAGTCACGTCCAACTCTTTGTAACCCCATGGACTATACAGTCCATGGAATTCTCCAGGCCAGAATACTGGAGTGGGTAGCCTTTCCCTTCTCAAGGGGATCTTTCTAACCCAGGGATCAAATCCAGGTCTCCCACATTGCAGGTGGATTCTTTACCAACTGAGCTATCAGGGAAGCCCATGAGGAAGGTTTGACTTGGTCCAAACATTGACATATTCTTGAAAATTCTGAAATGACAAGGTATATACAAAAATGGCCTTTTTCTCTTTTTTTGGAGGTGAAAGAACTGGAGAAGATGATATCCATGGGTCTACCTCTAAAGAGAACCCACTGTAAAACAGAGAAGAGAAAATAAGCAGGGAAAGAGATAAGAGGACCTTCAAGGGACAATATTCTGAACAAAAAAAAAAAAAAGAAAAGAAGGAAAGAAAGAAAAGAAGAAGGAGAGGAGAAGAAAACTGAAGGGAAATAAGTTGTCATACATTATCTAAAGTATTAATACATCTGGCAGAAGTTGACCTGAAAATGTGATTTTGGATGAATGTTCTCCTAAGTCTGGAAAGAAACTGAAACTTTATTATAAATATCCCACTTGATGTTTTAGAAGGGCAGTATATAAGACTGCATGTCATGTGTTTTGAGTGCAGTTTCATTTGAGGGCTTTTCCTAAATTCATCTATGGAAGAGGTAATCAATAGCATTCTTTGACAAAGACTGTCTTGTCTTTTAACTGTATCTGTTCTTTTGGATCTATAGACCATACCCAGTCTTCTCAGAGCCTCTCAGTTCCTGTCCTCTTTTGGAAAGGATGGAAACCGTATCAGCACTCCCTCTCAGACAGCACAATTCTAAAACAGAAAAATCTGGAAAGACACAAAATAACATGGAGATTTTTCCTAATTGGCCCTTGGGCAGCTGACTTGGCTCCTAACATACCCCTGACCCCCAGCCCCATCCTCAATTAAGATTCTGTGGTACAAGGATCATCAGCTTCTACTGGAGTCCAGTCATACACCTGCTGTACCCCAGTACTATACCTCCACCCATCAGGGCTGTGACCATCTGCAGACACTTACTTCAGCTGTGTGCCAGAGAAGATGTTCCCAAACAGAAATATTTTAATCCTCTGGAATTTAGATTTTGGAAAAAAAAAATTTACTCTAAATCTAACTGACCCTTCCAGATGTGTGGGTTTGAATCAAGCAGATCTGTATTGTGATACAGGCTAAGGTCCTCTCCTTTCTTTCTGAAGTATGAAAGGATGCCAGGGAAAATCTAGACTCTTTGCTAACCCCGTCTATCTGACAGTATTAAATCTATCTCTTATGCCAAGGTCTCATGTCAAGGAGAAACGAAACTGTACAGAGCCTGATTGCATTATCAGGAAGTTTCTTGGACACTATGATCCCTTTGGCCCTTCAAGCTGGCCCTCTGGTGTATCTAATCGGTTCTCACACCACGAGTGAGAGTCTAAAAGTTAAAAAGGATGAAAAATGTCCGGACCTCTACAAAGTCTCTCAGCGTTCATTTTACACACTGCCTCTTTGAAGTATTGAATCTGAAGCTCCAGTACTTTGGCCACCTGATGTGAAAAGTTGACCCATTGAAAAAGATGCTGATGCTGGGAAAAACTGAAGGCAAAGGAGAAGAGGGAGACAGAGAATGAGACGGTTGGATGGCGTCACCAACTCAATGAACATGAATCTGAGCAAACTCCGGGAGATAGTGAAGGACAGGGAAGCCTGGCATGTTGCAGTCCATGGGGTTGCAAAGAGCTGGACATGACTTAGCAACTGTGCAACAACTCTTTGAACAGCCGCTTTTCCCTCCAGAGTTTTTCCTCATCACCCTATTGTTTTCCTGATACTTCGTCTTACTCCAGTTAATTGCTCTTTCTCTCCAACCCTTTCTTTTGCCACTGACTTCTATTTTTTACACCAAAAAACAAAGAAACAACCTGTTTTTCCCTCCTTCCAGCTCCTTTTGGGCTTTTCCCTCAAAGGGAAGGCTTAGTCACTCCTATATTTCATTCCAAACCAAAATAAAATGAGGAGTCCCCAGTGTCCTAGAATGGGATCCCCAATATTCTCGCTGATCGGAAAAGCTTTTTAAATCATCCCAAGTTCTAAGATCTTGGGAAGAAAGTCACAGGTGGCCTTAAGACCTCTAGGGCTCTTCCCTTCACTTCATGGAGGGGTTTCCCAAAGTGTAGAGAGCATTTGGGGTAGTGCCTAGTTATGGTGGATTTGTATTGTATAATTATGAAATGTACATTAGAAAAAATATAGAGTCTGCAATTTCACAGCTATTACCGTGAATGCAAGTTAAAATGTCAGCAATTGTAAGTTAAAATATAAAGTGGTTAAAAAAGATATTAAGTAAAAAATAGTAGTGTATATGGATATAATAAAAATCATGAAGATAGAACATGAATGATTAAAGCAGGAGAAGCACCATTTGATGAAAATGACTTGTAACCAGAGAAAATGGGGCATGAGGTCAGCTTCTGGATATGCTTCCCTCTTCCTTGCAAAGCCCTGAGCTTGGGACAGAGAGTGGGAACACAGCTGTTACCCAGGCGAGGATTCACAATTTCACACTAGGGACCAAACTATGCAGAATTTTTTCTGAATGGATAAATCAAATTCATATCCTTCTGTAACCAAGGATAACATTGCCATTGAATTTACAATTAGAAGCATTCTGGCTCAACTCTTTCCGTTTAGAGGCTAAAAAGCCAGAAAAATCACGACTTGGCCCGTATCTCCCCAGTGAAGAGCAGTAGAATTAGAACTCAAACCCCAAAGTTCACTCATTCTAAATCTGTCTACTACCTTACTTCTGCTAGATTAGTCTCTCCAATGCCCCAAAAGTCTTATCTATTCCTAATTATATCTAGCTATATTTAACAGAGGGCTTTCCTGGTGGCTCAGTGGTAAAGAATCTGTCTTCAATGCAGAAGACACAGATTCGATCCCTGGGTTGGGAAGATCTCCTGGAGAAGGAAAGGGAAACCCACTCCAGTATTCTTGCCTGGGAAGTCCCATGGACAGAGGAGCCTGGCAGGCTACAGTCCACAGTGTCTCAAAGAGTCGGACACGACTTAATGACTAACACAACAACAACAATATTTAAGAGAGTAGTAGCAGATAAAATCCGAGGGATAACATGGATATTGGGAGGGAGACACTGTCAGGATTTCAGGGAAGTGTGAGGACTTTGTGGGGTCCAGCCCAAAGAGGGAGCTGACACCTGCATCTTATCTAGGCTACACAGCCAGAGTAAGTGATGTAAGCACTCAGAACGGTCTCTGGAACAATCTGATATTATTGCTATGGGATTCTCCTCTTAGAGCCTTCTTTTTTTAACTTTTTTTTGGGGGAATAGTTTTAGACATACAAAAAAGCTGCAAAGGTAGTACAGAGAATTTCCCAGCTTCTCCTATTTCTAACACCTTTAATTGCCATGGCATATTTATCAAAACTAAGAAATTAACATTGGTACAATACTATTAAGTACATTACAGGCTTTATTTGGATTTCCCCAGTTTTCCCATTATTTTGTTGTTGTTCCAGGATGTAACCGAGGATACCACAGTGCATCTGTCTCCATGTCGCCTTAGTCTCCTCCAATCTGTGACAGTTTCTGGACTTTTCCTTGTTTTTCATGACTTTAACACTTTAGAAGAGGTCAGGTGTTCTGTACTTTCTGTCAGTTTGAGTTTGTCTGGTATTTTCTCATGATTAGGTTTAGGGAATTGGAGGAAGGATATCACCAAGGTAAAGTGCCCTTTATTTCAAGGATTAGATGCTATTGCTTATCAACAGTGATATTCATCTGGACTCCTTGCTTAAGTAATATCTGTGAAGTTTACCACTGGAAAGTTCTCCTTTCATACTCTACATCTTAGAAATATGTCACTAAGTCCAGTGTAAACCCAAAGAAAATTAAGCTCCACCTCCTGGCTGGAGAACTATCAAACAATCTGTGCATTAAATGAAAACTACCACAGTAATCAATAAATCTTTGGGAGAGAGACTCTCAGACTATGCAAGCATCCTTTTTCTCCTAAAGATTTGCCCATTAATCTTAGGATTCATCAGTGGATCTTGTCAGCAGCAACTTGTCTGTTTAAGTGTTCTAAGGATGAGGGGTTTTTTTTTTTTGCCCTCATATCTTCCACATTTGTAGTTTGAATTCTTCTGTAAGAAAGATTTGCTTCTATTTATTTATTCATTCTATCATTTGTTTATACCAGTGTGGACACATGGGTGTATTTCATTCTTTTGTCTATAACCTATACTAATACTATCCTTATCTTTCTTTCTTTCCTTTTTTCATCCACGCCATGCAGCTTGCAGGATCTTGGCTCCCTAACCAGGGACTGAATTGTGTCCCTGCAGTGGGACCTCAGAATCCTAACCACTGGACCATCAGGGAATTTCTATTTTTCTTCTTTTTCTTATATTAATCCAGCTTTGGCTACAGGGAGCTTTCAAGTTGACTCCTGTATCTTTTGACATGCTCTATCCTTAAAAAAAAAAAATCACTTTTAAACATTCTAGCACTACAGGGTACCCCAAATTCATCTTGTATTTTTCCCTGCCTCAGCTCTAAAATCAGCCATTCCTCCATTTGGAGAATGGTATTTAGAAACCAAGATGTGGGAGCTGTGTGTGTTCCTTGTTACTGGGCATCACTGCTTCTAGATTCATTCAGTAGAGCTAGAAAATACATGTATGTACATGAACCCATCAATACATACATATCAATATTAATTTCTGTATCTATTTATCTGCATGTGTATATAAATATGTATGAGTATATGTATATGTGTGTGACACACATACACACATCTACATATAAGAACATAGTTGTGTATATATACATACATATTATGTCTATCTATTAATCTATATATCAGTATAAATACAAGATTTACTGATATCCTCAGATATGACTCTTTGACTTTGAAACAACTCACCTAATGTTGACACCCAGGGTCACCTTAAAGCCTCTACGTTGCGTCTAAAATCCTAGTGAGAATAAATAAAATCCTAGTCAGCCTTGTGTCTCCTCAAAAAGATATGTTGAAATCTTAATCCTCAGTATCTCAGAGTGACCTGATTTGAAAATAGGGTAGTTGCAGATTTAGTTAGTTAAGATGAAGTCAGACTGGAGCAGGATGGAGTCTTAATCCAACATGATGGGAGTCCCTCAAAGAGAAGACAGAGACACACAAGGGAGACTGCCACGTGAAGACAGAGCTAGAGACTTGAGTTATGCTGCCACAAACCAGCCCCTGGTACCTGGGCTATGAGAAGTTGGAAGAAACAAGGCAGGCTCCTTCTCTAGATCCTCTGGGGGGAATATGGTCCCGACAACACCTTGATTGCAAACATCTAGCCTCCAGAACTGTGAGGGAATAATTCTCTGTTGTTTTAAGCTGCCAGTTTATGATACTTTGTTATGGCAGCTCTGCACTTCAGTCACTCAGTCATGTCTGACTCTTTGCGACCTCATGAACTGCAGCACGCCAGGCCTCCCTGTCCATCACCAATACAGCACCGATCAAGCTGTACCGTTTTTACCCTGTATATACTGGTAATACACAAATTATCCATTTTCCTCCAAAACGTTCCTTGGTTTATATCACATTTAAGACTGCCTGGATCCCTCCTAGACCTCTGTCGCTGGTGGTAAAGACAGCATCTTCTTTGTTGTATCCCTACCACCCAGTGCAGCGCCAGGTGCAGGGTGGGTGCTCACTAAATGCTTGTTGACTTGAACATCCACAGGCCTTCTCTGTCAGTCCATTACAATAGATTAGCCAGGAGACCTCCTTTCTAAGACATTTTGTTTTTGGCTTCAAGCTCTGCTGGGTGAAATTCATCTGTCCTTCCTTCTTTCCTTCCTTCCTTCCCTCTTCCCTCCAACAAATACTCACTGGACACATACATGTGCGTGGCATAGTTCTAAACACTAGAGAAATAACACCAAACAAAACACTAGAGAAATAGCAGTGAACAAAAGAGACAAAAATCCTTGCTATCTTGAAGACTTTCATTCTAATGGGGAAGAAAAGTTTGGAATCTGAAATTGCATATCACCTGTGTCTAAATGACATAAATAGCAGCAGAGGCTAATAGAAGGCACTTTGGGAATGGTTTCCAGGGGTTATTTGGCCAGCTGTGGTCTGGGGGCCTCCTTTCCAATAACCAAAGGCCACAGCTGAACAGCTGCACTTTTCTCATCCAGTTTTTAAAACTCCTCTTCTTCCCTAAGAGGAAGAATGAGGTGGGGGTGAGGTGGGAAATAGGGGATAAGAGGGAAAACCAAACTGGCCAGGAGGACAGTGGAGAAGACAGAATGGGAATAATGCTCCTCCTATCATGCATTATAAAGCCAACACTTCCTGAGCTGTGCCAGGCTAAGCACCTTACCTGTCATTAATATTTTTACTGTTATTAAATCATTATGTTGAGAACATAACTGCATAACAGTAATGGCGAGCCACTACTGAGAGTTTGCTGTGTGCCAGGAAGTGGTCTAGACACCAACCAATTTGCTCCCACTTACTCCTCACCACAATTCTGAAACAAGTACCATTATTTTTCACTTCACAGATGAAGAGCTGGATGCTTAGAGAGGTAAAGTCATCTGCTCCAAATTCCACAGCTAGCAAATGGCAGAGTCCAGACACAGATGTCAGGATGTTGGACTCCGAAGTCCTGGCTCTTTCCCTGTTCTCAGGGAACACTCTCCCTTCTACTTGACCAATAGGAGACATTAACTGACTGGAGCTGCCCAGACCGTACAACCTTCAGACAGGATTTCCATCCGCAAAAATGTTTTCCTCAACAATGGATGGTCTTGCTGACCGTGTCCCCTTTCATCGCTTCATTGTGTGTACTTTATATGGCCCTGCGGTCCCAGTGCTCTGTCTCACCTGTTTACTGGGGTTACAGATACCAGCTGTGATACTTGCTGAATTTCCAATGGTCATGGTCTCTCTATCTTTCCCAGTACCTCTCAGCCTTTTAATTCTCTCTTCATTATTTAAGCCAGCATGGAGCAATTTTCAAGACATCCAATTAGCAAAGTGCACAGAAGGAACTGGGTCCATAATTAATTAGTGATTCTAGGACACAACATAACAAAAGCCAAACCAAGCCTGTGGAAAGCCCTGCAAACTGAAACAAGAAGGAAAATTACACATTGCAGGACCCTTTCCCAAGAGGGACAAAGAACTGAACAATATGCTCGCTTGAATTCCAAACTTCTCCATCTATCTTGGGACCAAACAGTCATTAATCAATGGATGACAATCCAAGTGGAACCTCTCCCCGCTCCAGGATGAACAGCTGCCTCTGTTCCAGGGGTGAACTGATTCTTTCCCCACTGTCTTCATGTAGGAACATTAGCTCCTCTTTCCTCCCACAACTGTTCAAGCCACTTTAGAGACTCTTTCCTTTAAGATGGCCTCAATCCTTGAAATTTCTTGCTCATCATTAGAGCAGAAGTCAAGTTAGAACACTGTAATTTAAGATACCAAGCTAGGATGACTTTGGGGGCAGAGAAAGAAAAGATAGTAGAAGAATGCCAGGATTCTCAGATGTACAGCTACGCTTAATTTGAAGATGAAAGGAGGGCTTGGGTAAATGACAGGGGAATGCTAAGCACTGTTATTAGTGAAAGCATTACATTTTTATTAGGAGGAAACATGGATTATGTTTGCTTTTAGTTATGGATTCTGTCAGTGCCTGGAAGATCAAGGCCAACAAAACAATAAGTCAGAAGAGTATTTCAGCAAGTTCCCGCATCTTATGGGAGTGATATCACTTACCATCACATACTTGCCAGGAGTAAAAATCAGGAGCCTTGGTGGCTCAGAGGGTAAAGCATCTGCCTGCAGTGTGGGAGACCCGGGTTCAATCCCTGCGTCGGGAAGATCTCCTGGAGAAGGAAATGGCAACCCACTCCAATACTCTTGCCTGGAAAATTCTATGGACAGAGGAGCCTGGTAGGATATATAGTCCATAGGGTCCCGAAGAATTGGACACGACTGAGCGACTTCACTTTCACTTTCAGTTATATAGAACATTAACCTGGAGTAGGAAATGGCAATTCACTCTAGTATTTGTCCGGAAAATCCCATGAATAGAGGAGCCTGGAATCCACAGGGTCACAAAAGAGTTGGACACAACTGAGAGACTGAGCACGCAGAACATCAGAGCTGTAGGAATCTCTTGCTCCTTTTTCTTACCTGCAGCCTAATTTCTTTTTGGTTCTATTGGTTTAAAGCCAGCTTTCAGGGTTGATCTCTGTACTTAAGCAAATTTACCGAAATCAAGCCCCACCAAGCTGCAGTCTAAGCACTTTGCTAATACCAGGACAGTGGATACAAGCAGTGTTAGTTGGAAAGGAAAATAAGAATGCCTGCCAGGACATCGATAAGACATACCAGTTCCTTTTGCTGCTCCTGCTCAAAAGAGGAAATACTATGATGCCTGTTGCTAGGCAATGTCTCAGTTTCAGTCCTCAGTTACTCCATTAGTAACATGGGATGCCTTACTTCTGTGAATAATTAGCCCCAGCAGCCATGGCTTCCAACACAAAGCAAAAGTGATTACTACAAATATTCATCCTTCTGATTCAAACATAACACTGTTTTGGGGGATCCTATGTGAGAGTGACAGACTCTGTAGGACAGTCCCCGACCTTGTATTGACAACAATTCTTTGGTTTTCAAATGCTAGAAGGTTGCTCAGAGTAAGCAGATAACTAAGGGCTTTGTAACCCTTTCCCCCAGTTACCCAGCATTTCCTGGTCACCCAGGATTCCTTGGTTACCCAGAATTCCCAGTTACCCATCATTCATAGTCATCTAGCATTTCCCAGAGAGAGTCACCAAGAAAATAAACTCTTCAGCAGGATTCTACCAATGCAATCTCTACTTATAGGAGCAATGCAGCACAAGGCACTACTCTACGAAAGAGCACAGAATCTGGAGCCAGACTCCCTGAGGGGAATCTCAGCTACACAGTTTCTCATGGAAGTGATTTTGGCAAATTCATGTCTTCATGCTGTTGTTTTCTCCCCTGTTATTGTGATGATTAGATAAGCTGATGTGTGTAAAGTGCTTAGAACAGCACCTCCTTCTGGCACCTTCTGGGTCTAGGGCAGAGCTATAAATGTGTTTGCGAGTCTTCAAAACAATATCACAGTTTGTAAAGGAGGGAAAAGCTGACTCCAGAATTCACCCTTAGGATCTGTATTCACTGCTTTTGTATTTCACATGAAAAAGTTAGAAATTGCCAAAATCTGATTTCCTATAACATCAAATTGTTACTAATTATGGTTCTGGTCATATGCCACATGTTTCCCAGAAATAACAAACATTCCATGGAAAACTTGGTGGCCAAAAAGGGTGGGGAAAACATATAGTGAGTGTTCATGTTTTTCTTGACTGTCAGTTTTAATACAATGAAATAGTCAATGAAAAATATGAACATTCAATTACAACTACTTACCACTTCAGAAAGACACTCATGAACTACTAAAAGTTAGAAATCTATGTTCAAAAGCAGCACTGTCAAGTATTCTATATCTCTTAAATTTTAAAATTTGAAAATATGACTCATATGCCAGGTGTTTTCCCCAGTAGAAAATTACAGTAGTAGATGTTAAACTAACTCCATGTGATTCTCATTTTCAAAACTAAAATTTTGGACTATTTAGTATCCCCTTGAGGTGCCATTTTGATTTCAAATATAGTTTTCTTTTCGTGGGTTTTTTTTTCCTACAAGAAATACATTTCTCTTAGTTTTTCAACACTGTTATTTAACAGGTGAAGTGTTTTAGATTTCTTTTTATCTGCATTTATTTCACTTAAATTAAGTTGAATACAGTGAGTTTTTACAACTATTTAGGGAAAGAAAATGAAATCATTAAGTGAGCTTCGTTCTTAAACGCTATACCAGCACTAGCAGGTTGGATGTTCCATTTTAATAGATTTTATACTAAAGAGAATGTATGTTTAAAAGAGAACAGTCTGATATACTCATTCATTTCTATTTTCAGTCTGATATTTCCTATTAATACAGGTTAGACATAATCATCCTGTAAATGCTAAAAAGTGATCAAGATCTGATCCAAGCTACTTCGGTACTTTCATCTGTAATATGACACTTCTATGTGGAATAAGTGTGCTTACCATGTGATGGTGATGCCAGATGCTAGGGTAATAATGATGAAAAAAGCAGACATGTGCCCTGTCTTGCAGAGCTTATCATCTAGGGCAGAGCTATTTAAAGTGTAGTCTCTGAACCAGCACCACCTCATGAACTATTTCTCATCAGACAGCAGCAGAACCAGTACAGAGATTGTGAGTAATTGTATAGACACATTTACAGCATTGGACATAGCTGCACCACTAAATGTGTGATCAAGTGGACTTGGCTCTTTGAATGGTGTCTAGACAGTTCAGATATGTGAATTTTACATGGGGCTATCTCAGTACTGGTCATAGACAGGAGAATACATATTCGCCTGTAACAAATAAATTTTGAAAAAACCTAGTTCTTCCCATAGAAAACTTGAAAAGCACTAGTGTAGTGCTTTCCAATGGAGAAGGCAGTGGCAACCCACTCCAGTACTCTTGCCAGGAAAATCCCATGGGTGGAGGAGCCTGGTAGGCTGCAGTCCATGGGGTCAGAAAGAGTCAGACACGACTGAGTGACTTCATTTTCACTTTTCCCTTTCATGCATTGGAGAAGGAAATGGCAACCCACTCCAGTGTTCTTGCCTGGAGAATCCCAGGGACGGGGGAGCCTGGTGGGCTGCCGTCTATGGGGTCGCACAGAGTCAGACATGACTGAAGCAACTTAGCAGCAGCAGCAGCAGCAGTGCTTTCCAAATATTATAGGACACACAGAGAGATTAATTCCAACTGAGAAAATTTGGGAAAATTTCCTGGAAAAAATTCTGAACCATGGATTGGAATCTGTGGAATAGAGATCATAACATGAGAAAAGCTATAAAGGTAGAAAAATGCAAGGATGTCCTGGGCAACTGAGTTCATTGCCGCTGAAGTGTGAAATGGAGACGAGCAAATGGAGGTAAAGGAGACAAATCTGAAAAGATGGATTGTTGCCCAGTTAGGAAAGGCTTTAAGTGCCATGGAAAAGAGTTAGAACTTTATTTTTGACAGCTGGAAGCTCTTAAATATTCCTGAACATAATAGCAACATGAAAGAAAGTTCTATTTAACAAAATAACATGGGTCTCATTTGAGCTCTGTGAAACACTTTGAGTCAAGAGGCCTTTAAGCAAAGTAAATAATAACAGCAAAAAGGAATTCAAAATAAAATTCTCTTAATGGTGTCATATATTAATCATGAGTCTAAGTGAATTTATGCAATCTGTGTCTCCCCAGGCACCACAGCATAGTAAAATCCACTTTCGAAGATTCAATCATATATGATTAAAGTGATCTGGAAATGCCATTTCTTAGCTGAACAACGACAGAACACACATTTTTCCCATTTTCAGAAAATCTGAATAAACCACAGATGTTAAGGGAACATTAAACCAATATGCTATTGTAATAACTTACACTAAAATGTCAAGAACCATCACCAGAGGATACAAGGGTGGCACTTTTTTCTCTCTGCTGTTTTCAACTTCCCATAAAACCAGAAAAACTTGTTGAATGTGCCTCATGTAAGTTTCTATGTATCACCAGTTCAGCTCAGTTCAGTCGCTCAGTCATGTCTGACTCTTCGCGACCCCATGGACTGCAGCATGCCAGGCCTCCCTGTCCATCACCAACTCGTGGCGTTTACTCAAACTCATGTCCATTGAGTCAGTGATGCCATCCAACCATCTCATCCTCTGTCGTCCCCTTCTCCTCCGCCTTCAATCTTTCCCAGCATCAGGGTCTTTTCCAATGAGACAGCTCTTTGCATTAGGTGGCCAAAGTATTGGAGTTTCAGCTTTAGCATCAGTCCTTCCAATGAATATTCAGGACTGATTTCCTTTAGGATGGACTGGTTGGATCTCCTTGCAGTCCAAGGGACTCTCAAGAGTCTTCTCCAACACCACAGTTCAAAAGCATCAACTCGTTGGCGCTCAGCTTTCTTTGTAGTCCAACTCTCACATACATACATGACCACTGGAGAAACTATAGCCTTGACTAGACAGACCTTTGTTAGCAAAGTAATGTCTCTACTATTTAATATGCTATCTAGGTTGGTCATAACTTTTCTTCCAAGGAGCAAGTGTCTTTTCATTTCCTGGCTGCAGTCACCATCTGCAATGATTTTGGAGCCATCAAAAATAAAAGTCTTACTGTTTCCATTGTTTCCCGATCTATTTGCCATAAAGTGATGGGACCAGATGCCATGATCTTAGTTTTCTGAATGTTGAGCTTTAAGCCAAATTTTTCACTCTCCTCTCTCACTTTCATCAAGAAGCTTTTTAGTTTTTCTTCATTTTCTGCCATAAGGGTGGTGTCATCTGCATATCTGAGGTTATTTATCCAGGCAATCTTGATTCCAGCTTGTGCTTCATCCAGCCCAGTGTTTCTCTCTCTCTCTCTCTTTTTGTTTTTGTATTTTATTTATTTATATTTTTTATATATTTTAATTTTTTTGGTTTTGCTTTATTTTTTTATACTCTGAAATATTTATTTATTTATTTATTTATTTAGTTTACTTTATTTTACAATACTGTATTGGTTTTGCCATACATTGACTTGAATCCACCACGGGTGTACATGCATTCCCAAACATGAACCCCCCTCCCACTTCCCTCCCCATAACATCTCTCTGGGTCATGACCATGCACCAGCCCCAAGCATGCTGTATCCTGCGTCGGACATAGACTGGTGATTCGATTCTTACATGATAGTATACATGTTTCAATGCCATTCTCCCAAATCATCCCACCCTCTCCCTCTGAGTCCAAAAGTCTGCTATATACATCTGTCTTTTTTGTTGTCTTGCATACAGGGTCGTCATTGCCATCTTTCTAAATTCCATATATATGTGTTAGTATACTGTATTGGTGTTTTTCTTTCTGGCTTACTTCACTCTGTATAATTGGCTCCAGTTTCATCCATCTCATCAGAACTGATTCAAATGTATTCTTTTTAACGGCTGAGTAATACTCCATTGTGTATATGTACCACAGCTTTCTTATCCATTCATCTGCTGATGGACATCTAGGTTGTTTCCATGTCCTGGCTATTATAAACAGTGCTGCGATGAACATTGGGGTACATGTGTCTCTTTCAGTTCTGGTTTCCTCGGTGTGAATGCCCAGCAGTGGGATTGGTGGGTCATAAGGCAGTTCTATTTGCAATTTTTTAAGGAATCTCCACACTGTTCTCCATAGTGGCTGTACTAGTTTGCATTCCCACCAACAGTGTAGGAGGGTTCCATTTTCTCCACACCCTCTCCAGCATTTATGTCTTGCAGATTTTTGGATCGCAGCCATTCTGACTGGTGTGAAGTGGTACCTCATTGTGGTTTTGATTTGCATTTCTCTGATAATGAGTGATGTTGAGCATCTTTTCATGTGTTTGTTAGCCATCCGTATGTCTTCTTTGGAGAAATGTCTATTTAGTTCTTTGGCCCATTTTTTGATTGGGTCATTTATTTTTCTGGAATTGAGCTGCCTAAGTTGCTTGTATATTTTTGAGATTAGTTGTTTGTCAGTTAATTTGCTATTGTTTTCTCCCATTCAGAAGGCTGTCTTTTCACCTTGCTCATATTTTCCTTTGTTAGGCAGAAGCTTTTAATTTTAATTAGATCTCATTTGTTCATTTTTGCTTTAATTTCCAGAATTCTGGGAGGTGGATCATAGAGGATCCTGCTGTGATTTATGTTGGAGAGTGTTTTGCCTATGTTCTCCTCTAGGAGTTTTATAGTTTCTGGTCTTACATTTAGATCTTTAATCCATTTTGAGTTTATTTTTGTGTGCAGTGTTAGAAAGTGATCTTGTTTCATTCTTTTACAAGTGGTTGACCAGTTTTCCCAGCACCACTTGTTAAAGAGATTTTCTTTACTCCATTGTATATTCTTGCCTCCTTTGTCAAAGATAAGGTGACCATAGGTGTGTGGATTATCTCTGGGCTTTCTATTTTGTTCCATTGATCTATATTTCTATCTTTGTGCCAGTACCATACTGACTTGATGACTGTGGCTTTGTAGTAGAGCCTGAAGTCAGGCAAGTTGATTCCTCCAGTTCCATTCTTCTTTCTCAAGATTGCTTTGGCTATTCGAGGTTTTTTGTATTTCCATACAAATCTTGAAATGATTTGTTCTAGTTCTGTGAAAAATATGGCTGGTAGCTTGATGGGGATTGCATTGAACTTGTAAATTGCTTTGGGTAGTATACTGATTTTCACTATATTGATTCTTCTGATCCATGTACATCGTATATTTCTCCATCTATTAGTGTCCTCTTTGATCTCTTTCATCAGTGTTTTATAGTTTTCTATATATAGGTCTTTAGTTTCTTTAGGTAGATATATTCCTAAGTATTTTATTCTTTTCGTTGCAATGGTGAATGGAATTGTTTCCTTAATTTCTTTTTCTACTTTCTCATTATTAGTGTATAGGAATGCAAGGGATTTCTGTGTGTTGATTTTATATCCTGCAATTTTACTATATTCATTGATTAGCTCTAGTAATTTTCTGGTGGAGTCTTTAGGATTTTCTATGTAGAGGATCATGTCATCTGCAAACAGGGAAAGTTTTACTTCTTCTTTTCCAACCTGGATTCCTTTTATTTCTTTTTCTGCTCTGATTGCTGTGGCCAAAACTTCCAGAACTATGTTGAATAGTAGCGGTGAAAGTGGGCACCCTTGTCTTGTTCCTAACTTTAGGGGAAATGCTTTCAATTTTTCACCATTGAGGATAATGCTTGCTGTGGGTTTGTCATATATAGCTTTTATTATGTTGAGGTATGTTCCTTCTATTCCTGCTTTCTGGAGAGTTTTTATCATAAATGGATGTTGAATTTTGTCAAAGGCCTTCTCTGCATCTATTGAGATAATCATATGGCTTTTACTTTTCAATTTGTTAATGTGGTGTATTACATTGATTGATTTGCGGATATTGAAGAATCCTTGCATCCCTGGGATAAAGCCCACTTGGTCATGGTGTATGATCTTTTTAATCTCTTGTTGGATTCTGTTTGCTAGAATTTTGTTAAAGATTTTTGCATCTATGTTCATCAGTGATATTGGCCTGTAGTTTTCTTTTTTTGTGGCATCTTTGTCAGGTTTTGGAATTAGGGTGATGGTGGCCTCATAGAATGAGTTTGGAAGTTTACCTTCCTCTGCATTTTCTGGAAGAGTTTGAGTAGGATAGGTGTTCGCTCTTCTCTAAATTTTTGGTAGAATTCAGCTGTAAAGCCATCTGGTCCTGGGCTTTTGTTTGCTGGAAGATTTCTGATTACAGTTTCAATTTCCGTGCTTGTGATGGGTCTGTTAAGATTTTCTATTTCTTCCTGGTTCAGTTTTGGAAAGTTGTACTTTTCTAAGAATTTGTCCATTTCTTCCAAGTTGTCCATTTTATTGGCATATAATTGCTGATAGTAGTCTCTTATGATCCTTTGTATTTCTGTGTTGTCTGTTGTGATCTCTCCATTTTCATTTCTAATTTTATTGATTTGATTTTTCTCCCTTTGTTTCTTGATGAGTCTGGCTAATGGTTTGTCAATTTTATTTAACTTCTCAAAGAACCAGCTTTTTGCTTTGTTGATTTTTGCTATGGTCTCTTTTGTTTCTTTTGCATTTATTTCTGCCCTAATTTTTAAGATTTCTTTCCTTCTACTAACTCTGGGGTTCTCCAATTCTTCCTTTTCTAGTTGCTTTAGGTGTAGAGTTAGGTTATTTATTTGAATTTTTTCTTGTTTCTTGAGGTAGGCCTGTATTGCTATGAACTTTCCTCTTAGCACTGCTTTTATAGTGTCCCACAGGTTTTGGGTTGTTGTGTTTTCATTTTCATTAGTTTCTGTGCATATTTTGATTTCTTTTTTGATTTCTTCTGTGATTTGTTGGTTATTCAGAAGTGTGTTGTTCAACATCCATATGTTGAAATTTTTAATAGTTTTTCTCTTGTAATTGGGATCTAATCTTAATCATTATGGTCAGAAAAGATGCTTGGAATGATTTCGATTTTTTTGAATTTATCAAGGCTAGATTTATGGCCCAGGATGTGATCTATCCTGGAGAAGGTTCCATGAGAACTTGAGAAAACGGTGAAATTCATTGTTTTGGGGTGAAATGTCCTATAGATATCAATTAGGTCTAACTGGTCTAATGTATCATTTAAAGTTTGCGTTTCTTTGTTAATTTTCTGTTTAGTTGATCTGTCATAGGTGTGAGTGGGGTATTAAAGTCTCCCATTATTATTGTGTTATTGTTAATTTCCCCTTTCATACTTGTTAGCATTTGTCTTACATATTGCGGTGCTCCTATATTGGGTGCATATATATTTATAATTGTTATATCTTCTTCTTGGATTGATCCTTTGATCATTATGTAGTGGCCTTCATTGTCTCTTTTCACAGCCTTTGTTTTAAAGTCTATTTTATTGGATATGAGTATTGCCACTCCTGCTTTCTTTTGGTCTCTATTTGCGTGGTATATCTTTTTCCAGCCCTTCACTTTCAGTCTGTATGTGCCCCTTGTTTTGAGGTGGGTCTCTTGTAAGCAGCATATAGAGGGGTCTTGTTTTTGTATCCATTCGGCCAGTCTTTGCCTTTTGGTTGGGGCATTCAACCCATTTACATTTAAGGTAATTATTGATAAGTATGATCCCATTACCATTTACTTTATTGTTTTGGGTTTGGGTTTATACACCCTTTTTGTGTTTCCTGTCTAGAGAATATCCTTTAGAATTTGTTGGAGAGCTGGTTTGCTGGTGCTGAATTCTCTCAGTTTTTGCATTTTGTTAATTTATATTTTTAATATATTTTTATTTTTTTGGTTTTGCTTTGATTTTTCTTTTTTTTAATATAAATTCATTTATTTTAATTGGAGGTTAATTACTTTACAATATTGTTTTGGTTTTGCCATATATCAACATGAATCTGCCACAGGTGTACACGTGTTGTCTATCCTGAAACCTCCTCCCTCCTCCCTCCCCGTACCATCCCTCTAGGTCATCCCAGTGCACCAAAGCATCCAGTATCATGCATTGAACCTGGACTGGCGATTCGTTTCATATATGATATTATACATGTTTCAATGCCATTCTCCCAAATCATCCCACTGTCTCCCTCTCCCACAGAGTCGAACAGATTGTTCTATACATCTGTGTCTCTTTTGCTGCCTTGCATACAGGGTTATCTTTACCATCTTTCTAAATTCTATATATATGCATTAGTATAGCTGTATTGGTGTTTTTCTTTCTGCCTACTTCATTCTGTATAATAGGCTCCAGTTTCTTCCACCTTATTAGAACTGATTAAAATGTTTTCTTTTTAATCTAATATTCCATTGTGTATATGTACCACAGCTTTCTTATCCATTCATCTGCTGATGGACATCTAGGTTGCTTCCATGTCCTGGCTATTATAAACAGTGCTGTGATGAACATTGGGGTACATGTGTCTCTTTCAATTCTGGTTTCCTCAGTGTGTATGCCCAGCAGTGGGATTGGTGGGTCATAAGGCAGTTCTATTTGCAATTTTTTAAGGAATCTCCACACTGTTCTCCATAGTGGCTGTACTAGTTCGCATTCCCACCAACAGTGTAAGAGGGTTCCCTTTTCTCCACACCTTCACGAGCATTTATTGCTTGTAGACTTTTGGATAGCAGCAATTCTGACTGGCGTGAAATGTTATCTCATTGTGGTTTTGATTTGCATTTCTCTGATAATGAGTGATGTTGAACATCTTTTCATGTGTTTGTCAGCCATCTGTATGTCTTCTTTGGAAAAATGTCTATTTAGTTCTTTGGCCCATTTTTTGATTAGGTCATTTATTTTTCTGGAATTGAGCTGCAGGAGTTGCTTGTATATTTTTGAGATTAGTTGTTTGTCATTGTTTCATTTGTTATTATTTTCTCCCATTCAGAAGGCTGTCTTTTCACCTTGCTTATAGTTTCCTTTGTTGTTCAGTTCGGTTCAGTCACCTTTGTTGTTCAGAAGCTTTTATTTTTAATTAGGTCCCATTTGTTTATTTTTGCTTTTATTTCCAGTATTCTTGGAGGTGAGTCATAGAGTATCCTGCTGTGATTTATGTTGGAGAATGTTTTGCCTATGTTCTCCTCTAGGAGTTTTACAGTTTCTGGTCTTACATCCATTTATGATAAAAACTCTCCAGAAAACAGGAACAGAAGGAACATACCTCAACATAATAAAAGCTATATATGACAAATCCACAGCAAACATTATCCTCAATGGTGAAAAATTGAAAGCATTTCCCCTAAAGTTAGGAACAAGACAAGGGTGCCCACTTTCACCGCTACTATTCAACATAGTTCTGGAAGTTTTGGCCACAGCAACCAGAGCAGAAAAAGAGATGAAAGGAATCCAAATTGGAAAAGAAGAAGTAAAACTCTCACTGTTTGCAGATGACATGATCCTCTACATAGAAAACCCTAAAGACTCCACCAGAAAATTGCTAGAACTAATCAATGAATATAGTAAAGTTGCAGGATATAAAATCAACACACAGAAATCCCTTGCATTCCTATACACTAACAATGAGAAAATAGAGAAATTAAGGAAACAATTCCATTCACCATTGCAATGAAAAGAATAAAATACTTAGGAATATATCTACCTAAAGAAACTAAAGATCTATATATAGGAAACTATAAAACACTGGTGAAAGAAATCAAAGAGGACACTAATAGATGGAGAAATATACCATGGTCATGAATAGGAAGAATCAATATAGTGAAAATGAATATACTACCCAAAGCAATCTGTAGATTCAATGCAATCCCTATCAAGCTACCAATGGTATTTTTCACAGAGCTAGAACAAATAATTTCACAATTTGTATGGAAATACAAAAAAAACTCGAATAGCCAAAGCAATCTTGAGAAGGAAGAACGGAACTGGAGGAATCAACCTGCCTGACTTCAGGCTCTACTACAAAGCCACAGTCATCAAGACAGTATGGCACTGGCACAAAGACAGAAATATAGATCAATGGAACAAAACAGAAAGCCCAGAGATAAATCCACGCACCTATGGTCACCTTATCTTTGACAAAGGAGGCAAGAATATACAATGGAGAAAAGGCAATCTCTTTAACAAGTGGTGCTGGGAAAACTGGTCAACCACTTGTTAAAGAATGAAACTAGAACACTTTCTAACACCATACACAAAAATAAACGCAAAACGGATTCAAGAACTCAACTATTTGTATTTAAATCTCTTCATTGCTCCCCTCCTCCTGCCCCCACCACTCCAAGAAGAGATGGTCAGATGCTGGTGGGCAGTGCTATCACCAGCTTCTCAGAAACAAGAGCAAATACAAATCTCTCAGCTTCTTTCTCTTAGTTTTCTAAGACAGAGGTGTCTTTCATTTTCATTTATTTCTTTTTGGCTCTGCAGGGTCTTCACTGCTGTGCAGGCTACTCTCTATTTGCAGTGCTCGGGCTTCTCACTGCAGTGGTTTCTCTTGTTGTGGAGCACAGGCTCTAGGTACTCCAGCTTCAGTAGCTGTGGCTCCTGGAATCTAGAGCTCAGACTCAATAGCCGTGATGCACAGACTTAGTTACTCCACAGTGTGTGAGATCTTCCTAAAGACCAGAGATTGAATCCATGTCCCCTACATTGGCAGACTGAGTCTTTACTACTGAGCCACCAGGGAAGCCCTCCTTCTCTTATTTCATTTTCTTGGAATTTCTCTAAAGTCTTTGACTGTGGATTGAGTACTCTGAAGAACACCTGTGCTGAGTGTGGTCCTAGCTCTGCTAGAGGACATAACTTTATTTAACTAAACAGGGGAATAACCATACACAGATACAATTTAATATATATTTGAAATAATTTTTTAAATTCCATCTAAAGACCACTTACACCATTTATTCATAGATAAAACATTACTATAAAACCTATATATTTGCTTCCTCTCATATTGTCTGCTTGTTCAACTAGAATTTGAGATCCACGTTAACAGGGAATTTTGTCTTGTATTTACTGGCTGAATGAGTGAATGAATCAATGAATACTTTCTCCCAAATAGCAGACTCATTATACAGTTGCAAACTCCTTTTTATTTTCACTCTAACGACAGGAGACAACAGGACTAATCCATGGTATGTTCATCTGTCTGTGCATGCATTCATGCATTCATTCATTCTCTACCAAGTCTTTCATGATCTGCCCCTGCCACCACTCTGCTTTCCCTCACACCTTGCTCCCTCTGTTCTCTAGCAACACTGGCCTTGGTTCAGTTCCCAATAAGCTCCAAGCTCCCTCCTACCTCGGAGTCTTGGCCTAGAACACTCTTCTCCCCACTGTCCACCTCTTCAGATTTCTTCAGGGAAGACTTCCCGATCACCATGTCAACTAAATGTAGTGCCTCTATTTTATAGTCTTGGTTTCCCATCTTTCTTTGTGCTCTCTCCTCCCATCATAGTATTGATCACATTTGTAAAGAATATTTCTGTAATTTTTTGATTAACATCCCTACACCACTCAACTGGAGACAGAAACCGTATCTGCTGTGCTCTCCATTCAAATCCTCATCATTTAACACAATGCCTGTTATTAAAATACAGCTAGCACTCAATATTTACTGAATGGGTAAATGAATTAGGTTTCTAGGAACATGATCTGTTATTAAATATATGAGTCATGTTATACTATATCATTCTCCACTAGGGCTCAAGTTAATAGGTGTTTAATCAGTGCATACATGTGTGCTAAGCTGCTTCCGTTGTGTTCAACTCTTTGCGATCCTATGAACTACAGCCTGCCAGGCTCCTCTGTCCATGGGATTCTCCAGGCAAGAACACTGGAGTGGGTTGCTATGCCCTCCTTCAGGGAAATCTCCTGACCCAGGGATTGAACCCAAGTCTCTTACATCTTCTGCATTGCAGGTATGTTCTTTACCAGTAGCGTCACCTGTACTTTTTGGTTAATTGGAATCATCAGTTATCTACTACAAACAACATTCTCCTAAGTCTACATGATACTCAAAGAACTTACTGCAAAATTGCTGAGAAGTCATCTACACTCTATTCTTTTTTCTAAAAAAGCGTTGACTTTGTTAGATGTTTTGGCCTTAAAAACATGACTGAATGGAAAATCATTGCAGGGAATCAATTATCTGAACAATCAGTATTTGTCTCTATTTGAAAACATATGGATGGATACTTAATTATCCTCTAGATATGTGGTATCCTGTGCTCTTACCTCTAAGATAATCTCTCTCCATTACTACTCCTGAACAAAAGATATGCTATTGATGAAGCAGATTTTTTTTTTAATAAAAGAGGATTTATGCGACATTGAAAATAAAAAGTAGTAAGCTCCTAGGCTAAAAGGATTAAAATAGCATTTTTTAAGAGGAGGAGGAAAGAGGTCTTTAGTGCAGAAAAATGTAGAAAAATAAAAATCCATGTAACTGAGAAGTTAGTTATATAGGAAGCCTTGGGGAAGATTATGAACTTCTTGGGGATCCAGACAAAATAATTCTAGCTAAGGGAGATAAAGAGAGCTACCCAGACAACAGCAAATCAAAAATGATTGTAAATCTAGAGTCTATTCATATACTTCACTTTCAGATAGTTTTTTACATATGTCTTTCCTATCTATTGTTGTCAGGAACTCTGTCCCTAGGTGACTTTTATAACAGCCTGGAATTCTTGAACAAAACTCTAAAAAGCCCAGGAAATTGGGTCAATGTTTGCTACCTTAGGCCACTCTTTTGGAATGCTTAGAAAGTTTAATCTCTATTCAAGAGGTCATCCTCACCCTTGCCTTGCCTTCCCCCTCAAGCCAACAGTAGTTGAGCAGGAAGTGGTTCCTTCACTGCCTCAAGAACTTTCCGGTTAATTTCTTATTCAATCCTCCTCCTTTGGGTCTGGCAGATGCCTCAAACCTCTGGCACAAACTCAACCTCTTGTTGCTCTGCATAACTCAGAGATGAAGTAAAGTATATTTGAGGCTCACTCAAGAAGGAAACCATATTCACAGAAAACTAGTCAATCTTATCACACTAGGACCACAGCCTTGTCTAACTCAATGAAACCAAGCCATGCCTGCGGGGCAACCCAAGACGGGCGGGTCATGGTGGAGAGGCCTGACAGAGTGTGGTCCACTGGAGAAGGGAATGGCAAACCACTTCAGTATTCTTGCCTCGAGAACCCCATGGACAGTATGAAAAGGCAAAATGATAGGATACCAAAAGAGGAACTCCCCATGTCATTAGGTGCCCAATATGCTACTGGAGATCAGTGGAGAAATAACTCCAGAAAGAATGAAAGGATGGAGCCAAAGCAAAAACAATACCCAGTTCTGCATGTGACTGGTTATAGAAGCAAGATCCGATGCTGTAAAGAGCAATATTGCATAGGAACCTGGAATGTCAGTTCCATGAATCAAGGCAAATTGGAAGTGGTCAAACAAGAGATGGCAAGGGTGAACGTCGACATTCTAGGAATCAGCAAACTAAAATGGACTGGAATGGGTGAATTTAACTCAGATGACCATTACATCTACTACTGCGGTCAGGAATCCCTCAGAAGAAATGGAGTAGCCATCATGGTCAACAGAAGAGTTCGAAATGCAGTACTTAGATGCAATCTCAAAAACGACAGAATGATCTCTGTTCGTCTCCAAGGCAAACCATTCAATATCACAGTTATTCAAGTCTATGTCCCAACCAGTAATGCTGAAGAAACTGAAGTTAAACGGTTTTGTGAAGACCTACAAGATCTTTTAGAACTAACACCCCAAAAAGATGTCCTTTTCATTATAGGGGACTGGAATGCAAAAGTAGGAGGTCAAGAAACACCTGGAGTAACAGGCAAATTTGGCCTTGGAATGCAGAATGAAGCAGAGCAGACTAATAGAGTTTTGCCAAGAAAATGCACTGGTCATAGCAAACACCCTCTTCCAAGAACACAGGAGAAGACTCGACGCATGGACGTCACCAGACGGTCAACACCGAAATCAGATTGATTATATTCTTTGCAGCCAAAGATGGAGAAGCTCTATACAGTCAACAAAAACAAGACCGGGAGCTGACTGTGGCTCAGATCATGAACTCCTTATTGCCAAATTCAGACTTAAATTGAAGAAAGTAGGGAAAACCACTAGACCATTCAGGTATGACCTAAATCAAATCCCTTATGATTATACAGTGGAAGTGAGAAATAGATTTAAGGGTCTAGATCTGATAGATAGAGTGCCTGATGAACTATGGAATGAGGTTCGTGACATTGTACAGGAGACAGGGATCAAGACCATCCCCAAGGAAAAGAAATGCAAAAAAGCAAAATGGCTGTCTGGGGAGGCCTTACAAATACCTGTGAAAAGAAGCGAGGAGAAAAGCAAAGGAAAAAAGGAAAGATATAAGCAACTGAATGCAGAGTTCCAAAGAATAGCAAGAAGAAATAAGAAAGCCTTCTTCAGCGATAAATGCAAAGAAATAGAGGAAAACAACAGAATGGGAAAGACTAGAGATCTCTTCAAGAAAATTAGAGATACCAAGGGAACATTTCATGCAAAGATGGGCTTGATAAAGGACAGAAATGGTCTGGACCTAACAGAAGCAGAAGATATTAAGAAGAGGTGGCAAGAATACACGGAGGAACTGTACAAAAAAGGTCTTCACGACCCAGATAATCATGATGATGTGATCACTAATCTAGAGCCAGACATCTTGGAAAGTGAAGTCAAGTGGGCCATAGAAAGCAACACTACGAACAAAGCTAGGGAAGGAGATGGAATTCCAGTTGAGCTGTTTCAAATCCTGAAAGATGATGCTGTGAAAGTGCTGCACTCAATATGCCAGCAAGTTTGGAAAACTCAGCAGTGGCCACAGGACTGGAAAAGGTCAGTTTTCATTCCAATCCCAAAGAAAGGCAATGCAAAAGAATGCTCAAATTACCGCACAATTGCACTCATCTCACATGCTAGTAAAGTAATGCTCAAAATTCTCCAAGCCAGGCTTCAGCAATACATGAACCGTGAACTCACTGATGTTCAAGCTGGTTTTAGAAAAGGCAGAGGAACCAGAGATCAAACTGCCAACATCCGCTGAATCATTGAGAAAGCAAGAGAGTTCCAGAAAAACATCTATTTCTGCTTTATTGACTATGCCAAAGCCTTTGACTATGTGGATCACAATAAACTGTGGAAAATTCTGAAAGAGATGGGAATACCAGACCACCTAACCTGCCTCTTCAGAAATCTGTATGCAGGTCAGGAAGCAACAGTTAGAACTGGACATGGAACAACAGACTGGTTCCAAATAGGAAAAGGAGTACGTCAAGGCTGTATATTGTCACCCTGCTTATTTAACTTCTATGCAGAGTACATCATGCGAAATGCTGGACTGGAAGAAACACAAGGTGGAATCAAGATTGCCGGGAGAAATATCAATAACCTCAGATATGCAGAGGACACCACCCTTATGGCAGAAAGTGAAGAGGAGCTAAAAAGCCTCTTGGTGAAAGTGAAAGAGGAGAGTGAAAAAGTTGGCTTGAAGCTCAACATTCAGAAAACGAAGATCATGGCATCCGGTCCCATCACTTCATGGGAAATAGATGAGGAAACAGTAGAAATAGTGTCAGACTTTATTATGGGGGGCTCCAAAATCAGTGCAGATGGTGACTGCAGCCATGAAATTAAAAGACGCTTATTCCTTGGAAGAAAAGTTATGACCAACCTAGATAGTATATTCTAAAGCAGAGACATTACTTTGCCGACTAAGATCCGTCTAGTCAAGGCTATGGTTTTTCCTGTGGTCATGTATGGATGTGAGAGTTGGACTGTGAAGAAGGCTGAGCACCGAAGAATTGATGCGTTTGAACTGTGGTGTTGGAGAAGACTCTTGAGAGTCCCTTGGACTGCAAGGAGATCCAACCAGTCCATTCCGAAGGAGATCAGCCCTGGGATTTCTTTGGAAGGAATGATGCTAAAGCTGAAGCTCCAGTACTTTGGCCACCTCATGTGAAGAGTTGACTCATTGGAAAAGACTCTGATGCTGGTAGAGACTGGGGGAGGAGGAGAATGGGACAACCCAGGATGGGATGGCTGGATGGCATCACAGACTCGATGGACGTGCGTCTGAGTGAACTCTGGGAGTTGGTGATGGACAGGGAGGTCTGGCGTGCTGCGATTCATGGGGTCGCAAAGAGTCGGACACGACTGAGCGACTGAACTGAACTGAACAAGAAGGAAAGGGCTTCCCTTGTGGCTCAGATGGTAAAGAGTCTGCCTGCAACACAGGAGACCTGGTTTCAACTTCTGGGTCAGGAAGATCCCCTGGAGAAGGGAATGGCCACCCACTCCAGTATTCTCGTCTTGAGAATTTCATGGACAGAGGAACCTGCTGGCTACAGTCCATGGGTCACAAAGAGTTGGACATGACAGAGTGACTAACCCTTTCAAGAAGGAAATCTGCAGTGAGAAATCAACTGGCCCTGAGATCACAGACCCAGAAGAAAGACTTGGACCTCCCTGGCAGTGCAGTGGTAAGAATCCTCCTTGCAGGGGCGGTCCTAAGATGGCGGAGGAATAGGACAGGGAGACCACCTTCTCCCCAACAAATTCATCCAAAGAACATTTGAACGCCGAGCAAATTCCACAAAACAACTTCTTAATGCTGGCAGGGGACATCAGGCACCCAGAAAGGCAGGCTATTGTCTTTGAAAGGAGATGGAGAAGTCTTGAGGGTACTGTAAGAATAAGACTGAAAACCAGAGGCAGGAGGCTTAAGTCCAAATCCTGAGAACACCAGAGAACTCCTGACTCCAGGGAACATTAATCAATAGGAGCTCATCAAATGCCTCCATACCTACACTGAAACCAAGTACCACCCAAGGGCCAACAAGTTCCAGAGAAAGACATACCACACAAATTCTCCAGCAACCCAGGAACATAGCCCTCAGCTTCAATATACAGGCTGCCCAAAGTCACTCTAAAAACATAAACATCTCAAAACTCATTACTGGACACTTCAGCACACTCCAGAGAGAAGAAATCCAGCTCCACCCACCAGGACACAGACACAAGCTTCCTTAACCAGGAAACTTTGACGAACCACATGTCCAACCCCACCCACAGTGAGGAACCTCCACAATAAAGAGGAACCACAAACTGCTAGAATATGGAAAGGCCACCCCAAACCCAGGATGAGATGGCTGGATGGCATCACGAACTCGATGGATGTGAGTCTGAGTGAACTCTAGGAGACAGTGATGGACAGGGAGGCCTGGCGTGCTGTGATTCATGGGTTCGCAAAGAGTCAGACACGACTGAGCAAATTAACTGAACTGAACTGAACTGAACCCCAAACACAGCAATATAAACAAGATGAAGAGACAGAGGAATACCCGGCAGGTAAAGGAACAGGATAAATGCCCATCAAATCAAACAAAAGAGGAAGAGATAGGGAATCTACCTGATAAAGAATTCCGAATAATAATAGTGAAAATGATCCAAAATCTTGAAAACAAAATGGAGTTACAGATAAATAGCCTGGAGACAAAGATCGAGAAGATGCAAGAAATGTTTAACAAGGACCTAGAAGAAATAAAAAAGAGTCAATATATAATGAATAATGCAATAAATGAGATAAAAAACACTCTGGAGGGAACCAACAGTAGAAAAACGGAGGCAGAAGATAGGATTAGTGAGGCAGAAGATAGAATGGTAGAAATAATGAAACAGAGAGGAAAAAAGAATTAAAAGAAATGAGGACAACCTCAGAGACCTCTGGGACAATGTTAAATGCCCAAACATTCAAATCATAGGAGTCCCAGAAGAAGACAAAAAGAAAGGCCATGAGAAAATACTTGAGGAAATAATAGTTGAAAACTTCCCTAAAATGGGGAAGGAAATAGTCATCCAAGCCCAAGAAACCCAGAGAGTTCCAAACAGGATATACCCAAGGTGAAACACCCCAAGACACATATTAATCAAATTAACAAAAATCAAACACGAAGAACAAATATTAAAAGCAGCAAGGGAAAAACAAAAAATAACACACAAGGGGATTCCCATAAGGGTAACAGCAGATCTTTCAATAGGAACTCTTCAGGCCAGGAGGGAATGGCAGGACATACTTAAAGTGATGAAAGAAAATAACCTACAGCCCAGATTACTGTACCCAGCAAGGATCTCATTCAAATATGAAGGAGAAATCAAAAGCTTTACAGACAAGCAAAAGCTGAGAGAATTCAGCACCAGCAAACCAGCTCTCCAACATATGCTAAAGGATCTTCTCTAGACAGGAAACATAAAAAGGGTGTATAAACTCGAACCCAAAACAATAAAGTAAATGGCAATGGGATCATACTTATCAATAATTACCTCAAATGTAAATGGGTTGAATGCCCCAACCAAAAGAAAAAGACTGGCTGAATGGATACGTAAACAAGACCCTTATATATGTTGTCTTCATGAGACCCACCTCGAAACTAGGGACACATACAGACTGAAAGTGAAGGGCTGGAAAAAGATATTCCACATAAATAGAGACTAAAAGAAAGCAGGAGTAGCAATACTCATATCAGATAAAATAGACTTTAAAACAAAGGCTGTGAAAAGAGATAAAGAAGGCCACTATGTAATGATCAAAGGATCAATCCAAGAAGAAGATATAACAATTATAAATATATATGCACCCAATATAGGAGCACCGCAATATGTAAGACAAATGCTAACAAGTATGAAAGGGGAAATTAACAATAACACAATAATAATGGGAGACTTTAATAACCCACTCACACCTATGGATAGATCAACTAAACGGAAAACTAACAAGGAAAGACAAACTTTAAATGACACAATAGACCAGTTAGACCTAATTGATATCTAGAGGACATTTCACCCCCAAAACAATGAATTTCACCTTTTTCTCAAGCGCACACGGAACCTTCTCCAGGATAGATCACATCCTGGGCCATAAATCTAGCCTTGGTAAATTCAAAAAAATTGAAATCATTCCAAGCATCTTTTCTGACCACATGCAGTAAGATTAGATGTCAATTACAGGAGAAAAACTATTAAAAATTCCAACATATGGAGGCTGAACAACATGCTGCTGAATAACCAACAAATCACAGAAGAAATCAAAAAAGAAATCAAAATATGCATAGAAACAAATGAAAATGAAAACACAACAACCCAAAACCTATGGGACACTGTAAAAGCAGTGCTAAGGGGAAGGTTCATAGCAATACAGGCCTACCTCAAGAAACAAGAAAAAAGTCAAATAAATAACCTAACTTAACACCTAAAGCAACTAGAAAAGGAAGAAATGAAGAACCCCAGGGTTAGTAGAAGGAAAGAAATCTTAAAAATTAGGGCAGAAATAAATGCAAAAGAAACAAAAGAGACCATAGCAAAAATCAACAAAGCAAAAAGCTGGTTCTTTGAAAGGATAAATAAAATTGACAAACCATTAGCCAGACTCATCAAGAAACAAAGGGAGAAAAATCAAATCAATAAAATTAGAAATGAAAATGGAGAGATCACAACAGACAACACAGAAATACAAAGGATCATAAGAGACTACTATCAGCAATTATATGCCAATAAAATGGACAACTTGGAAGAAATGGACAAATTCTTAGAAAAGTACAACTTTCCAAAACTGAACCAGGAAGAAATAGAAAATCTTAACAGACCCATCACAAGCACGGAAATTGAAACTGTAATCAGAAATCTTCCAGCAAACAAAAGCCCAGGACCAGATGGCTTTACAGCTGAATTCTACCAAAAATTTAGAGAAGAGCGAACACCTATCCTACTCAAACTCTTCCAGAAAATGCAGAGGAAGGTAAACTTCCAAACTCATTCTATGAGGCCACCATCACCCTAATTCCAAAACCTGACAAAGATGACACAAAAAAAGAAAACTACAGGCCAATATCACTGATGAACATAGATGCAAAAATCTTTAACAAAATTCTAGCAAACAGAATCCAACAAGAGATTAAAAAGATCATATATCATGACCAAGTGGGCTTTATCCCAGGGATGCAAGGATTCTTCAATATCTGCAAATCAATCAATGTAATACACCACATTAACAAATTGAAAAATAAAAGCCATATGATTATCTCAATAGATGCAGAGAAAGCCTTTGACAAAACTTAACATCCATTTATGATAAAAACCCTCCAGAATGCAAGAATAGAAGAAACATACCTCAACATAACAAAAGCTATATATGACAAACCCACAGCAAACATTATCCTCAATGGTGAAAAACTGAAAGCATTTCCCCTAAAGTTAGGAACAAGACAAGGGTGCCCACTCTCACCATTACTATTCAACATAATTTTGGAAGTTTTGGCCATAGCAATTAGAGCAGAAAAAGAAATAAAAGGAATCCAGGTTGGAAAAGAAGAAGTAAAACTTTCCCTGTTTGCAGATGACATGATCCTCTACATAGAAAATCCTAAAGACTCCACCAGAAAATTATTAGAGCTAATCAATGAATATAGTAAAATTGCAGCATATAAAATCAACACACAGAAATCCCTTGCATTCTTATACACTAATAATGAGCAAACAGAAAGAGAAATTAAGGAAACAATTCCATTTACCATTGCAACGAAAAGAATAAAATACTTAGGAATATATCTACCTAAAGAAACAAACAGAGAAGGAAATGGCAACCCACTCCAGTGTTCTTGCCTGGAGAATCCCAGGGATGGGGGAGCCTGGTGGCCTGCTGTCTATGGGGTCACACAGAGTCAGACATGACTGAAGTGACTTAGCACCAGCAGCAAAGAAACAAAAGACCTACATATAGAAAACTATAAAACACTGGTGAAAGAAATCAAAGAGGACACAAATAGATGGAGAAATATACCGTGTTCACGGATCAGAAGAATCAATATAGTGAAAATGAGTATACTACCCAAAGCAATCTGTAGATTCAATGCAATCCCTATCAAGCTACCAGTGGTATTTTTCACAGAGCTAGAACAGATAATTTCACAATTTGTACGGAAATACAAAAAACCTCAAATAGCCAAAGCAATCTTGAGAAAGAAGAATGGAACTGGAGGAATCAACTTGCCTGACTTCAGGCTCTACTACAAAGCCACAGTCATCAAGACAGTATGGTACTGGCACAAAGACAGAAATATAGATCAACAGAACAAAATAGAAAGCCCAGAGATAATCCACACACCTATGGTCACCTTATCTTTGACAAAGGAGACAAGAAAATACAATGGAAAAAAGACAATCTCTTTAACAAGTGGTGCTGGGAAAACTGGTCAATGACTTGTGAAAAAATGAAACTAGAACACTTTCTAACACATTACACAAAAATAAACTCAAAATGGATTAAAGATCTAAACGTAAGGCCAGAAACTATAAAACTCTTAGAAGAAAACATAGGCAAAACACTCTTGGACATAAACCACAGCAGGATCTTCTATGACCCACCTCCCAGAATATTGGAAATAAAAGCAAAAATAAACAAATGGGACCTAATTAAAATTAAAAGCTTTTGCACAACAAAGGAAACTATAAGCAAGGTGAAAAGACAGCCTTCAGAATGGGAGAAAATAATAGCAAATTAAGCAACTGACAACGAACTAATCTCAAAAATATACAAGCAACTCCTGCAGCTCAATTCCAGAAAAATAAATGACCCAATGAAAAAATAGGCCAAAGAACAAAACAGACATTTCTCCGAAGAAGACATACAGATGGCTGACAAACACATGAAAAGATGCTCAACATCACTCATTATCAGAGAAATGCAAATCAAGACCACAATGAGGTACCATTTCATGCCAGTCAGAATGGCTGCTATCCAAAAGTCTACAAGCAATAAATGCTGGAGGGGGTGTGGAGAAAAAGGAACACTTTTACGCTGTTGGTGGGAATGCAAACTAGTATAGCCACTATGGAGAACAGTGTGGAGATTCCTTAAAAAACTGGAAATAGAACTGCCATATGACCCAGCAATCCCACTGCTGGGCATACACACCGAGGAAACCAGAACTGAAAGAGACACATGTACCCCAATGTTCATTGCAGCATTGTTTATAATAGCTGGGACATGGAAACAACCTAGATGTCCATCAGCAGATGAACGGATAAGAAAGCTGTGGTACATATACACAATGGACTATTACTCACACATTAAAAACAATACATTTGAATCAGTTCTAATGAGGTGGATGAAACTGGAGCCTATTATACAGAGTGAAGTAAGCCAGAAAGAAAAACACCAATACAGTATACTAATGCATATATATGGAATTTAGAAAGATGGTAACGATAACCCTGTATGCGAGACAGCAAAAGAGACACAGATGTATAGAACAGTCTTTTGGACTCTGTGGGAGAGGGCAAGGGTTGAATGGTTTGGGAGAATGGCATTGAAACATACATATTATCATATGTGAAACGGATCGCCAGTCCAGGTTCGATGCATGATACAGGGTGCTCGGGACTGGTGCACTGGGATTACCCAGAGGGATGAGATAGAGAGGGAGGTGGGAGGGGGGTTCAGGATGGGGAACACATGTACACCCATGGTGGATTCATGTCAATGTATGGCAAAACCAACACAATATTGTAAAGTAATTAGGCTCCAAAAAATTAATTTATTTATTAATTGTTAAAAAAAAAAATCCTCCTTGCAATGTAGGGGACACAATTTCTATCCCTGGCCTGGGAAGATTCCACATGCCACATGGCAACTAAGCCCATGTATCATAACCGCTGTGCCGGTGCTCTAGAGATCGTGCTCCACAACAAGAGAAGCCACTGCAATGAGAAGCCCATGCACTGCAACCAAAGAGTAATCCCTACTTGCCGCAATTAGAGAAAGCCGCAGCACTGCGCCCAACACCCAGTGCAGCCATAAACATGTAAATAAATAAAAAATTTTTAAAAGAGAGACAGACTTGGATGCTTGAGGAGGGCCAATAGCAGACATACTGATTCTCCACACCATCACATTAAGAGGAACGGTCCTTATGTTGGATCATACACATGCTTCACAGACTTTAGGGGCAAAAATACACATTTCTCTATTATTCTTTAGCTTGATATCACAATGATCCAAGGAATTAATGCAATGGCTACTACCATGTTTAGGGTTGTGATCCATAAGTACTTCAGAGTATCTCAAGCAGCCTGATTACTGCCAACTTAAATGCATAATTCTTTCCTGGCCTTCAGGAGAAATGTGTTGACATTGAGGCTTAGTTATCAATGTTATGAGAAAAAAAAAAACAATAGATATTGACTAGCTTGACTTCAAATATTTTATTACTGTCCTATAGCTTTCATTAAAAGAACTGGCTTTATTCAATTTGGAATACAATTGGAAGTGAAAGGCTTTTCACTTTCACTTTCTCATTATATCCAGATGAGCTATGTTACTCATCTATTAATTAAACTATAGAGAGTTAATGGAGGATGAAGGAAATGGGATGAAAAAGAGCTAAATACATATAAGTTTCATTTATATTGACTTATCTCCTTCCCTGAAATATCAGCAAAATACAAACTAAGGTTCTGTTCTGGCCCATGTTCACTTTAATGTATTTACCATTTGTTTTTCATACAGAACTATTTGGTCAAGTAAGTATTCATGCCTTCTTCGCAAATAGTCACAAAAAGTATTACCAGGGCTTAAGCCAAATTACCTTGTCTACAAACCTTGGCTGGCTCACATCTGGAGCAATTAACATATTTTGAAAATTGTCCAAGAAATTCGTAAATCAATAGATTTCCCTTCCTGAAAAGCCAATTTCCTAAACAGTCAATGAGATGGCTTTTGAGACCCACACCAACTAAATAGGAAAGTAATAGTGTTCCTATCTTAACAGGAAACTCATGATTGCAGGTGCTGCTGCCCTCATTATACCATAATAGGATTTCAAAAGAATCTTTTCTGAATTAAAAAATATTCCATCTATTTGCTGTGCAATACCCTCTTCAATCTTTCATACTAAATGATAGATATGGAAAGTAAGGAGGGGCACATATTGTCCTTTTCTCCAGGAAGCAAGTCAGGTTTTTTATTTCATTATCCCTTCTCCTACTTGTTTGTTTTTTTTTTAATTAAGTAAATTTCTATTTAATCAGAGTCACTACAGAAAAGAATTTTTTTAAAAGTAAAATGGTAAAATAGTTTTCGGTAACAGAAATTTATCTAGAGTTAAAAATGGAAACACATCTTCATGACAAAGCTTTAATGGCAGATATAAGCTAGCATTTTCTATTTACCAAATACCAAAAACATTTAACACACAACAACTTAACCAGGATGCAACATCTTTGCATTCTGAATCATGATTTACACAGTTCAAAACCCAGGCATTTGAAAGGTTAAAAGAGTAACTCACAATATGCAGTCACGCAGCGTCCCGGGTCTCAGAGCCTTCCAAAGCTGTAAGGACAGATTTGCTCGCCGGCAGTTCTCTGGCCCTGCAACTGAGATCACTCATAATTAATGAATAATTTACTTGAATACTTGACAGCTCAGTAAGCCGTTTGTGTAAGGCTGTTACTTTTACTTCTTCTGTAGTTGCCTTTGCAAACAGGAAACAGGAAACACACCTACAAGAACACTGACAGACCTCAGCCTAATTGGTCTTTTCTCAAAGTACTCAGTGGAGAGTCTTGTACCACAGACATGATATGTCCCTAAAAGAGCAATACTCAAATCCTTCTATTGCAGAGTTTAAAATCTTTTAGACAGGTGCCATGCAGCCAATTTATTACAAGCATTTTAGTAATATTCAGGCCTTATGATCTTAATCCTGGAAGGACTATAAATTTCAATATATATATAATATTTATAAATATATACATATCAACACATATATGTTTATATATAAGTACAAATATCTAATACATTAAGCAATATATTATTTAAATATAGATTATTTAAAACAATAAGCAGCATATTAAAGTAATATATATAATTTTCCTGGAATATATGTGGAAACTATCATTTAGGAATCTTTTGTCTATACGTAACAGAAAACCCAGCTCAAAATCCCTTCAACAAATAAATAACAAAACAAGAAAATATTTTGGTTTATTGAGTTGGGAAGAGAAACCTGGATATAGGGCTGGTTTTAGGAAAAGAGTTTCACTATGTATATCTCTTGATTCTCTGCAAGTCTCTTAGCATGGTATTTTCTGTAGAGTGACTTCACCTTCTCGCTGCCTTTCCTCTTGGTGCAGACAAATAACTTCAGTGGTTCAAGATCACACATCCATCTTCCAAGAGGGCAGTGTTAGCGTGCTGCCAGTCTCAAGCTCTGAAGTCATTCTGACTGCCCATCACTGAATCAGTCACTGTACTTTGCTGAATGGCTTTAATCAAGCCTTATCCTTGTGAGAGGTTACAGCCTATCTCTCTCTCTCTCTCTCTCTCAGTCACTCAGTCATGTCTGACTCTTTTTGACCCCATGGACTGTAGCCCCGCCAGACTCTTCTGTCCATGGAATTTTTCAAGCAAGCATACTGGAATGGGTAGCCATCCTACTCCAGGGAATCTTCCCCTGAGTCTCTTGAGTCTCCTGCATTAGCAGGCAGGTTCTGTACCACTGGTTCCACATGGGAAACCCAGACATAAGGGTAGGAATTTCTAAAGAAAAATCACATGGAAGGGCATTCAGGTTACTAAGAGGAAGGGGCAAGGGGGAAAGGAATATTGGAGGAAATCAACAAATGTCCGCCATGACAATGTTTGGCAATAATCCGAAGATTGGTATTTGAGGATGTGTATCTATGAAAATACTGGATCTTGGGTTATCTAAAGATGTCTGAAAGAGAATGAGCTGAGGTTCAAGACATATTGATTACCCAAATCTTTGCATCTAGTAAGATTTTCTATTAACATTATGTTTTTATGTCTCCTAAGAAAATAGTTTCAGAATTTCTCCACTTTGTTTATGAAACACATAAATAGTGTATAAAGTGTGCTTGCACACGATCTTCCACCTTGTTATTCAAACAACCCTGCTAGGTAGATAGATAACCCTGGCGGGAGCTTAGAGAGCTGGGTAGATATTGCGCTTAACTCTCCAACACTCAGTCTACTCTTTGTTCTAACTGGACCTTGATTTTACTCAGGGCAGCAATTTGCCCTGTTTAAACCATAGCTAAGGATGGGCAGGTGAAACACTTTGGGCCCTGGACATGTAAGCTGAAAGTACTAGGTAGAGCTTCTGGAACAGCTCTATTAAAGGGCTCTGGTGTTTGCTTTCTGCCCTTCCCCTTCCAATGCCTGAAACACCAATAAAATGCCAGAGGTGGAGCCATATCTTGCAATCACGGAGTGGCAAGTGTACCACATGCTGGGACGACCAAATTGAAGGAGAAGCCACTATACCGGGCCTTGTCTGCCTCCTCCTGGGCTATTAGATGAGAAAAACCTCTATACTGTTAAGCCACCATAGAAGGGATCTTGTCCCGTGCAGCTAAACATACACCTATACAAAGAAGCTTAACAATCTGGTTATGACAGATCAAGGCTTAACCCCAGGTTTCTCGACTCTCTGTGTTGCCTCTCCATAAGCAGAATCCATACTCTGAATACCATACAAACAGGCATTTTAAATTTATGCTTTCTTTTTAACAAAGAGCTTGTTTAAATGATCTGAGTCATAGCTATGATGCCAAGAGGGGATTCTCTCACCACTCTTCTGGTTTTGGTTTCTTTAACTTTCTAACATGTAACACTCAAGCACTTGCAAAATTTCTAAGACAAGAATGCCTTAGCCGCAGAAAAACAAACCTAGGGTCATTTGACCAAAATTTCTTTCAAGACTACCTAAGGGAGAATTGACCATCTCCCCAGATTTAGCCAGGGATGAGTTTTCTCCCTAGACTTTCTCACTGACTTAGTTATTAAAAAACAACAGAAGACTTCTGGTGTCTGGCTCCATGTATAAGGAGCTTGGAAGTCACCACTCTCTCTTAACAACAAATAGAAATCAACAACTCTTCTTGGATTCACAAACCGCTGCACCCAAGATTGGAGAGACCAGCAGGGGAATACAGGAGTCTCAGAGACTTGCCAGCAGAAACCACCGCATGAAGCCCTGTACCAGGGCAAGAAAACCTGAACTGTGGTTGACTAATAGCTGGGGTCTCTGTGAGGACAACTCTGAGAGTTCAACACTGCAGGGGGACACAGTCATGATGGAGGGCAGTCCTTACACTACTGTGAGATTTACTTCAAGAAGCTCTACCAGATTCCCACAGTAAATACCAAAGGAAAGTCAGTTCAGGTTTCTGGAACAGAGTGGGTAAAAGAGCATTTTGAAATATGCCGGAGCACTCTGTTCTTGCCCTCAGGGGAAACTAGTTACCAGAGACTGACCTGCAAGTGCATCCTCAGAACCCAACTGACCTGGAGAAGTGTAGGGCCCTAAGTGGGAAACCTTAAAAAAGATGGGTTAGTTTTGCGGTCAGAAACTAAGATGGCGCCTGGCAGAAGAGATAGGGGCGTGGTCTATGTTAAAGTTTTTGATTGGCTTTCTTGATTTCCATGCACATGGACACTGTGTGATCACCATAGACTCCTGTTATAATGAAGGCATTTGACGATTTGACCTTCAACGAGATTGGTGCAACTATGGCATATTACAATCTGACCTTTAACGTGATTGGTGCAACTATGGCATATTACGATTTGACCTTTAACGTGATTGGTGCAACTATGGAAAGTCCCTCGCAAAACCCCCTGCTTGCCTATATAAACCAAGAGTTTGTGGCAATAAAGCGGAACTGCTCAGATGGAACCCCTGTCACGTCTGATTGTCTCTCCCTCGACGAGGGGCTGGGTTGGCCGACAGCAGGCTCACCTCTCCTCAGGACCCCTCGGCTTTGCTGAGGGAAGTTCCACTGCCTCTCTCTTTCTGTGGAGCGCCCCCCGCAGAGAAGAGCAATACTCAGCTCAGACTCCTCCAGGTATCCACTATGGGAGAAGGGCAATACTCAGCTTCAGACTCCTCCAGGCATCCACTATGGGAGAAAGGACTACTCGACTGCAACCCACTCTAGCCATCCTGTACCACCTACGTGAGGAGAAAGAGCTGAGAAACACTCATGAAGATCGCAGCCTAGAGGCACAGGCTCACCAAAATACTGAGTGAGACCTGATCACAGGATACATAGAATATTTCTTTTCCCTGAAAACTCATGACCACATTACTGAGAATCTATTTACAGCAGTTTCTTTTACTCACTACAACATGTCTGGCTATCAAGAAAAAATTACAAGGCTTGCCAAAAGAAAAAGAAAAAAAAAAAGCCCACAGTTTTTAGAGACAGAGAATCAGAACCAGCATGGCTAGGAAGCTGGAACTAAAAGATAACAGAGCTCTCACGAAGGTTGGAGTCATTTACCGAGCAGAAAGTCAAGGAGGAGCCACACCTAAAGATCAATTCCAGAGGGATTAAGGATTTAGCTGTGAAAAGCAAAATGTTAAAACTTTTGTAGAAGAAAATATAGGAGAACATCCTTCTGACCTCCCAAAGGGGAAAGAGTTCTTAAGGCACAAAAGAGCTAATCACCAAAGGATAGACTGATAAATTTGCCTGCTCTACTATCAAGATTTTGTTTTTCTAAAGGTACAATAAAGAAAGCAGAAGACATGCCAATAAATGAGACAAGTCTGTAACATATGAAATCAACAAAAGACCAGTATTCAGATTATATAAAGACATGTTACAAATCAGTAAGAAAAAGCCAATACAATAGGAAAATGATCAACAGATCTGACATACCATCCCAGAAGAGAATAATATGAATGGTGAATGAATGGTTTTCTTTCTTCCTTTCTGATCAGACTTTTATTTTCTCTTCTTACTTTATTGCATTATTTAGAACTTCTAGTACTATGTTGAATAGGAGTTGTGAAAGAGGGCATTCTTACCTTGCTCTTAATCTTCGAGGAAAGGATTTAGTCTTCCACTGTTAAGTATGCTATTAGCTGCAAGTGTTTCATAGATTTTTTAAAAAATCAATTTTAGAAAGTTTCCTTCTATTCCAATTTTTCTGAAAGCTTTTATTTTATCATGAATGGGTGCTGAATATTGTCAAATGATTTTTCTGCTTCAATTAGTGTAATTTTGATACTTTTTCTTTAGACTGTTTATATGGTAGATTACACTGACTGCTTTTCATACTGAGTGATCTTTGCATTGCTAGAATAAACATCACTTGAACAAAATACAGGATTACTTTTATATACTGCTGAATGCTATTTGCCAATATTTTGTTGAGGGATTTTGCATCCATCCTCATGAGTCATTAGTCTCTACTTGTCTTGTTGTACTGTCTTTTTCAAGTTTAGTTATTAGAATTGCTTCTTATAATGAATTGAGAAGTGTTCCCTTCTCTGACATTTACTGGAAGAGATTTATAGAATTAATGTTTGTGAACCATGAACTTCCAGATGTTCAAGTTGGTTTTAGAAAAGGCCAGAGGAACCAGAGATCAAATTGCCAACATCCTCTGGGTCATCGAAAAAGCAAGAGAATTCCAGAAAAACATCTATTTCTGCTTTATTGACTATGCCAAAGCCTTTGACTGTGTGGATCACAATAAACTGTGGAAAATTCTGAAAGAGATGGGAATACCAGACCCCCTGACCTGCCTCCTGAGAAATCTGTATGCAGGTTAGGAAGCAACAGTTAGAACTGGACATGGAACAACAGACTGGTTCCAAATAGGAAAAGGAGTATGTCAAGGCTGTATATTGTCACCCTGCTTGTTTAACTTCTATGCAGAGTACATAATGAGAAATGCTGGACTGGAAGAAACACAAGCTGGAATCAAGATTGCCAGGAGAAATATCAATAACCTCAGATATGCAGAGGACACCACCCTTATGGCAGAAAGTGAAGAGGAACTAAAAAGCCTCTTGGTGAAAGTGAAAGAGGAGAGTGAGAAAGTTGGCTTAAAACTCAACATTCAGAAAACTAAGATCATGGCATCCGGTCCCATCACTTCACGGCAAATAGATGAGGAAACAGTGGAAACAGTGGCTGACTTTATTTTTCTGGGCTCCAAAATCACCACAGATGGTGATTGCAGCCATGAAATTAAAAGACTCTTACTCCTTGGAAGGAACGTTATGACCAACCTAGACAGCATATTAAAAAGCAGAGACATTACTTTGCCAACAAGGTCCATCTAGTCAAGGCTATGGTTTTTCCAGTGGTCATGTATGGATGTGAGAGTTGGACTATAAAGAAAGCTGAGTGCTGAATAATTGATGCTTTTGAACTGTGGTGTTGGAGAAGACTCTTGAGAGTCCCTTGGACTGCAAGGAGATCCAACCAGTCCATCCTGGGGGAGATCAGTCCTGAGTGTTCGTTGGAAGGACTGATATTGAAGCTGAAACTCCAATACTTTGGCCTCCTAATGCGAAGAGCTAATTCATTGGAAAAGACCCTGATGCTGGGAAATTTTGAGGGCAGGAGGAGAAGGGGACGACAGAGGATGAGACAGTTGGATGGCAACACTAACTCAATGGACATGGGTTTGGGTGGACTCCAGGAGTTGGTGATGGACAGGGAGCCCTTGCTTGCTGCGGTTCATGGGGTTGCAAAGAGTTGGACACGACTGAGAGACTGAACTGAACTGAACTGAACTTCTTTAAATATTTGGTAGACTTTTCCAGTGAAATCTTCTGGAGCTTTCTGTTTGGCACGTTTCTAAACTAATTCAATTTCCTTAGTTGTAAGGCCATTTAAATTATCTATCTTCTTAACAACTTGTGATTGTGCTTTTCAGGAAGTTGGTCTGTTTTACCTAAGTTGTGAAACTTGTATGTGTAGACTTATTTGTCTGAAATATTCTTTTACTATTCTTTTGATGTCAGGAGGTCTATGGTGATATCTCCTTTTTGATACCAGATATTGGTAATTTGGGGCTTTATAGATGGCACAGTGGTAAAGAATCTGGCTGCCAATGCAGCAGACACCGGAGACTCAAAGGATTCTATCCGTGGGTTGGGAAGATTCCTTGGAGGAGGATATGGCAACCCACTCCAGTATTCTTGCCTGGAGAATTCCATGGACAGCAGAGCCTCGCAGGCTGCAATGGGGTTGCTAACAGTTGGACACGACTGGGCATGCAAGCATGCATACTGTTAATGTGTCTTCTCTTTCTTTGATAGTGTTGCGAAAGATTGATCAGTTTTGTCACCATTTTCAAATAAGCAGTTTTTTGCTTGATATATTTTCCTTATTATTTTTCTCTTTTCAGTTTCATTGATTTCTGGTCTTATCTTTATTATGTTCTTCTTTATGCTTGTTTTAGGTTCATTTTGTTCTCTTTTTCCCTGTAGTTTCTTTAAAAAAATTCATTTCTAGAAATGGTAGCTTATAGTATTGATTTGAGACTTCCCTCTTTTTAAAGTAAATATTTAGTGCTATAGATTTCCTTTCAGATCTGCTTTAGCTGAGTCTCACAAATTTTGATATATTGTATTTTCATTCACTTCAATGTATTTGCTTTTAAATTTCTTTGTGACTTCCTCTTTGACCCACAGATCACTTGGAAATTTGTTGGGTTTTTTTCCCAAATGTTTAGAGAATTTCCTGTCATCTCTCTGTTACTGATTTCCATTTTGATTCCACTGTATTTAGAGAATAATACACTCTTTATGATCTTAGTTTTTAAAAATTTGTTGAAGCTCATTTTTATGGTTTGTGGTATATCTTGGCATGTATTTTGTGGCTTGAAAAGAACATATTTTCTGCTGTTGTTGGTTAGATTCTACAAATGTAAATTAGACCTAGTTGATTGGTAGTGTGGTGTTCATCTCCATGACTTCTAGTTTTCTATTTGTTCTATTAATTGCTGAGAGAGGTATATTGAGGCTTCCAATTCTAATTGTGGATCTGTCTATTCTAGCAGCTTTTGCAATTTTGTTTTACATATTTTGTTCTGTTGTTTGGTACACATTTAGGATTTGCATGCCAAATGTGTATCTTTGCTGTCTTTTTTGACTCTTTTGTCATTATGTAATGTCTCTCTCTGTTCTTGGTCATTTTCTTTGCTTTGAAATCTTCTTTATCTGATATTAGTATAATCATTCCTTCTTTCTTTTGATTAATGTTTGCAGGGTATATCCATCTTTCTACTTTCACCCTCTATATTATTGTATTTGAAGGTAGTTTCTTGTAGATATCATACAGTTGAGTCATTTTTTTAGTCAACTGTGTTAATCTCCATCTAATAAATCATTTATTTAGACTATATTTAATGATATTCTTGAGCTAAAGTATGTCATTATATTATTTGTTTTCTGTATGTTCTCTATTTTCTTTTTCTTTATTTTCATTTTCCAATATTATTGTGGATACTTGAACTTTTTCCAGAGTTCCATCCACAGTGTTTCTTTCATTATAACTCTCTGTATAGCTTATTTAATAGCTGCTCTCCAAAAGATTTGGGGACACGGTGGGGGAAGAAGAGGGTGGGACGAATTGAGAAAGTAGCATGGAAACATATACATTATCACATGGTAACTAGTGGCAACTTGCTGTATAACACAGGGAGTTTAACCTGGTGCTCTGTGACAACCTAGAGGGGTGAGAGAGAGGTTCAAGAGGGAAGGGAGATATGTATACTTCTGGCTGATTCATGCTGTACAGCAGAAGCCAACACAGCATTGTAAAACAATTATCCACCAATTAAGAATAAATTTTTTAAAAAAAAGAAAAGATAAATGGGTATATAACAAGGAAATTAAGATACCAGCATAAAAGTAAGAGGAAAAAGCCTTTTCACATTTCCCTTTCTACTGCTTTCCCAGTTCCATTTTCACTCCAGTCTAACAAATGCATTTTAAATAAAATTCACACACACACAAATTGCTCTCCATATTACATTAAATATACATAACTGAACAATGCATTGTTGTTGATGTTATATCAGTCAAAGTAAACCCCTTACCTCCCTTTACATCCCTTTACTCTCCCTCTTTCTAAATTAATTTTTTAAAAATCTCCTTGCATTGAAAATCATATCAGTCAGTGTTATAAATTTTGCTTCAATCATCGAACCTAATTTTAAAAACTTAAGGAAAGTTTATAATACTTACTACTATTTTAATACTTTATATTATTTTTTCTTCCTTCTTATTATTCCAAGAGACCTTCTTTTATCATTTCCTCTTTGTTTGGAGAATTTTCTTTAGCTATTTTTTAAAGATAAGCCTGTTGGTGACAAATTTCTATACTTTTCTTCAACTAACACTGTTTTAATTTCCTCTTCATTTCTGAAGGATATTTTTACTGGATATAGAATTCTGGATTGACAGTTCTCTTTCAGCATTTGAAAACTATTCTGCCACTTCCTTCTGGCCTTCATGATTTCTAATGACAAATCCACTGTCACTCTGATTGTTTTCCCCCCACAGATAAGATTCCAATTCTCTCTCGCTATTTTCAAGATCTTTTCCTTGACTTTATTTTTCAGAAGTTTGGCTATAATATCTTAGTGTTGATTTCTTTGGGTTAATCTTAGTGGGATTTCACTCAACTTCTTGACACTACAGGTCTGTGTTTTCTTCCAAATTTGGCAAATTTTCAGCCTAAAAAACTACCTTTTTAACCTTGTTCTCCTTCTCTCCTTCCAGGATGCTGATGGTACATTTGCTAAACAATTTTCTGTTTGGTGGGGGAGGTGGTAATTTCAAACATTTTATCTGTAAATTCACTGATTCTTTCCTCTGTCCCCTCCAGTCTACTGTTGAGCCCATGAATTGAATTTTTTTTACTTCATTTATTACATTGTTCGGTTTCTAGGTAACTGGAAAATGATAATAAAATTTCAAAAAAAAACACAAAAAATCAAGCCAAAAAAAATTTTTTTTTGAAGTTGCTGAAGGAAACAGCTGTCTTCCACTTCCTAAGAAGTGAACACTTTGATCAGTAGGTAAGGGGTCTTGCATAGCCCTCTGTTAGAACATGCTCTGTGGTTTTCTCTCCAGAGCAATGTAGCTGTTCTGGGCATGACTACCTCCAGGAGACAAGACAGGCAGTTGAGGTAGGAACAAGCAGTATTTCAGCAGTGTTTACCAGTGCTATGAAGTTTTCTTCTGACATCTTCAGTCCAACCCCACCTCATGTCACTTCAGTCCTTCGGCTCCCTCAGACCCTACACTCTGCATGGATTTTTATATCTTTCTCTCCTCTGGCATACTTTTCCTCTGGCATCTGCTTGTTTACCTGGTCTCTTATCCACTTTTGCTTGCATTATGACATTTCATGCATGTGTGGGTTCCCTGACCCAGCTCCTTGACTGGTGCTCTTGACTTAGCTAAGCACCACCTACACATTTCAATGGGTTTACTTTAATCAGTACTTATGTTGCTCTCCAAAGCTAATGGAATCCCAATCTTTCTTTCTTCTCTTCAAGTTGGGGGTGAAGGAGGCTGATTTTAAAACCCCATAGTCTCCTCTCTCTAGGATTTAGTTCTGTGAGATCACCAGCTGCTCTTGATACATGCTCCTTCCATCCCAAGCCCCACAACTAGAGGCAGGAAGAGAAATGGTGGGAGGACAAATTAACACTGAAAAGCTTGATAAATACTAACAGCAAACACTAAAAATAACTAGGCAGAAGTAGTCTACTTTTAGGAATTTCATTTGTGCCTTTGTGTTGGGGGCGAGGAGGAGGGGGAGACACAGCACTGTGGAGAAGGGGGCTGGGGATGTTAATGCTCTGGAGGAGGAGGCACTAGGAGCTTCCTCAGGCAGACAGTACTACCCAACCCTCTCCCCAAAATAGCTCCTTCTCTCTCTCAGCTTTCTCGGGCTTCTGCAGCTCTGCAAATGGCTCCCTCCCTGTGCTGCAAACAGGCATCCCTGCTCTTGCCAGCAGAGAGGAAAAGCAGCTAAGAGATTGCAGGCTGCTTCGCTCCTTGGCCTCACCCTCTCCCAACTGCAGACTATCCGGGCCATCTTTTGACTTTGGCTCCTGGAGACTAGAGGGTGATTGGAATCAGAGTGAGTTGCCTACATATCAGCAAGTCCCCGGTATGCTAGGTGTGACATGGCAAAGTCATTAACTCCACATGACACAATATGCATGGTGGAGACAGAAAATCACAGACTAGGAATTTTACGTGTCCCCAGAAATGCTGCCTAGGACTGGCAGCCAATGTCACTTCTAAGATTGTGCTGTGGATGAATGACCCTGATCATTCATTCCATGGCTAAGATCTCATGATTTAACAAAATGGAGGAGAGCAAGTCTGTTCAGTTCTGTTTCTGTCATTTTTCCCTTCCCTAGTGAGAAATTCAATTATGTTATGAATCAATATGGATCACTAGAGCTGGAGGAAAATACAATGTGAGGGAAATCAATGGTTCCCACTTAGATGAATTACATGCAGTGTTGAGCTCTGCATCATATTTGTCCTGTGCAACCAGCAAAACAGGGAGTATCTCAAGCCTGAGTTTTTCCCCACTGCTCCCCTAACCCCTCCTTCATACCACACACTCTCAATAGCACAGTTGGACAGAAAAAACAAGAAATAAAAAGTGTTTGTTTCTCTTCCCTGCTCTCAAAGTTTCCACCCGTTTATCCAACAACCCCTCCTTCCGTCATGACTTGGATGGAGAAGGAGCCTCCTCCATGCAAAGGCTGATCTCTCTATTTATGTCCACATTCTCTCCCCACCTCCCAGCATCATCCACAGCTTGATCCATCCTTATCCCCTTCACTCCTCTTATATCTTCAAGATGCTACTTCCTTCATTTCCTTCTCTGAAGCTGAAAAAGCTTCAACCTCTCTAATCCGATAAATCTGTCTTCTAGTTTGTTACCCTTTACCAACCCATTTCTCTCCTCCTCTTCTTTATCATGCTTCCTAAAAGAAGGGTCTACACTGATTATTTCCAAATCCATTCCTTTATTTACTGCTTAACCCACAAAATCAGACCTTCATCTGCCTTCTTCAAAATGCCTAATGACTTCCAGGTTGCCAAATGCAATGACCTTGATCTTTCTGCTTATTTATCATGAATCCCACTCTGTGCTCTGATGCCATGATGGTACAGCATCCTAGCTTTCCTAGGACCCATCTGTCCATTCCTAAGCTCTTCCACTATCTCCTCTTCTGACCATCCATAAACACGGCAATTCCCATAGTCTAGGGTTTCCAGATTTAATAAATAAAAATATAGATTGCCCAGTTAAATATGAATTTCAGATCAGCAGTGAATAAATATGTCCTAAATATTTCATGGGATAGTCTTATACCAAAACATTATTCCTTTAACCAAGCATCCTGTATTTTACAGACAACTCCACAGTATTTATTTCTTTAATGCTCATCACAAATTTCCTCCCGCTTTCTATGTCCTTGTCCTCATGATTGTCTTATCTCAGATCATTTCTAAACCTTCATCTCTAGCACCAACCCCCTCCCCTGCTTCCTCTCTTTCTCTCTACATCTGATATGTTTCTCTGTTTTGCCTTTGATATTCTATAGCATTTTCAGTTCATTATACATAACACTGAACTTATTATTTTAGACCTCAAATCTACTTCTCCATCTGGCTTCTCTAACTCTAGTAATATCTTCTCCAGCCTTTGAATCACCTCAGCCTTAAATCTAGTAGCCTTCCTAGTCATCTGGATGAATCTTAGTCAATTTTATCCTCACCAGCTTTCTTAGATCTTTTTTCCCGTTTCCATGGATACTGCTAACTTGTAGTCATTTCAGTATGACTACAAATCACCCAGGCTATCCAGGTTATTGAAATCACTTTCTGATTAGTCCCCCTAATTCTATTCTCACCCACCTTTCATCCCTCCACAAACTGTCACTTAGTTAACATCCTAATTAAAGTGCCAATATGGATATGCCGCTTTATTGGTCAAGGAAGCTCTCTGCTGGTTCCTGGTTAAAGTTCAAGTTCCCTAGCCAGCATTTAGGGACATCTATGAGTTGACTTTTCTCCTCTTACCTCCTGTGGTCGCCTCTATGCACTCTAAGCTCAAGGCATATCAGAACACATTGTTGGGGCCTTCCTATCAGTTTGCTTACACTTAGTAGACTACTTTGAGGGCAACTCTTGCAGTTTCTGCATAAATATATGCTCACTAAATGCTTGTTGAATCTGTGAGGTTTTAGTCGCTCTGTAGTGTTTGACTCTTTGCGACACCATGGACTGTAGTCCGCCAGGCTCCTCAGTCCATGGAATTCTCCAGGCAAGAATACCGGAGTGGATAGCCATTCCCTTCTCCAGGGAATCTTCCTGACCCAGGGATTGAACCCGGGTCTCCTGCATTGAATTGTGAAGTCAGTTCTAAATTATACACATCAACAGGATGAAGTAATTAAATCTACAAATCACTTATATGATAATGCGAGTGGATGTACTTTTCCACAAACCCATTGCTGGCTTACTTTAAATAAATGGGTGATGTCAAGCTCTCATAAGCATCTCATATCCTTTGATGTCAAGTCACAGCTGGATTTTGATAAGACTCTGGGGCAGAGACTGACATAGACCCCACCCACTCTTGCTCTCAGGAGCTTCTCTTGATTTACTTTTTAAACTGAATTCTTCCCCATTTCTCTCTTTTCTTACACATGGAAAGTTATAATATTCTCTGTAAACATCCTTGAATTCTATTACATAAATCTCCAAATAACTACATATTCTAAATTGCTGCCAACCCCACATGCTGATTCAAAAACATTTGAGCACTTTAATAATTTAAATCAGGGGTCTTCTATGGGCCAGATAATAAACATTTTCACCTTTGCAGTCTCTGCTGCAACTACTAAATTTGCTATTGTGTCAGAAGGCAGCATTGTTGACACAAAAACAAATGAGCCAGTCTGTATGCCAATAAAACTTTACCTACAAAAATAGGCAGCCAGCATTTGGGTCATTGTCTGCCAACTCCCAACCTAAATCAAGCTTCTGTTGAACAATTGACTTCATATTTTCTTTACAAACTCTTTCATTGTGGTCACTTGATTAGAAAGAATACTAGAATTTCACTTGATATGGTCTTTTCTTTTTCACAAGGTTACTGTTAAATCAAATTCAGGACCCTGATTGAGTGAGGGGACATAAGAAGTGGGCACTGGAAGCTCTCTCTGAGACTCTCCCCCCAGCCTTGTGGATCCTACACCAGGATTGGGGCAGGACAAGGCCAATGGACTGAGGAACTCACTCTCCTTGGGCACAAATTTTCAGGGGGCACCATAAAGCTTAATAATCAAAATAAATATTTTAATGCAGTATTTTAAAAAGTCAACATTATTTTCAATGTTGTTTTGTTTATCATAGATTTTTTTCTTTTTTTGCATTAGTTTTGATTTTTTAAAAATATTGCATTGGGATTTCCCTTGTAGTCCAGTGGTTAAGACTCCACGCTCCCAATGCAGGGGGCCTGGGTTCAATCCCTGGTCAGGAAACCAGATCCCACATGCTGCAGCTAAGACCTGGCACAGCCAAATAAAATAAATAATATATACACATATACTCACAAACACATTGTATTAGGCATTATTTATCTCAATTACAAAATTTCATGGGTATATGGTGTCCTTGTTAATTTGGTGCCAAAACGAGTGCCCTACTCATCTTCTTCCCCATTTCTTAGCACCAGATCCATGTCACCCTGTGGATGCATTATCAGCACCCCTCCTCCTTTCAGAGAACAATGTACATCTATTTAATGTTACCTTTGGACTAGATCATTCCTCTGAGCAGCTTTGACATGACTTTGGTTCCTGGACCTGCCTCAGATACAGACAGGTTTGAAGCATACAGACACTCTTGTACCAGATTCTTTAGAGTCACTTCTTGAGGAACATGTTAAGGTGAAAAGGGAATTAAAGTTTTATATAACACACACTAAGTCCCAAGTGACACTAGCGTAAGGAACTTCATAATTGTTCATGGCAAGTCAATGTGGTTTTGTAGACATTCTTTTGTATGAATAAGGAAATGGAGGCTCAATAAACCGAGATTATTGAAAATACTAAAGCCAGGTAGAAGCTTCAGGAAGCTTAAATCGTGTCCTACTCTTGAGACCCCATGGGTCTCGTCAAGAAGCTAACACTGTGGACGTGGCATTTTCTTGCCTTCCAGCCTTACGTTTGCACAGAACCTCTCTCATGTATAGAGACAGTTCCAGTGCTTCACCTCATTTGAGCTTCATGATAATCCTGGGAGATAAAAGTGTCATATTTAAGACATGCTAGTACAGACTCACCAATTCTATTGTATTGGGCATATTCAAAATGTTAAGTAATATAACCCAAGTGAAGTGAAGTCTCTTAGTTATGTCCAACTCTTCGCAATCTCATGGACTGTAGCCCACCAGGCTTCTCTGTCCATGGGATTTTCCAGGCAAGAGTACTGTAGTGGGTTGCCATTTCCTTCTCCAGGGGATCTTCTGGGCCCAGGGATCAAACCCAGGTCTCCTGCATTGCAGGCAGACGCTTTACCTGCTGAGCCACCAGGGAAGCCCAATATATAACCCAAGGTCACCAGTTAGTAAGTGTCAAAACTAGAATTATAAATGCAGGTCATCTGAGGCCTGGTGAGTTTCGTTACATTTCCCCTACTATAGAGAAGCACATTCAGTATACGTAACTTTGACCTAATACCACCCATATTTATATCACAGAGAGAACCCAGAAGGAATAATGTCTGGGACTAGAAGTTTTCATAGAAGGAAACTCGCACATAAGGGAAGGAGCCTAAGTATTGAGTGATATCTACCCTGATAAGGAAGTCCTGAGATAAATAGAGGATTAGGTCGAGAAACAACAGTTAGAACCAGACGTGTAACAACAGACTGATTCAAAATTGGTAAAGGAGTACATCAAGGCTGTATACTCTCACTCTGTTTATTTAACTTCTGTGCAGAGCACATCATGTGAAATGCCAGGCTGGATCAATCACAAGCTGGAATCAAGATTGCTGGGAGAAATATCAATAACCTCAGATATGAGCTGTCACTCTAAAGGCACAAAGTGAAAAGGAACTAAAGAGCCCCTTGATAAGGGTGAAAGAGGAGAGTGAAAAAACTGGCTGAAGACCCAACATTCAAAAAACTAAGATCATGACATCTGGTCCCATCCCTTCATGGCAAATAGATGAGGAAAAAGTGGAACCAGTGATAGATTTTATTTTCTTGGGCTCCAAAATCACTGTGGATGCTAACTGCAGCCATAAAATTAAAAGATGATGGCCTCTTGGAAGAAAAACCATGACAAACATAGACAGCATGTTAAAAACCAGACACATCACTTTGCCGACAAAGGTGCATATAGTCAAAGATATTGTTTTTCCAGTAGTCATGTACATACGTGAAAATTGGACCATAAAGTAGGCTAAGCACCAAAGAATTGATGCTTTTGAACTTTGGTGCTGGAGAAGACTCTTGAGAGTCCCTTGGGCAACAAGGAGATGAAACCAGTCAATCCTAAAGAAAATCAACCCTGAATATTCATTTGAAGGACTGATGGTAGCTCAGTTGGTAAAGAATCTGCCTGCAGTGCAGGAGACCTGGGTTCGATCCCTGGGTCAAGAAGATCTCCTGGAGAAGGAAATGGCAACCCACTCCAGTATTCTTGCCTGGAGAATTTCATGGACAAAGGAGCCTGGTGGGCTACAGTCCATGGGTTCTCAAGAGTTGGACACGGTTTAACAACAAAACCACTACCACCAAAGCTGAAGTTCCAATACTTTGGCCACCTGAATCAAAGAGCCGACTCTTTGGAAAAGACCCTGATGCTGGAAAGACTGAAGGCAGGAGGAGAAGGGGGCAACAGAGGATGAGATATTTGGATGGCATCACTGATTCAATGGACATGAACTTGAGCAAATTCCAGGAGACAGGGAAGGACAGGGAAGCCTGGCATACTGCAGTCCATGGGGTCACAAAGAGTCAGACTCAACTTAGTGACTGAACAGCAACAGAAGATGGAGGCAGGAAAAGGCTCAGAAGGATAAGGCCGACTTTGGCCTGCTTCACCACTTCACAAAGGGTCATCCTCTTGGTGCTAAGAACTGGTGTAATTAAAGCAACTTCTGCCCAAACTCCCCGGCCTTTCTGGATTCTATGGATCAAGAAAGCCAAAGAACAGCTTCCGAGTCCCATTTGTCCCAGCTGCCACCATGATTTTGTGATCCAAAGGAGCATCATTTGAACACAGGGCACAGAGGAAACCATTAAGATGGGAGAGAGGGATTGGACCAAAGTGAAGACAGGATGCAGGAGCAGAGGAGAAGAACAGGAGCTATGGGGACATCATTTCCAACCCAGTGCTGGGGAGAAAAGTGGCAGGTGCTCCATTTTGGAAAGAAATCACATTTCATGTTACTCCAGGCAACATCCAGCGAGGCATCAACCCTCATGAGAAGTCACACCTGGTATTGTATCTCTGTAATGAGATGTACAATGGGCACTTTCAAGCATTTAAAGTGCTTGAATGTGCAAAGCTTCACAGTTGGTCACAAGTTCATAACAGCTATGTGCCTCTTTCATTGGGGAGCCACCAAACCATGCTGGGATTCCACAGGGCTGCATGGCTTCCCCATTCTTCAAAATAGAGCTGCTCAAAGAATCCTCTGGCAGTTTTAACCACACAAGAATAGAAAACACCCCAGGCAGAGTGTGAGAGACTAATCTTGTAAATAGCAGGATGGCAAGGTAAAAATAAGAATGAAAAGAAAACATACAGCTTTTTTTTTTATTGCTTTTGACAAGGACAATAAGATGGGAATAAATTCAGCCTCGTATATCTGGAACAAAAGCTCAGAGAAGTGTTAAATCACAAGCTAAGTGGCTGTAGGAACTCACAATGATCCATTCCAATCTGCTGACTCAGCCCTTTTGGAAGCAGGCTTGCTATAACAGACTCCCCTTTCAGTTTTCTAAGCTTGGGTTTTTTGTTTGTTTGTTTCCTTTTCTTTCATGCACCACAACCAACATTTTTAAGGCTGTTGCAACTTTCCTAAGTCACAACTTTCTTGGTCTCTGACACCACAAACAACGTTGCTTCGGAGAAAGAACCACAAACCGCAATATTTCCATCTTTCATTTGACCGAGTCATCCTTGCATGCAGGGAAAACATATTCTCATACTTGCACTGAGTCTTGTGTTGCTAGATGAGGTAGCATAGCAAAACGCCAGCATCTCCTATCCTTTTAATCTTTCTACCAATAATTAAGTACCCAGCATGTGCTCTCAACAGTGACCTGGGGATACAGGGATGAACTGTCAGAACCTGGCTTTGAGGACCACACAGTCCGATGGAGGAGGGAGACTCAGGAGCAGACAGTTAAGAGAAGGGGTGAAGATAGCTGCACCTCCACTCTATAATGATACTGGGCATGGGTTCTACTCAGACTTTTTCTACTCCCTAGCACCTTGCTTCCAGGCCAAAAAATGCCTCTGCAGACCAACCGATCAGTGGATCAGGTATCAGTGGCTATACAAGCACAGATACTGGACACTCACGTTCTCCTATGATGCAAGGAGGTGCTTCCCAGGAAGCTCTCCTCCATCCTCATCCACCTCCATCACTGCCTTGATCAACACACCTCTTCTCAGCCTCAGATGCCTTACTTGGACTTACACTCCTTCCTTTCTTTAGTTATTATTATCACTGCCACCCACACCATGCATATATACTATGTGCCCTAAATGGCCCATACGTTAACTCACTGTATTTTCATGACTTCCTTGGGCTTTGTTATCCTGGAGTTATCAATGAAGGAAATGATCTCCAGAAAATTTCAGAAACTTGTGCAAGGCCACACAGCTGACGAGTGGAACAACTGAGATGATAAGCCAGAACTGTGTGATCAGAGAGACTCTTAAACAGTACACTGGTGTGCTCCATAGGCACATGTGGTCCAACTGCCCTGCTAGGTTGTTTATACTATAAGAACAGAGATCAACATTTCTATTCTTTTAACAGTCCCTAGTCTGGGTACACCTATGAACAAGCAGAGTAGGCATCTTCCTGTGTGGTGTTACTTAAGGGAGGCCACACGAGGATGGGTTAAAAATATCTTCACTGTTGCTTATCACAGTGCCTGGGATTTCACCACTGGAGATACGTTACTTTGGGTCTTGACATCTTTCTGGTTTTCGGGATTTCTCTATTAGACAAGATGGCCCTAGGATGTGTCATACTCAGCTGAGACCTCAGGGCCTCAGAGAATGAGCCACAGGAGAGATGCCTAGAAAGGAGCCTGGGATCTGAGAATGGCAAAGTGGTCCTGAGAGGAGAATGAGAGGTCCCAAAGTCTGGGGTGATTGTTTTGCTTGGTTGACCCCACCTCTGTAGCCCCCAGCACAGGATGAGGCAAATAGAACATATGTTAAGTCTCCTGATTTGAGGAAACACTGTTCTGAGCAGCTTTAAGAATTGGAGGCATGGGGTAGGGTGGTAGGAGGTCATCAAGTGCTCACGACCCAGAGCACTGTGAAGACACAAAAGACAAGAAGGCAGAATCCTTGCCCTCAAAGAGCTAACAGTTTCTTTTGGAGAGAAAAAGTATCCATAGCAAAGAATGGGTAAATAAGACAAGACGGGAATGACCAAGAACAGAATCCACGTGTGACAGGAAACTCAGGGAAAGGAGAGGTCAGTGTGGGAGGGGTGGTGTGGGCACCCACAAGGCCCCGAGGATAGAACTAAATAGAGAGATACAATGAATGAGTTGCCTGTCTTATGCCAAAAGAAGATCTAGGTGACCATAACTAATTGCCACCTCGGTACTCCCGAACAAGGAAATCCAGCTTGTATTTGATCACCATAATGCAAAATGATGTTAAGATGGTCTAGAAACAAAACAGATATAATGTACAGAGATATTATTTAGAAAATATTCTACTTCAAGTTAAACTCAGGTCTTTTCATAAAAAGATCTAATGGTTGCTTCTATCATATTACTAAAAAATCCAGAATTTCAGTAATAGGTGAAAGTGCCAGATTTATATATTACGATAAATGGTGAATAAATCTGAAATCATGTGGCAAGACTAAATCCCCCTAAAACTGGGAGAAACAGATCTGATGATCACCACAGGCTAACACCATTGGCAAATTCCAAGATCTTCCCCTAGCTTCAGCTCTGATGAGAGTGCTTTATCCTGTGACCTTCCAGTCAAAGACAAATATTCTTCTTCTAAGCTTTCATTTAATACTTCCTTATTTTGTGTAGTATTTTTTTAAAAGGTTCCTTTATTTAATTCCTGCAAAGAAAACAACTCCAAGGGAGAAAGGAAGGAAGAAAGCAAGCACGCTTTGACCTTTATTTGCTAAATGAGTTATTTTCCCAATAGCTGCAAGTGATTATGTTCTCACCATTCTGAATAATAACTCTTTGTACCCCTTGGCATAGGAGAACCAACAGCTACAGCCTAAGGCATGGTTGTAAGTGAGCAGAAAAAAGAAACACAGGCAGAAAAAGACTTGAAAAGGTGGTGAAGGGTGGGGGAGGGGCCACAGGAAATCATTTCTCTTATGAGTTTCTTAGCTAAATTATTGCAATACATATTTTCATGTCAACTTGGCTGCTAATGAGCTTCATTGCCTGTTTTCTTCAAGGTAGCTGCATATCCGAGACATAAACAGCAAAGGTCTCTGATTCAGTCCACTAATAGGTTTGCATTAACCTCCGTGGAGGTGCACAGTCATCCTATTATCCAAACCCACAGTTTGGATGTAGGGTTTAACAAAGGATGCTTGTGTTTTATTTCCAGATGCAAGCAGCAGCTTGGCAAACGTAGTTCCAATGGCTAAATTTTAGGATTTCTGGGACATTTTGGTGTTAAAAGGAGCCATCAGGGGAAAAAAAAAAAATTGAGTTCCTGAAAATCTGGGTGGTGATTAAAAAGCTGAAGCCAAATGACAATAGCAGAATTTCTGTATTTAATGTTTTATAAGAAAAGGATTCAGAACCCATAAAAAGAAATCAGTGAAAATGGATATTTAATATATTTAAAACATACAAATGTCTGAGCATCATGTAAAATGTAAAAATTATAAATTAAACAGTTGTTGTTCAGTCACTCAGTGGTGTCCAACTTTTTGGACTGCAACACACCAGGCTTCCCTGTCCCTCATCTCCCAAAGTTTGCCCAAGTTCATGCCCATTGCATCAGTGATACCATCCAACCATCTTATCCTCTGACATCCTCTTCTCTTCTCCTGATTGGGGTAGTTTTAATTTTTTCATATGGTAAATTATACAGTACAATCCTATTAATAATTATTAGTAGGCAGAACTTAAAAACATCAGTATTAAGAAACTAAACAGTCTCAAAAATGAAGAAAATTAAGTCATGAAATGTTGAAAATGAGATCATATTTTTGGACTTTCATAATGAGAGTTCTCAAAGCACATAAATGTTGTTGCCACTGAGAACATATTTTTATGCAAATTTCTTCACTGCTAAGGAAAAAAAAAAACTACTCCAATTAGGAAAATAGTGATGTATTTATGAGCTATTTCCAAATATTTTTCTCTGACTCCTTCATCTTCAAATACTCCTCAAAACTTAAAAATATTCCTCCACGTTAAACATAATGTTGTGTATTTGTAGGGGGAAGCGAAATTTATTTAGTTACCTCAAGTTGTAGTTTACTTGAAGGCAAGAAGCAAGCATTTCTGATTTGTTCTCTTATTTAGTTTGCTCATATATGCCCAGCTGCCTGTGTCTGTTTCAGAACTCTCCTGTTGTAGTGGACACACCCTAAAGTGACTGCCCAGTGAGTGCAGTCACTAGGATAATCCTTTCCCCTTGAGTACAAGCACCCCCTATACTCCCACCCTGACTTGCTCCCAGCCAATAGAACACTGCAAAGCCATAGGGGGATAGCCACTCCCTGATTAGGTTACATTATGCAAGTCTCTGTCTTAGCAGACTGGAGTCCAAGACCCTCCTGCTGGTTTTGAAGTGAGTAGCCATGTTGTGACAGGGCCTGTGAGAGGCAAACGGCCCCATGGCCAGGAACCTCGAGTGACGCCTGGGAGAGGAAAGCACCCCAGATGCCAGCTAGCAAGAAAACAAGGGACCTCAGTCCTACAACCTCAAGTGAATCCCACCAACAACCACATGAACCAAGAAGAAAGAAAGAAAAAATCACAAGCTTCTAAAAGGAACACAGCCTACTTGTTGCAGGAAAGAGAGTAGCGGCCAAGAGGATGGTCACATCCCAGGTCACATCTGAGTCCCTGGGAGAGCTGCCAAGTGTGAGCTCTTGGCTTCACAAAAACAGGCCATCTCATAGGGCAAGAGATGGCAAGATGTGGGGTTATCTGTTTTTATAGGGGAGGGTATTTCTTAGGCTAATGAGTGGGAGGAGCATTCCAGCTATTTGGGGGAAGAGGTGGGGATTTCTAAAAACTGGCCCACTGCCCACTTTTTGACCTTTACGGCTGGCCTTGGAATGAGCATGGCGCCTGTGGGTGTGTCATCTCGCTTGCTGACGTGTAACAGTGGAAGCTGACTCGTCCACCATCTTGGACCTATTTGGTTCTAGTCAGTTCATGACGTGTTCTTGGATTATGTCATTCCTTTAGTGGTTGCGCCCTGACCCCTTGTCTCATGACCAACATCTTGATTATAACCTTACGAGACCCTAAGCAGAGGACCCAGCTAAGATACACCCAGATTCTAGATCCATAGAAACTATGGTATAGGAATTATATATTGTTTCAAACCACTAAACTTGTGGTAATTTGTCATGCTACAATATATAACTTAATGCACATATGATAATCTCCTTCAAACTCCAATAACAATTATTCTTGCAAAAAATGTTTGTGTTGCTAGTGCTATTTTCTTTCTCCATTACAGGAGAGAATATAACTGAATGCTTTATAGATGTGTACATCTCTATTTTAGTTCAAAACTTTAATGTAGAATATAATTCTCCATGTATGAGTCTCAAAACATAAATTAGTTGCATTCAACATTTAAAAAAATACCATTATCTTGGTACTTGAAAATTGAAAAATATGCCCTCCCAAATCACTTCATTATTTTTTTTTAATAAAGATTTTAGTTTTAAAAGTTCAGAAGTACAAAATTATTGTGAAGCTGATAGAGAATTACTGTATACCCCACTCCTAGTTTCCACTGTTGTTATATCTTATGTTGGGGTGGTACATTTTTCACAATTAGTGAATAAATATTGAATATTATTAGTAACTAATAAAAGCTTCCCTGGTGGCTCAGACGGTAAAGCATCTGCCTGCAATGCGGGAGACCCAGGTTTGATCCCTGGGTTGGGAAGATCCCCTGGAGAAGGAAATGGCACCCCACTCCAGTAGTCTTGCCTGGAAAATCCCATGGATGGAGAAGCCTGGTAGGCTACAGCCCATGGGGTCGCGAAGAGTCGGACAAGACTGAACGACTTCACCATCTTTCACTCTCATTCTTAACTAAACTTTATTCACATTTCCTTAGTCTCTGCCTAATGTCCTTTCTCTGTTCCTATATTCCATCTAAGATACCACCTTACAGTTAGCCTTCCAGTTTCCTTAGACTTCTCCTGGCTGTGACAGTTTCTCAAACTTTCTTTGTTTTTGATGAGCTTGGCAATTTTGAAGGAGACTGGCCAAATGTTTTGTAGGATGCACCTCGATTGAAAATGGTCTTGTGTTTTTCTCATCATTAGACTGGGGGGTAACATGTTTGGAGAGGAAGATCACAGAGGTCAAGTGCCATTCTCATCTCATCGTGTGAAGGATACCTGCTATTAATATGATATATCACTGTTAATGTTACCTTGATTTCCTGGCTTGAGGTAGAGTTTGCCAACTTTCTCTATTGTAAACTGTTGTTGTTTAGTTACTAAGTCCTGTCTGACTCTTTTGTGACCCTATGAACTTGTAACCTTCTAGGTTTCTCTGTCCATGAGACTTCCCAGGCAAGAATACTGGAGTGGGTAGCCATTTCCTACCCAGGGGATCCTCCCAACCCAGGGATTGAACCCGCATCTCTTGTGTCTCCTGCATTGGTAGGCAGATTCTTTACCACTGAGCTGCCTGGGAAGCCCCTACTGTAAGTTACTCTTTTTTAAAAAAAAACTTACTGTTTCTATACTGTACTCTTTGGAAGAAAAAAACTATGTGTAGCTCCACGCAGAGTTATGCTTTACCTCCTAGAAAACAGAGTATCTACATACACTATTTGGAGAGATTCGTCTATTTTCCTCACATATTTATCCAATCATTTATTTACACCAGAATAGATAGTCATCAAATTTGGGTAATACCTCAATATTGCTTATTTATTTTGTGGCTCAAACTGTTCCTGTTTTGGCTGATGGGAGTACTTTAAGTTGGTTCCTATAACCTTTCCACACACATTGTGTCATCGTCACCTTTATGAGATTTTGGTTTTGTTTTCATCTTTTTTCTTTTAGCACTTCCTTACTTTCTGGCACTATAACATAATCCAGGCTCTTTTTGCATATTTCTTGCCCCAGCCCTTGGTCATTTCTCTGATACTTTTTGTGGGAAAATAATATGGAAACAAAGATTTGAGTGGCAGGTATATTTATTGCTCCTAGGGCATCATTGCTTCTAAGGTCAAACCAGTTTTTCAGTCTCTAAATCTGGAACCTTGGAATATCCCTATATGCTTAATATATTTTAATTTATTCAACAAACATTTCATAAAGATTACTATTATGCCAGGTATTAGTTTAAGCACTTTATAAATATTTATAATCACCTTGTAATATTTATAAAAACCTTGAGGTTCTTATCATAACCGTATAACAACAGAAGAGGTAGTATTATAAACCCCACTTTGTGACTGGAAAACCCCGGGCCCTGAACAGTTTGGACCTGTGCTCAAAGTCACACAGCTGGCAAGTGGCAGGGACAGGATCCAAACCCAGCATCTAGCTCCAGCTTCAAGGCACTAACCAGTGCACCACACTGCCCCACACTGCCGAGGACCTCACAGAGAATACAAAGTGATGAATTAATTAATCCATCAGTCCATTCTCCTGCCAACTTCTATCATGCGCCCATTAGGTGCTAAACTCTCTGCTAGATGTTAATTGGTGACGAAAGCCATTTCAGACACTTCTTGGGCTATGGCCCAATTTAAAACGGAAGAAGAGGCTGTTGTAATGTGCCCCTTGAGAGGATTCTGGCAGCTGCCTGTGATGAAGATGGTACATAAAAACCACTCTACTTGGTGGCTGCAAATATGCTTTATTATGCTACAGGCAATAGTCAAGGGTGATAAGCAGTACTTTTTGTAATTTAATTTCTATCCATTTCCATCCTATTCACAAAGTTTACAGAGGAGGTTTATTATCTTTCCGATATATGAAACTCCCATTTATTATACTATATTCACTGATAAAATATTTGAATGAAATTGTTTCTGGTGGAAACCTCTGAACACAGCTGATATTTCCATCAACAACTGATTGAAACAAAGTTTAAAATGTACACTTTATGACTGTCGCTAATGGGTGGTGCCAGGGGACCAAAGCTTGAGGTGATCTAAACGAGAACACATGAAATAACTATGTTGATCGAAAAAACATCTTAAAGGATTTTTTAAAAGTGATTTATCCCCAGGTATTTAGTAGAAGAGGCTTCCCAGGTGGCTCAGTGTAAAATATGCACCTGCCAAAGCAGAAGACTCCGGTTTGAATCCTGGGTGGGGAAGATCCCCTGGAGAAGGAAATGGCAAACGACTCCAGTGTCCTTGCCTGGAGAATCCCATGGACAGAGGAGCCTGGCGGGCCACAGTCCATGGGGAAGGTAGTGCATGTAGAGATGAGGATCTCCAGAAGGGACTTGCCTAGAAAAGGCAGCAGAAGCTAACACAATGGGAAGTCTGTCACTGACCCCTTGATATTTATAAACCCCTTGGCAGAGAATACAAATCCAAGAGAAGGGACAGTCAGGAACATGGGTCTTCCCTTTTTGTTCAGTTCAGAGCAAGCACCAAATGAGCCTCCTTTTAGACGTACCAAAGTTCAGGTACATTCCAAAATGAATTAGCAGACACAGTGCCATGTAACAAAAAGAAATCACAATAAGCAGACAATTCAGATTATTGTCCCAACTATCTAACCAACAGTGTACTGGTTAGATTCATAGTTCAGAAGAAAGGAATGGTCAAAGGTGTTGGTTAGCCTGGAGGAGATTGTAGCAGAAAGAGCCTGATTGAGAAGGCCTGGAGTAAGGGGGGTGGCGGTGTGTGGTCTAGTGAACCCCATCACCAATGGACACAAGAGAGGGATGGTCTCTCAGATTTTGTTTCTCACATTTATAAGCTCTCTTTGAGAAAAAGTGGATTTTAGAACCTCTGTGAGCACTGGTCCAAACAATCTAATTAGCCTACTACTACAGTTTCAAAATGATGAACAGGGTCAAAGCCCTCTCGGGAGATGTGTAAAAAGAAAGAAAAAATATCCCAACTCATATCATTTAATTCTTAAATATCAGAACGTTACTTTCATTAGGAATAAATACTAAGAAATGCACAATCTGGGGGTTTTAAAAATCCTCCTTTTATTAAAAAAATCTATTGGAGTAATTCAAGAAGAAAAGATGTTCCAATGGACATGTTAGGAAAATATGTAATATTTCACCAACTTCTATGTATTTGACGATGTACTAATCATCTCAAAAGGTATCTCAATCAATAAACCAAGGACTCATATTCCTCCAAGCATTTACCAGGGAACTGAATACAGTTAGAGCAGAACAAGGAACTTTACCAAAGAATTAATAGATTTGACCCTTTGAACATAGATAGAAGCAATATATTTCACTGGTAAGGAAATACTGAACCTCTGGATATCCCACAAACAATAGTTATTATGCTATTTTTAGTTCTGGTAATATAAGAATTCCGATCTAAGACAGATTCTTAATTTTTTTCTTACCCATAATAACCTGTACATTTTAATGATACAAATCATTATATAAAAGATGGGATTCCCTGGTGGCTTAGACGGTAAAGAATCCGCCTGCAATGCAGCAGACCTGGGCTCTATCCCTGAGTTGGGAAGATCCCCTGGAGAAGGGAATGGCTACCCACTCCTGTACTCTTGCCTGGAAACTCCCCATGGACAGAGGAGCCTGGCGGGCTACAGTCCATGGGGTCGCAAAGAGTTGGACAGGACTGAGCGACTAAGCACAGCACAAAAGATACTTTGACTTAATAAAATGTAATTTTTCCAAGCATGACTTTTTAAAAACTGAAACAAAAAAAAAAAATCCATGAAATGGTTTTTGTATATTTTCCTTTATCTCATAGTTACTTTGTTAACATATAAGCACATTACAATTTGAGAAGTGATATTTTTGGCTTTTTCATTGTTAAGATGTGGAATTAAGTCAAGTGAATTCACAGGGTTTTACATGCTAAAATATATCGGGTTGGGCAAAAAGTTTGTTTGGGTTTTCCCACAACAAACTTTTTGACCAACCCAATACATAACTAACTCTGTTTCAGAGCTTTAAATTTTACTGAAAACAAAACAAAACACAGATGCTGAGTTAAAGTAGCAAGAGGAATAAATAAGCAGCTTGCCAGAAATAGGACCCCTGAGGTTTTCTGTAGTGTCAGAGTGGACAGGCCTTTAAAAACCACGCCTATTGCTGGCATCCAAGTCAAGGGGATGAGACCAGGAGAAGAGCATAGCACCTGAGAAGTACCAAAGCTCTGTCCGTTCTCTATGCCACCGGATAAGTTTCACTGATCTGCTCACAGAAGCATACTGAAACAGCCTATCTTACCTAGCTTTTCTCAGAGATTTTTTTTTTTTTTTAAAAAAAGATGGAGGTGGGGGGAGGAAGGACACATGGGAAAGCAAGTGTAAATAATCCACAGGAGATATATATATATATATATATATATATATATATATACTGTTATTTATATAACAGCTACTTTCATTGAAACTGAGACGGAAGAGAAAGTTTGTAGATTACATGCATATCTTGCTAATTCAAATGATCGTGTCAGGGAGACAAGAGGATAAGGTAGAAAGAACACAGGTGTAGGAGTCAGGATTCCTAGGGTCTAACCCCAGCGTGACCATTAGTTAGCAGTGGACTAACTTTGGAGCACTCATCTGCTATCACTAGATCACGATACTTGGGGAATTTGTGTAATCACAATAAAATCTCTTTTGATATCCCTTTCAAGTTGGTTCTTTTCCTTCAAGATCCCTATCAGGAAGTTTATGGCTTATGAACAAATAAATAGAGCCAGCCAAATTAGCTTTTTCAGAAGGCTGAAGTGAATCTTTTTTTAATGGTGATAGTGCTTAAAATAGTCACTGTATATATTTTGGCATGCATACACAAACTTCAAGGTCTATGATATGAAAAGTCTGAGAACATTTGGATAAAAACTGCTTTAAAAGTTTTTAATGTTATATAAATATACTGTACAGTTACCAACACCATTTAACCATTATTTCTAACTACCTGATCATACCATCTATCGATGCTAATGATGAAAGATATGGTTTCTGGTGTCAGTTTTTGCATCTAGTTTTTTATCCAAAACATCACATTTTCATTGAGTGGTATTCTGACAAGTATTTATAAATAGAATCAAACAGCTTTTTATATTTCATTTCAATTTGACTTAACAAGTCTGGTGACTTGAATTTCAGAATCGAACCCGGACTTTCCTCTGGAAGTGAAAAAGACTTGGTATTTATTCATCTGGAAAAAAGCGTACCATGCTCCAAAACATAATTAAACTGGAAACAGATGATATTCATTCTCTCAGGGGCATTTAGCATAAGCTAAATATATTCACAGCACAGCTGACCATTTATAAACACAGCTACCATCGCAACCAGAGAGCTGTGTCAGCGGCAGTCCATCCGCTGGTCTGAAGTACAAAGGCATGAATCCTGCTAGAGTGGAGGCCACGTTGGAACATCTTGCATTAACACTGCTCTACTTTATACAAATGTTTAATAAAAATATTCTAAAGCACTTCATTGTCTTGTCCTCTACTTTTAGACTGGGTACTTAACTGAGGATTAATTTAGTTCTTTCCATGTTAGGACATTAAGTACGGAGGGAGCAGATTTAATAGGAATCCAGTTTCCCTTAGAGAACCATTGCCATCGCCCCTGTGTCTCACGGCACAGCCTCATTTGGCCTGGGTGCTCTCCTGAGCTTCCTTCAAATGCCACACTTCATTCGGATGTCATGACTCTGAGACTCAAGTTGTGAGGAACAGAGGTTTTTCTCCTTTCTTTCTCAGACTTGGTCTTAAATTCAGAAAGCATGTTTTAAGAAAATAAAAACTATAACGCAAAGAAACCAACTTGATTCCAAAGAAGAGAGATCCACTAAATAGGGATTAAAGAAATGTCTTATTCAGGGTCTTCCCTGGTGGTCCAATGATTAAGAACCTGCCTTCCAGTGCAGGGGATGTGGTTTGATCCCTGGCTGGGGAATTAAGATCCCACATGCAACTAAGCCTGCACACAGCAACAAAGACCTATGACAGCCAAAAAAAAACGAAAAGTTTTATTCAGCCAGTTGGTCAGTCAACAGCAGAGAAACAACAAGGGCAGGAATTTCAGGTCACCTGCAATGCCCCACTTGAGAATGGCTGGCTGGTTGGCTGGTTCACAGCAGAAACATACAGTCATCCACACCATAAGGGGTGTGCTTGTCCATTCATTCAACAAGCTCTAACTCAGCACCCACAGTGAGGCCGAGGCTAGCCCTGGAAATGAATGACATGCCTTCACCCCTGAGGTGCTTGCTGCTAGGTGGGGAAGCCAGCTAGTCACTTATGACAGACAAGTAAGCAAATAAAATAATCAAGATGTGAGCAGATGAATGACAGCCTCGTATACACTTGGCTAACTCATCAGAGCAGCGCTTTGGCACACACCTCACTCCTTCCTTTCCCTGTCTTACAGTTGTTCTCATTAGTGATTTGAGCAAGTAGCGGTTGCTCTCACTAGCCCTATTGCTACTGGATGTCATCTGTCTGTTGTTTATGTTTAGTTGTCTGCCTCCCCCCAAGCCAACTCAAATAAGTCCTCAAGGGTGTGGGATTTCTGTGGCTTACTGAAGTAAATCAGCCCCCAGAACAAAACCTGACACCAGCAGGTGTTCAATAAATATTTGTTTACTAAATCAATGTATGAGTGAATAAACACTGCAGAAATTAACTCAAAAAAAAGTAGGGGGGGATGACTGTCTAGAAAGATGAGAGGCAATGAGGTTGAGTTCTTATGAAAGGCAACTAAATTTTGGCAAATAAGAAGTTGAAAAGTCAGTTGAGAGAAACTGGCTTCGCAGGTCCTCAGAAATACCCACAATAGATCTACAGAGGACAGGAGTTTTGTCTGCCCCGTGTCCTGTCTTCATGGCTTTGATGGGGCAGCCCACCCCAGACTTCCACTCTTCTTACCACAGGGGAGGGCTAGACCCAAGCGGAGCCATTGGACTCCCCTTCCCTGGGCATTCCGAGGCTGTGCCACTAGAAGCAGCAGCACCTCGGAAGATGGTTTACTTGTTTTTGTTTTGAAGACCCTCCGTTGCCCTGGTTCCCGCATTCCCCAAGGCCTCTTCCCTAAGTTCTATCAGCTATTTATATCCTTCCAATAAACTTTTTTTTTCAGGCTCCAGTAATCTCTGTTTATTTCTGTTGATTACATCCAAAGCTCTCTATGACCACAGGGTCTGATTAAAGATAAATGTGGTTTGCAGGGCTTCTCAGTAAAGAATTTTCATTGAACAGTCATCCGGTGCAGGCACTAAGCTGAGCTCCTTATAGGAGTTATCCAACTTAATCACTAGACGTATTTCTATGAGTGCCTATTTCCATTTAAAAAATGGGAACATTGAGGTTTACAGGGCTCTCCAGGTGGCACTAGTGGTAAAGAACCCGCTTCCCAGTGCAGGAGACAGAAGAGACTTGAGTTCAATCCCTGGGTCGGGAAGATCGCCTGGAGAAGGAAACGGCACCCCACTCCAGTACTCTTGCCTGGAGAATCCCATGGACAGAGGAGCCTGGCGGGCTACAGTCCATAGGATCTCAAGCAGTTGGACACGACTGAAGCAACTTAGCACGCACGAGGTTTACAGATGTCGAGTAAAGTGTCTTAGCTCCTACTCTATCAATGATTCCAAAGTCATTTGACTCCAAAGACTAAAACCTTAACCATTCCTCCCTCTGTCCTCCTGAGAAACACAGGTTTCAGTGTGTGAGAAAGAACTGGAGAGGCCCGGTGAGTCATGGTGGTTTAGGGAGGATCAGGTGGTGGTGGGTGTCCTTGGGGAATGCATAGACTTAAGGGAAGTATGACTGGTTTCCACAGTCATGATGCTGGGCTGCTCTCCCCCACATTCCAAATTATGTTATGGGTTTTTTATCTGTATCATGCAAGGAAGTCAGAACAGCTGGTTTCCCACTGAGAGCTGCTAAAACAGGCGCCTGGAACAGGTGGTTCCACTCTCTCTTCACATAACAGACACTGGCCCTCTTTCTCCCCTCTGGCTTCCCCTTTCCTTCCAGCGATTGCTGGTCTGCAGTCCTTGCCCACCAAGTGTCAGATCCCAGCCAGTGTATTTACTCTCAACTCTCGGTCCTCACCCTGCCATCCTCTGTCACCCACCCATGCTCTGCCTCCCACCTCATTTTGCCTTTCTACCCATTTATTATCAGTCATTCAGAAAATATGTGAGGATCTGAAGTCTTCAGGCTCTTTACCAGACACAGAGAGGGTCCAGTAAATAAGACAGAACCCCTCACGGGACACCCAGTTAGAGGGGGAATGGACAGGCACGAGCGAACACAAGCTTCATCTAACAAGCGCACACTGTGTAAGTGTGGCGGGCAGAGACGCAGAGTCTCACAGAGAAGGGCGACATCAGAGGACGTGTCTGCTGAATGGAGGAGCAAAGGCTGGAAAGGAGACAACCCGACCCAGGGTTAGACTGGTCCCCAGTGTAAGGAGAGGAACAGCTCATGCACAGGCCCAGAGGTGCGCAAGGGCTGGCACGTTCCAGGGTCTGAGCAGTGAGTAACGGGCAGGGGGGCACAGGGGAGCCAACCAAGGGAGTCAGGGCTCGATGGAAGCCTGGATCTTATTCTGAGTGCAACTTATTCTCCTCTTACTCCCACAAGTAATGGATCTCCCATAAGAAAATGTATCAAAGAAAATAAACCTTAAAAAAGGGAAATATTTTAATAAATATCTTCTTGTCTATTTAATGCCAAAGCAGCTGGCAAAGTGCTACACTCCTGCAACACTGGGCTGCAAATTGAAGCCAGGAACCAACTAGAAAACGACCCTGCAGAAAGCCTCACCGACCATCTCTCCAAGATCTTACGAGGTAGATCTTGGATCTACCTTCAGATCCTCGCATATTTCCTCATTGTATATGAGGAAAATGAAGCTCAGACAGGTCCGATAGCTAATCAGGTGGAAGAACCAGGATGTATGATCAGGACTCTCTGGTCCTCAAATTCAGTCTTAACCATCATGTCACACTTCCCCCAAATTCCATCAGTTTAATAAAATACCATGATGTTTGATCAACAATACTGAAGAATGATGTAAGCCTCCCGTGCCACAGGAGATTTTTACCAGATTCTGGTAAAAACAACAACAACAACAACTTAAAATACATACTTTGTTGGATGAGAATTTTTCACATTTTCTGTACTTTGTATTATCAAATGCTCATGTTAACCACGTGAACATCAGTGACTTCATGTTGCTGCTCTCAAGCACTTTGAAATGTAAACATCTATCTGCTCCTAAAGGAAACGAGCTTGTATTACAGATTCAGGACTCTGTGTTATTATTTGTGTTTCCTTTGTTTTATTCTTTTCTTCTCTTTATTCACTTTTGAGACTTTATTTCTTGCAATTTTCAGTGTGGCTGCCTCTTGAAACTTTTCCTTGAATATTAACATGGTATTTGTTACTTACTTGGGATTCAGAAACCTGACCACTTAATTTGCTAGCATTCCTAGTAAAAGAAGAGTAAAGAGAAGCCAAGAGAGGAATATTAAACTCAAACACACAACACTGTGGAAGATAATGTGTCCTGGGGGCCTGACTTCAAAGGGCAGGTGTGCAGGGTATCCTCAGAGGAGGCCACAGAATGAGCTAGAACCATGAGTAGAGGCCAGGCCATGTAGGACACAGATTATCCAGAAGGTCCTTCCAAGATGGTAGCTTTTAACTCAGGGCACACTCTTCTATGGGAATAGCATTTTACATGGTGGTTTGGTTGTCAAACCATTCTATAAAATCTAACACTCTATTATACACATGAAATATTTCCCCCTTGATTATCTGAGGAAGTGAAACAGGAGCAATAAATCAGAAAGTCATGTAAATATTGTAAAATCGTAGCCTCTAAAAGAAGGAGGAGGAGGAGGAGGATAAGAAACAGGAGGAAGGAAGGGAGGGGGAGAGAAGCAAAGAGGGAGGAGAAGAAAGGAAGGTAGATCCGGGTTTGTGGTGTTAGCAGCACTTTAAAAAAAAAAAATACAAATGATGAATACAAAATTAAACATAAATGGGAATATTGTTTAGAATGAGAAAAGTCATTATGGAAATTACAGATTTTAATAACTGAAAAATTGCTTAATATCATAATATATGTTTGGTAAGCAACTACCAGACACATGTATATATGGAAGTGACTGTAAATCACACAAACAAATCTGACTAAGCCCAAACAAAATGTATCTCCAATTCAGCCCGTAGACTGATCCCCAATATGCCTCTGGCTATGCCAGCACCTCTTCACATGAGAGTAAAGGCAATCTCAGTGGAAAGAGGCAGTGTTCTTAACCCACTGCTGTAGTCAGAATCTCTGTCTTCTGAAAAAAATCTTACAGAAACATATGACCACGTGAGCCCAGTGCAAGGGTACCTCAAGCATCTGAGTCTAGGGTAGATCCTGCTGTTTTCCCTCCTCCAAGTCTGCCGTATTCCTGTGATCAGAAGTTCCTCTGCCTCCCACATCAGCACAAAGAAGAAGCAGAAGAGAGTCCACGTTCCTGGTTTAATAAGTCAGAAGTGCTCAGGTCCCCTGGTCCAGACTCATCAAAATGTGCCACCTCCCACAAGACACACATGGGAAGCTGTGCTTCAGGATGATTAGCAACGTGGATCCCACTGGAGTTTTCTGGAGCCTGAGGTCTATGTCATTTGATGAGACAGTCATCAACATAGCCACCACTGAACCATCTTTCTCAGCACTAGTGTGTTCCTGCGGGGGGTGCGGGTGAGTGTCCCTCCACAACCAGGACATCAAGCGCTCTGGCCGTGACTTCAGCTTTTCCTGTTCCTGGGAAGTGGTGACAGGGCTACTCTGGCAGCCTCTATTTGTTTCTACTGCAAAGCTTGTGCAACTCCTTTTTGGGGTGTTTCGCCCGTGACTTTGCCTTCTGAACTAGAAGCTCCTTCTCAGTGTCATATAATCAGGAGCAGGCTGTGTCCCCAGCATCACTGTTTCTGGCATCACTGAGCCTGAAAGCAGCATGGACCATTCCATCGACTTTCTTTATGGGCCTCAGGGGTTAACCAGCCCACGGCAGATTCAGTATTATCTGTATCCCAAGGATCAGTGAACAAGTGAATGTCCACGCCAAGGTGAAAAGGCCATTTACTCTCCAGCGGTGATTTGGACTTTACATGAGAACCTGGTTGATGACCTGCAGTGTCTGAGGTCTGGCTGAGAAGCCAGGACTCCTCTCTTAGGCTGGTCAGGTCATGCTGGTTAAAGCACCCTGTGTGCATCTGAAGTCAGAACCTCCACCAGAGAAATACCAAGGAAGTGGGGTCGGGAAGCAGAAAGAACTCTGGGCCAGGGACTTGAGTGAAATGTGTGTGACTACATATCCTGAGCTGTGAAACAGTCACAAACATTATCTGGCAAGAAACAGGAATATGCATGACTGTATTTCATAACAGATGCCTCACGTGATAATAACCTTCCTTTTCTTCCTATTTCTCTTCTCTTCTATTTTTGTTGGGTTTTTGCTCTCTCTCTCTTTTTTCTTTTTAGTACAACTCCTCTCATTTTGGATATAGGCATGACCCCAAAGCTATGGTTTTTCCAGTAGTCATGCACAGATGTGAGAGTTGGACCATAAAGAAGGCAGAGAACCAAGGAATTGATGCTTTAGAATTGTGGTGCTGGAGAAGACTCTTGAGAGTCCCTTGGGCAGCAAGGAAATCAAACCAGTCAATCCTAAGGGAAACCAACCCTAAATACTCATTGGAAGGACTGGTGCTGAAACTGAAGCTCCAGTACTTTGGCCATGTGATGTGAAGAGCCAGCTCACTGGAAAAGACCCTAATGCTGGGAGAGATTGAGGGCAGGAGGAGAAGGGGGTGACAGAGGATGAGATGGTCGGAGGGCATCATCAACTTGCTGGACATGAGTTTGAGCAAACTCTGGGAGATGGTGAAGGACAGGGAAGCCTGGCGTGCTGCAGCCCATGGGGTCGCAAAGAGTCGGGCACAACTGAGCAACTGAACAACAACAACATGCAGAGTACCTCCCAGATCAATACACTGTCTCTTTTACTTCACATAAAGTCCTAAAAGTCACAAGGGCTTCCCTTGTGGCCCAGCTAGTAAAGAATCACCCACAATGCAGAAGGACCTGGGTTCGATCCTTGGGTTGGGAAGACCCCCTGGAGAAGGGAAACGCTACCCACTCCAGTATTCTGGCCTGGAGAATTCCACAGACTGTATAGTCCATGGGGTCACAAAGAGTTGGACATGACTGACTTTCACAAAATCCTAAAAAGGAGGAACCGGTGTTCTTATTTTACACATTAGGGAACAGAGGCTTTGGGAGGTGACAGCTGTATTGATGAGTGTGATCCCATACCTGCCTTACTCACCACAGCCCAGGCCTGTTCTATAAGGAACAATCAGCATTTTTTTCTTGATAGACAGATGCATCTCAGGATGGAGTGGAGGGTCTTTCCTCGGCAACCATGCATCACATCCTGCCCGCCCCTCTGCTTTCAGCTATAGCGGGAAGGCAAGTGATAGAAACGCAGGCTCCTCTGGGGCTACCAGTGCCCTCCCAGGCCTCTCCCTGGGCATCTGCTGACTTTCTGTCTCCAGTCCTTCCCTGGTGCTGGGGACCTACAATCTGTAGGTGCAGCCAGGAAGCACTGGAGAGGAGCCCCCCAGACAGTTCTCAGCCAGGGGAGAGTAAGAGCGGGTGGCTGCACTTCCTGCAGTCCTCTTTATACAACCCTGGGAGACATTCTACAGTAATCACATCCCCATTTGCCTGCTCAAAATCCTGCCTCAAAATTTGCTCCTGGGGCAAAACCAAACTAAGATATCTTCCAGTGATCCTCTTAATTACATTTGCCTTGTTAGCAGACCCTCTGATTCAATATACATGCATTTTATATGGCTGTCAAGCTTCCCAAATGAAGGCATTTCTTACCATTTTTTTTTCATTAACCAGTCATTTCCCTTAACCACAACTCCTTTGAAAGAAAAGCATGCAAGAGAAACAAGCATGCTGTAACATCTCTCTCTTCCTTTCAGAGTCCTGAAGCCCAGTCTCAAAGTCCCATTAGGAGCAGAGCTCATCAGAGCTACTGACAATACCTTCTGCTCTGTTCAGGTGGGAAGCAGACACCTGAACACACAGTAATAAAACAAAACTTAAATGATGGTAATCTGACAAGTTAATCACTTAGAAAATATAATTTTGCTCTCAGATATTTAGGCATAAATCAGAGGCAGTTCATATAAATGACTCTTCTAAGGTTTATTGCTTTCACACACACACACAAAAAAACTTTAGAATTTTTCCCTTTGGCATTGTTAATTTTCTGTTACCTAGAAACAGCATGAATCGCACCAGTTTTCCTTCCATCACAGACACACACACACCCCCGACCTTCATACCTGCTGAAAATCAGTGATTCTGGAGCTCCTCCCATTACAAGTGGAGAGACTTTTGTTTGTGTCTCCCCTCTGATCCAGGACCACTGTTGTCGGCTGAATAATGGCCCCTTGTGAGTGCTAAGTCGCTTTAGTCATGTCCAGCTCTGTGAGACACTATGGACTGTCGCCTGCCAGGCTCCTCTGTCCATGGGACTTCCCAGGCAAGAATACTGGAGTGGGTTGCCATGTCCTCCTCCAGGGATCTTGCCCACCCAGGGATGGAAACTGCATCCCCTGCAGTTGCTGCACTGCAGGCGGATTCTTAACCGCTGAGCCAAAAAGACCAAAGCCCCTTCAAATAGGTCCTAATTCCAGCACCTGTGTCACCTTATATGGCAGAAGGAACGTTGTCGATATGATTAAACTAAGGTTCTAGAGATGGAGAGATTATCCTGTATCATCCAGATGGGCCCAGTGTAATTACAAGAGGAAGGTCCTTATAAGAGGAAGCAGGAGGGTCAGAGTCAAGGGAGAAGGCAGAGAGACTGGAGTTACGCTGTCAGGAGCCAAAGGAGAGCCAGCAGTCTCCAGGAGCTGAAAACAGCAAGGGAATGGATTCCCCACTCAGAGTCTCCAGAAGAAACCAGCCCTGCTGACATTTGGATTTCAGCCCACTGAACCTGATTTCAGACTTCTGACCTCCAGAACTATCAAAGAATCAATCTGTGTTGCTTTGAGTCTCTAAGTTGGTGGTGTTTTGCTACAGCAGCCACAGGAAACCGATACAACTGCGTTTTCATTCTGCCGCTGCTTTTCTATGCTGACCTCACCAGCACCCTCTTGCTCCCCTCCCTTAACCTGCATACAACATCCAAGTGAGGAATTAGAGAGTATTTCTTCCTCAATCAACCCTGAAAGACATGTCATGGGTGTTGGAGACGTAACCCTGCCCTATGAGGACAAGCAACCCTTGCATACAAAGGGTAAGATGTACAGGAAGAATTCAGTTAGGACAGCAATTGTTTAGTCGATAAGTTGTGTCTGACTCTTTGTGACCCCAAGGACTGTAGCCTGCCAGGCTCCTCTGTCCATGAGATTTCCCAGGCAAGAATATTGAAGTAGGTTGCCATTTCCTTCTCTAGGGGATCTTCCAGAGAAGACAATGGCAACCCACTCCGGTACTCTCGCTTGGAAAATCCCATGGACGGAGGAGCCTGTAGGCTACAGTCCATGGGGGTCACTAAGAGTCAGACACGACTGAGCGACTTCACTTTCCCTTTTCACTTTCATGCATTGGAGAAGGAAATGGCAACCCACTCCAGTGTTCTTGCCTGGAGAACCCCAGGGACGGGGGAGCCTGGCGGGCTGCCGTCTTTGGGGTCCCACAGAATTGGACACGACTAAAGCGACTTAGCAGTAGCAGCAGCAGGGGATCTTCCCAACCCAGGGATTGAACCCATGTCTCCTGCATTGCAGGTGGATCCTTCACCCGCTGAGCCACCAGGGAAGCCTGAGGACAGCAGTAGCGGCTACAAAAATGGATTTAGGCATCCTGGGCACATAGATCATGACTGAAGTCAAACCACAGCTGGACCATATAAACATGTGATAGTGTCCTTGGTAGAAACGGGACGTGGATCGGAGGTTTAGTCTACCAAAGATCCACAGAAAGTTAACAAGAGAAAATGTGGTCTGGAGTATAATTTTCGCAGATTTTTCTTGAGCTAAAATGCAATCTCAGATAGCTAATGAAGAGGATTATGTCTTATTCGGAGAAAAGCAAGCCTCAAAAAAAGCTCTTGAGTTCTGTAGCAGGCACAAAGATAAAAGTGCGGTCATAGTTCCTACCGTCAAGGAGATCAGAGATAATTCCATTATAATGTACTCAGTGACATGGCAATGGTGTCACCAAGTGTTAGAGGGGCGGGGGGTACAGTTGGCCCAATGTGCAAAGAAAGCGCTACTGGAGAAGCAATAACTAAGAGGAGTTTCGAAGGATGAAAAGGACAGGGAGAAGGAGGGGGACGTTCAGGGTGGAGGAAACAGCACAAAAGAGTGGAAGTGCTGTGAAGGTAGTTAAATGAGTAGGTGAGATCCCCCAGGAAGAGGCTGCACAATGACAAAAAAAAAAGGAAGCAAGACAGAGCCTTGGAGAGGAGGAAGGATTAGAGAGAAGGCACAGGAAAAGAAGCCCAGGAATTAGTTCAAAAAGAAAAAGAGGAGTAGGAAGGAAGCCTGGGGGCAAATTGCTGAGGATAGAGAGCTTTGGGTGGGCAGGAGCAGAGGAAGATGAGTGCTAAAGGGACCGGAGGAGGCCAGGAGAGAATTTCCTCAGAGCAGATTCATTAGATGATGAGCGTAAACACCAGACGGCAAGGGGGCTTTCAAATGGAAATAACGAAGTAGACATCGACGTGGCATGCTCAGTCTACAATTTCCAGTATCTTGGTTGAGACAGGAATAAGAACCATGCCTGCTTGTCAGAGTTTTAAACTTGGGAGACCAAAATAGGCTTTATAAGCTGCCACTAAAAAGAACAGATAAGATTTAAATACACAAGGAAAAGATAAGAATCAACTTGGACCATCCTCCTCAGACTTGGGCAAAGCTAAACTAAGTGGAAATATCACCACAAGAACAGTGGGGGCAAGCAGACTGGGGAGAAGAAAAACATTTTAAAAGTATGAGACTATATATTTAAAAAACGGTCAAAGAAGCCTCAAATTAAAGATCCCAAGAAGAAAATAAGGAGATCTGGAAATAGATGAACTAGGGAAAAAAGTGGGACTAGATTAAGAAGGTGAAAACAAAGCAGTGGATTCTATATCAAAGGGGGGAAACTGACAAGTTAAACAAAATAGTATGAAAACTACAGGGTAAAAAAATAGAAAAATAACAGAAGAAAATAACATCTTAATTGATAATACGTCTGGAATGCAGACCAGTTTTAAAGAGGCGTGCTTTTGTAAATCACACAGAAGCTATTGCGCACAGAGCAGTGGTGAGCGTTACTAAGAAGGGTCTTAGTTCTGAAGAATTAAGACACAGCGCCAACGCAGGAGACAGAGGAATATTTTTTTTAGTCCCTAATGGTAAAGAATCTTTCTGCCAATGTAGGAGACACAAGAGACACAGGTTTGATCCCTGTGTTGGGAAGATCCCCTGGAGGAGGGCATGACAACCCACTCCAATATTCTTGCCTGGAGAATCCCATAGACAGAGGAGCCTGACAAGCTACAGTCCACGGGGTCAAAAAAGGACGTGACTGAAGCAAGTTAGCACAATTTCTTAGCACACTTTCAAATTTAGCAAGCATTTCCTAAGGACAGAATAACATTTATATAACAATGTAACTTAATAGCAATAAACAAAGGATGGAAAATTGAATTTAAGGATGTTAAAATGCTCTTTTCACGCAACTAAGTGGCCAGATAAGATGCTGATGGATCTAGTATAAAAGTAAAGAGTTTAAAATCCACAACCGAAAACAAGTGATTAAAATGGTCAAGGAAAATAAAGAACAAGAGGAAAGGAGTCATTTGTGGTGTCAAATCTGTTGACAAGCCCAGTACAATGAACACTGAGAACTAATCATCCCAGTGAGCAGGACAGAGGTCACTGGGGACCTTGACAAAAGGTTTTGGTAGCTTTCTGGCTACACATATTTGGAAAATCTTGGGAAGAAAAGATAAAATTTATAGCATCAGGATGTGCAGGCAAACAGAATGATCCAACACAGTCTTGTCATTTCTAATCATTTCCTGATAGTAATTTCTTGGCCAAATAACAAAGAAATAATAGTCAAATTTGCAAGTGGCAATAGAAACATGCAACAAGTAACCACATCATGAAAATGTCCAAATAATGATAATGACCCACAGTGTATCCTCAAGCCTGACGTGGAAGTCAGACCTTCAACTTGGGCTGAGCACAAGCACATGACCCCACCGATCCCTGGTAATTACCTGTGATTGCCCATGTCTGTCTGGCCTTGCTAAAGGGCTGGGTCATCCTTGTATTCACTACTGAAAGTCAAATCAATAAATCTTTTTTAAAATTTATTTTTTACTGAAGTAGAGTTGATTTACAATGCTGTGCTATTTTTCGATGTACAGCAGAGTGACTCCCTTACCTATGTATATTGTATGTATACTTTTTCAGATTCTTTTCCATTGTAAGTTGTTACAAGATATTAAACATAGCTCCCTGTGCTATACAGGAGGTCCTTGTTGACTTTATATGTAGTAGTATATAATCTGTTCATTTCAAACTTCTAATTTACCCCTCCCTGTCCCCCCCTCCCCCTTTGGTAAGTTTGTTTTGCAAGTCTGTGAGCCTATTTCTGTTTTCTAAATAAGTTCATTTGTATCATATTTAGAATCCACATATAAGTGATATCATATGCTATTCGTCTTTCTCTGATTTACTTCCCTTAGTATGATCATCTCTAAGTCCATCCATGTTGTTGCAAATGGCACTATTTCATTCTTTTTTTATGGTTGAATAATATTTTTATTATTTATAATAAAGATTAATATTCTTTATTATTTATCAAACCCAGTTCCCCTGCATTGCAGGCAGATTCTTTACCACCTGCAAAGCAGATGTCTTAGAGGAGGAAATGGCGACCCACTCCAGGATTCTTGCCTGGGAAATCCCATAGACAGAGGAGCCTGGAGGGCTACAATCCATGGGGTTGCAAAGAGTCGGACACAACTTGGAGACTAAATCATCACATATCTTCTTTACCCATTCATCTGCTAATGGACAGTTAGGTTGCTTCCATGTTGTGGCTATTTTAAACAGTGCTGCTATGAACACTGAGGGGCACGTACCTTTTCAAATCAGAATTTTCTCTGGATATATGCCCACAAGTGGGATTGTTGGATCAGATCATATGATAACTCTAGTTTTAGTTTTTTAAAAAAAATGCTACACTGTTTCGCATAGTGGGTGCACCAATTTACATTCCCACCAACAGTTCCCTTTTCTCCACACCCTCTCCAGCATTTATTATTTGCAGACCATTTGATGATGGCCATTCTGACCAATGTGTAATAATTAACTCTTGCCTTTTCCTTACTCACTCAACAGATGGAGTACAACATGTAGGTGATGACATTATTATACACCTGGTTAAATCTGGTATCTACCAGTGCTGGGATCTGACAGGATTCCCAAGTAAAAGGAGAAAGCGCATTTTTATCACTAGACAAGCTTGTACCCTGATGCCTGAAGAAAAATTCTTCTGTAATTGCAAACCGGGTCATTGACTGGCTGTTAATAATTATTCAATGAATTAATGAAGATATAGGAAAGAGGAATGCAACCATAGCACATATTAGGATAAGCCAATAAAGGTCTTTCCTACATTCTTGGTGAAGAAAGACAGTACTTTACTTAATGTTCCACTTTTCCAGTGTTAGAGAAACATATAGATTCAGATTAATTGAAAGGAAAGCACATCTTAATTGATGAGATGTCTGAAACACAGATAAGTTGCAAAGAAGGCATGCATTTGTAAATCACACAGAAGGTAATTGCACAGGAACCAGTGGCAAGAATTACTAAGTAGGTTGTCTCTCCAACCCTTTCAAATGACTTAGATAATGATTGTTTTTAATTAACTCTTTCCCTTTATCTGCAAATAAGAGTTTCTAAAAGCTTTAAGTAGCTTGACTTTTTTCCTCATCACCATTCTTGTTTAAAGAAATAATTAGTTAGCAAATCCCCTCTTCTTAGTAAAAAAGAAAAATAAATAAATAAATTCTGCTTAGCCCTGTCTGAACAGCTACACATTCTGCTTCAATTAATGATTCTTTGTAATAATCAAATTCCATATACTTATCCACATATAACCTGGCAGTTTCATTGCATCAACAAACATGGCCAAGAGAAATTAACATCATGGAATGCCTGCCATTTTCAAGGTAGTTTCCACTTGATGATGTCATTCAATCCTCCTGACAATTCCATGAGGCACCTATTATCCCCATTTTACTGATGCTGAAATTGAGATTTAGAGTCTTGAAATGATGGCCTTATGATGAGACAGCTAGTAAGTGGTAGCAACCAACATGACTCTAAGTCAGTCTTACTTCAAAATCTGTGGGGTCCATTCCAGGTGACACTAGTGGTAAAGAACCCTCCTGCCCATGCATAAGATGGAAGCGACCAGGGTTCAATCCCTGGGTCGGGAAGATCCCTAGTGGAGGACCTGGCAACCTACTTCACTATTCTTGCCTGGAGAATCCATGGATGCAGGAGCCTGGCGGGCTACAGTCCATGGGGTCACAAAGTGTCAAACACGACTGAAGCAACTTAGCATGGATGCATGCCTGCATTCCTCATCACATTGTAAATAAGATCTGATTCTCTGGGAGCTGACTCAGTGTATAAAAGGAGCTTAGGAGAGTGGCAGTCAGCATGTATTTATTGCTATTTTTCATCACAACATTCTTTTCAAAGTTGAAGTTGTACTCTGAACTCTTAACACATATCTTAAGGGCACTGGATTTCCTTTCATTTGCAATTTTGAGAGGAGTACCTGGAAGAATATCCTGGACTTGACATGTTGAGATGAACCTCAAATACTTTTAGAAAATTCATTATTAAGGCAGAGAGCCAGGGATAATCAGTTGCCTTGGGTAGCAGTAGGAAAATATTGGGTTGGATATCAAGGAGCCCTTCCTGACAATAAGACAAGATAAACGCTGAGATGAACCAAGGGAATTTAGTGACACGCCTGGATGAAAATACAGAACAATCAGTAATCCATCATCTGTCAGAGGAAATGTGTATGGGAGCAAAAGGATGATCCATTTGAAATGACCCCGACGTGCCCTTATCAAATGTTGACACTAACAGTTAAAATACAAACTGTCCTGTGTTCTTTTATATGACAGTTAGTCAAGTGTGGCCGCAAGAGGAGACACAGGGGAGGCTGAGGAAAACAAAAGTGTATTACAGTCACAGGCCCTAAAAACAGGAGGCAGACCAGGTCACACAGGGCCACGTGGGGCAGTCTCGGGGTGGTCAGAAGGGAGAAAGCAAGAGAAAGAAGGACGTTTGGCCAGAGCCTTTATAGGGGTTTCCACAGGAAGTCAAGGCAGGGCAGAGTAAACAGTTTTAAGACTGGCTAGTTTGCATAATTCCTGCAGGCTGGGCTTTCGCTCGGTATAGAGGTGGTCTCTTGCAGGCCCTGGGGTGATTTAAAGCAGGGAAAATATTAGCTTGGGGTGAATTTGACCAGTGGAGGAAGTAAGACGCTGGGTAAGTTGTGTGTGTGTGTATGCTCAGTCCATGTCTGACTCTTTACGACCCCAAGGACTGTAGCCCGCCAGGCTCCACTGTCCATGGAATTTTCCAGGCAAGAATACTGGAGTGGGTTGCCATTTCTGACTGGTTAGTTTTCATATCAAAGGTATGATCCCACAGAGCCCTCTGCTATCTCTAAGAATTGGCTGGCAGGCAGCCTTTCCCAGTCAGAAAGGATTTAAGGTGTAAAACCAACGTAAGATACAGAAAATAAAAATATAAACCATACACAAATATACCAAAAAGCACTAGATGTTTGAATCTGGATAGAGCTCTGCGATCTGCTTAACCTTCAGTGTGACAGCCTCTGCCTCCCCCACTGAGCCTGTGCAAACAGCAGTAGGCACAGCTGGTTTGGGGAACTCGGAGGGCAAACACTGTGTAATGAACACAGCTGTTAAGCCAACAGACAATCCAAATCCTGAATGAGACAAGCTCCAGGCTTGGACCAAAGATACTCTGAAGCATTACAATACATTGGATAAACTTCACTGAAACTAATCAGTTGGCTGCAGGAAGGAAAACACAGACGGAAGCTGAAAGGTCTGTCGGCTAAAGGCACACCATGCAGAACAGCCAAATCCCCACTGCCAGAGAACACCCTGGGATAGATACAGAGGTTTCTGAACAGAATCCATCTCCAAACCTATAAAGTATTTTGAGATAAAATATTACAACTGTTATTTACAAGAGCTTAAAAAAAATTTTTTTTTGAAAGAAGGGCAATACCAACTTTTCACCAACAAACAAGGCCAACACATTTAAGAGTTTAATTTAATCTCAGATAACAAATAAAATGGAGAAACTCTATTAGATAAATTTTGCTCCGCAGTCTAACTTATGTAACATTTTAAACCACAAAAGCAGTCTAGGCTTCTTTAATCAGAAATCTAACATAACATTCATTCATTCCCTATCTATACAAGCTAATATTTATGACTGTGTCTTCTAAGTCTCCTCAGTCATGTCTGAAGACTGTTTATGACCCCATGAACTGCAGCCCACCAGGCTCCTCTGTCCACAGGATTCTCCAAGCAAGAATACTGGAGTGCATTGCCCTGCCCTCCCCCGGGGGATCTTCCTGACCCAGGGATCAAACCTGCATCTCTCATGTTTCCTGCATTGGCAGGCAGATTCTTTACCACTAGCACCACAACATAAACTTCTGAATCACACTGCAAAAATAACATCCGTGTGTCTTTCCAACTCAGGCGACAAGCAGGAACTCACATTGGGCATCTGTGGAGCATCTGCCACGTGTGAACCTGCACCTGCAAAGATGCTTATGAAGGGGCAGGATGACAGGCTGGCATGGGGTGTTGACTGAACGCACACACCCAGCCTTAGCTTCAGCGATTTCTGCAGTAAATCATTGTTTGCTGTCTTTACAGTCATTAATACATCATAAGCATAGATGAAGCCACTTCAAGGTAGAAAAAAGATCTATGTCTTTTCACTTAGGCGAAGCCAAAAACAGGAAGTAGTAAATCGTTATGTCTTGTCTTTTTCTTTTATTCCCCAACATCTCAAGCCATCAGCTTGGGGAGGGAACACAATTAGCCATCATCAGAATGAGTCATCTTTTGGATGAGGCAGCTTTCACAGCAAACACTTCTTCATGGTGGTAGAATTCCAGTTTGAATCAAGGCTATGAAAGCCACATTCGAAACCCAGCAAATGTTTTACATAAAGGGGAGTGAAATGGAGAGACGTCAGGAGAGGTGCCAAGTCTCACTATATATCATTCATTTCTAACACTGTCTAGAGCTCACCTACAGACTAGGGGAAGACCCGTCTCGGCACTAGAATTCACGCTCTGACTCTGCACTTGGTAAACTGTGTGAACTGATGAGGGGAGGCAGATGCAGTCAAAACCAGAAGCCTTAACCCATCTGCTACTGGCCTCTTGCTGAACAAAGAACTTCACTGACAAGCTATCTGCATCAGTCTTGAGCCAAAAACCCTCGCTGAGGTCTGATAATTTTTTCTTTTAACCAATCTCAAACATTTATCAATTACCTGCTCTAGCCTGTAAGAACCTCAAAGCCCAATAGGTAAGATGGAATCCAAACGATGAGAACATAGGGCAAAAAATGCTAACAGAGGTATGACCTGTGCCAAAAAAATTGATGCTTTTGAACTGTGATGTTGGAGAAGACTCTTGAGAGTCCCTTGGACTGCAAGGAGATCCAACCAGTCCATCCTGAAGGAAATCAGTCCTGAATGTTCATTGGAAGGACTGATGCTGAAGCTGAAACTCCAATACTTTGGCCACCTGATGTGAAGAGCTGACTCATTGGAAAAGACTCTGATGCTGGGAAAAATTGAAGCTAGGAGGAGCAGGGGACAACAGAGAATGGGATGGTTGGATGGCATCACTGACTTGATGGACATGAGTTTGAGCAAGCTCTAGGAGTTGGTGATGGACAGGGAAGCCTGGCATGCTGCAGTCCATGGGGTTGCAGCGAGTCAGACATGACTGAGCGACTGAACTGAACTGAACAGCATACTGTGGGAACACAAAGAACGGACAATCTCTCCCTGGCATGTTTGAGAATAATAAGAAAAATTCACCACAACTGGCACCATTACTTATTGAGAACTGACTTTGGCCAGGCATAATTTCAATGCTTTGCATGTTTTACCTAATTAATCTTTATCCTTAAAAATGAGATAGAAAAATAATAAACTACAACAGTCATTAAGGGTTACCAAAAATGGGGGGCACTGTTTTAAGGACTTTTTCTTTAATGGACTCATTTAATCCTTACAACAAATCTATACAGATCTGATCACCTTCATTTTACAGATGAAGAAACTGAGGGAATGAGAGGTCCATTAACTTTCTCAAGGTTATACAGCTGGTAGGGGGTTGACCCAGCATTTGAAGCCAGGCAGTCTGGCTCTGATGCCTTTACACTGAACCACTGTAATATGCTGCTGCTGCTGCTAAGTCGCTTCAGTCGTGTCCGACTCTGTGTGACCCCATAGATGTCAGCCCACCAGGCTCCCCCGCCCCTGGGATTCTCCAGGCAAGAACACTGGAGTAGGTTGCCATTTCCTTCTCCAATGAATGAAAGTGAAAAGTGAAAGTGAAGTTGCTCAGTCGTGTCCGACTCTTAGCGACCCCATGGACCACAGCCTACCAGGCTCCTCCATCCATGGAATTTTCCAGGCAAGAGTACTGGAGTGGGGTGCCATTGCCTTCTCCGACTGTAATATGCAGCCTCGCCCATATACCACCCTATGTTTGTGAAAGAAGAAATCAGGGCCTTGATGAGAGACCAACTAGAGACAAACAACAAGTGGTCTGACTACAGAGCCTCCCCTCATGGGCACTACTATCCCACCCTGGGAGGCACTGGAGCAGAAACTTGAAAGGCAAGATTTTCACTAAATGGAGGTCAAGGGCAAGGGTGTTCTCAGGAAAGAGTGTGTGCAGAGAAGCAAGCAGCGTGGAGATTCCTGACATCGACAGATGGGCCGGAATGGCTCAATGAGTAACCAGGGTGCCCAGCTGGTTCTCTTCTTCAACAGGGTAGCACAGAAGACAATCCACACTGGGGAGACATGAGCATTCAAAGAGAACAGCGTCCTGGCCACCAATCAAGGCTGCCCTCTTGGAACTTTACCAACAAACAGTTGCTGTCATTTTTCATAAACGTGACTTTCAACGTAATCCAAAATGCCAGAAAACACTCATTTCCTATTTGCAGGAGGTTTTGCAGAGCTGATTATGACTAAAAGGCTTCATGCCCTGTTTCTTTTATCAGGGACCTCATTGACAGAGTCATTTACTTTTTATGAAGACAGATGAACATGGTTATTCTGATTAGAAGCAGAACAAGAACTGGACTCTGAACACAACATCTAGGGCAGGACAATCCCAGAGCCGGGGAGGGAACTGAAGCTTCACCACCAAGAGGGGATGAGGCACACATGATAGACCTAGCTGACACAGGCAACTGGTTGCCTGTTCACAGACTCTAACAGTGAGCATGAGCTGGTCCCACCCAGCAACCCAACACTGATATTATTAGCCTTCACAAGTGATGATGGGGGCTTCCCTGGTGGCTCAAATGGTAAAGACTCTGCCTGCAATGCAGGAGACCTGGGTTTGATCCCTGGGTCAGAAGATTCCCTGGAGAAGGGAATGGCAACCCACTCCAAGACTCTTGCCTGGAAAATTCTATAGACAGAGAAACCTGGCAGGCTACAGTCCATGGGTTGCAAAGAGTCAGACATGACTGAGCAGCTAACACATATACACACATGCAAGTGAGGATGGTCATCTTCAGGGTGACAAAGTATTGCATGTGCAAGTTGGGTTCCAGTCAGACTGTTTCTTCTGAGGGATTGCACCCCATAACCAGTTTTGAGAGATTTTTCATCACAGGCCCTCCTGCTTTGCAGCTAATTGAACCAGAGGCATGTGTGTGACCTAAGGGCAACCTTCACAGGCTGCCCTGAGTGCCCTGTCCAATATTAGAGAGTAACACCATTAGATATTCTCTGGAGGAGTTTAAGCGCAAGACACACAACAAGAGGAGCAGAGAAGCAGAGAGGCAGATGCCATAGACGGAAGTCAAGAGACATCGGGCGTGCAATGGACTAGCACGTGGGCGCACAGAAGAAAGCTCATTATAAGCAACCACTCTCTATTTAAAGGGAATTGCTCACCAAAAAATAGCGTGTGCACTAGCTTTTCTCCTGTTCCCAGTCCATCCCCTGCCTTCCGAGCTGCAGGAGGCTGGCTCCACAGGTCCCTTGCTTCCTTGCTCTCCATGGGGCTGTGCCCAGTGGAGACCCAGCAGGAGCCGAACGGGAAGGAGGAGAGTTTGGACATCTCATGTTCTTCCCTTCCCGTCTCACACTCTCCAGATAGTGACCTCAGTCTTCTTCTTTATAAGCGTGCCTCCGGCCAGAGCCATACCCCAGGCCTCACCAGCTCCAGCTTTTATCTCCAGGCCAAGAATGGTAACAGCCTCCCACTGTTGCTGGTCCTCAGAAGCTCCAGTAACGTGTTGGTCCCCCTGCTCCCGCGCACACCTCTATGAACAGTCCTTTTCAGAAAATCTTTCAAATCCAAGCCTCAGAGCCTCTTCTTTCAGTTGGGGCTGAGGTGTGAGAGAACACACAACAGAGGACACCGGAACCCCAAACGAGTGAAATGACCGTGGGACTCTCGCGTGAGGTTCATGCTTTCCACGAGTTCTGCTCAGAGCTCTTCATCCTCTCCCCGCTGCTCTATTGCAAGAAACCTCTTCACCTGAGAACACAGAGCAGGTTCCCCTGCTGAGCCTTGAGTTCCTAGGGGGAGGTCAAGGAGTTGCCCGCAGGCCTCTCCTCTTACGATGGTCACTCAACCAGTGAAGTTTTACACAAGCATTCACTGAAATGGCAACCAACTCCAGGAATCTTGGCTGGAGAATTCCATGAACAGGGCAGCCCAGCAGGCTGCAGTCCATGGGGTTGCAAAGAGTCAGGCATAACTGAGCAATATCACTTGCTCTCTCACTGAGCCCTAGTGTGTGCTAGGCAGCATGCTGGGCTGGGGGACCCAGGTGACAAACAGTCGTTGCCCCCGTGAACCTCACGATGACTGGGGGGTGGATAGGGGCTGAAGTAGGGAAGGGAGCAGACAGCAAACAGACAACCACGCAGATAAGCAGAGAATTACTAACCCTGAGTAGTGATTCCGAGGAAAACTGGAAGGAGCTAAGAGACTACCAGGGGATCTCATTTCCGCATTTAGAACATGGACTCTGTTTAATGACTGACATTGCTATTGGCGAAATTTGCCATCTTATGGATGAAGAGATTGATAAAAAGGAAACCTAGCCACAGGGAATATGGAGAAGAGTGTGAGATAGCCTGGGCTAATTCTACAAAGCCACCTCAGCCCCGTCAGCGCGTCTTCTGTTGCCGAAAACAGATGATGCTGGGGCTTGATAACTATGCTCCATGGAAGACAGGTTTTTGTTTTGTTTTGTTTCAGGACAGGTTTTATGATGGTCACAGTTAGTCTCCAATTCCTGCTTTCAAAGCTTCCTGTCTCCAGAGAACCTGTCTCTGAAGAGAAAAGGAATTGTAATTGAAGAAGTGTGAACCAGGGCAAAGCCTGGTTTATTCAGTTTATTCAAACTTCCTTTATTCAGTTTGGGGAAAAGTTCATTCTCCTTTCTCTGAGGGCACAAAGCATTTAGAAACACTCTCCAGAACCCCTCCTACCTCACCCACTATTTTCTCCTCATCATCTCACAGCTTCCCCCGGGGCAGAGAAGTAATCTGAGTTAAAAAGGCAACAGAATTTCTAGGGGAAAAAAAAAAAAAAAGAAGGAGAAGGAAAGTCTTACTTTCATTAATTCCCCAATGTCTTGAACAACCAGGAGCAAAGATATGTCTTCAGCCACCTTCTTATATGGTGATCCATTAGGGACAAAGCAGCATTAAACTCGTGGGGAGGTAGTCCTATTTAGGAAATGGAGTAATTTATAATCTTTGATGTTTTATATAATATTTGCTAATATTTAATGAATAATTACTGAGCTCCTATTGTGTGCCAGTCATTATACTAATCTCAGGGGATACAGTTTATGAGCTAGACCTACATGACCTTTGCACTTAAGGGATTTCTGGTGTAGCCAGGGAGACAGACAAATAAACAAGCAATTGCAATGAATCACAGTGTTACACAGGATACTCAGAAGGCATTTAACATAGATCAGAAAAGTTAAGGAAGGCTTCCCGGAGAATGTCCTTACTTTAAGTTAGTACCCAAAAGATGAATAGGAGCTGGGCAGAAAAGTATAGTGGGTAAGGGATGGAGACTGACCTAGGCAGAAGATACTTCATATGCAAAGGCACTGTGGTGAGCAAGAGGTGTGTAGAGATGCTGAAGGATGTTCAGCTGTAGGAAAGGACACAAGAAAAAGAGAGGTGGGGACTGGCACTGGAATCATAGGAATGACCAGCCTTGGAAACCAAGTTTAGGATGCTGGCCTTTATCTTAAGATCGCCAGGAGTCCCTTGAAGAGTCCAAAGGAGGACAATATATGTTTTAGAAAGACCATGAGGACTATTGACGTAGATAGGACTGCAGGATTGAAGACTTCAAGCAGGGAGAATATTTAGTGAGGATATTACAAAATAATCTAGATGAAAGATGATGCTGACCTCAATGAAGGTACTGACCCAATCCAATAAGTCACACACATGGACGCGCTACCCAGGTGGCTGAGTTGGCAGGGCTTTGTGATGGTCTAGATGGATATGGAGGGTGAATGAGGAAACTCAAGGATAACGCCATGCCTCTCCTCGTCATTTCACAGCTTGCCTAGGGTGACTGCCCACCCTGATGAACAGACCTGCCAGACTGAGAAGAAACAGGCTTAGTGGATAAGAAGGAAAAATCATCAGTAAAACTTTTGGTATAGAGGTTTGGTGGTCATTTCAAGGTATCCAAGGGAAGACACTCTGTAAGCAGTTGAACAAACCTTTCTGGGTGCCGAGAGAGATCTAATCTGACACAGAGATGGAAGTCCTTAGCATACAGAGGGAAATTAAGGCCATGGGTACACAGCAATTGTTCAGGGAGAGAGTAATGAGCGAGATAACAATAGAGCCTGAGAGAGAAGTCTGAAGAACATTTCGTGGGCCACCAGAGGAAGCAGGCCCCAAAAGGAAAGGCTAGAGAGAATGGGCAGTGTGGCTGAGGCCATTCCACCCCCACCCCAAGTGTAGGGCTGCTCTTACACCGCAGACCGTGGAACCAAGCTGTCCGTGGGTAGGTCCTGGCTCCCCCAGCAAATGACATGATCTGAAGCAACTTGCTTAACCTCTCTGGGCCTCAATTTCTCCTATTTTAAATTGGTGATAATAAAATGTATAGAGTAGATTTCATAGAGCTGTTCTGAGGATTAGATGACCTATATGTTAAGTGCTTAGAACAGAGCATGGTATTTACCAAGTACCCATCATGTTTTAACTTTCATCAAGTGTACCTCATAGTGAACATTTGCAGAGTTCATCCAGCTTTTCAGGACTAATGTGTTCCAAGTAATGAAAGGTATATAGAAATAGATTTATTATTACCCATCCACTCTGTGTAAACTACTTATATTCATAACTTTGCCCAACCTAGATAGCATATTAAAAAGCAGAGACATTACTTTGCCAACTAAGGTCCGTCTAGTCAAGGCTATGGTTTCTACAGTGGTCATGTATGGATGGACTGTGAAGAAAGCTGAGTGCTGAAGAATTGATGCTTTTTGAACTGTGGTGCTGGAGAAGACTCTTGAGAGTCCCTTGGACTGCAAGGAGATCCAACCAGTCCATTCTAAAGGAGATCAGTCCTGGGTGTTCTTTGGAAGGACTGATGCTAAAGCTGAAACTCCAGTACTTTGGCCACCTCATGCAAAGAGTTGACTCACTGGAAAAGACTCTGACGCTGGGAGGGATTGGGGGCAGGAGGAGAAGGGGACGACAGAGGATGAGATAGCTGGATGGCATCACTGACTTGATGGACGTGAGTTTGCGTGAACTCCGGGAGTTGGTGATGGACAGGGAGGCCTGGCGTGCTCCAATTCATGGGGTCCCAAAGAGTTGGACATAACTGAGCGACTGAACTGAACTGAACTGATCCCCAAATAAAACTTGAATTGAATAGAACCTTTATTTAGCAAAGGGCTTTAATTGTCTCCTGTCATTATTCCAACAATTCCAAGAGCAAGGAGACTTGTTTTCTCATCGAAGAAATCCAGAAAGTTATCCAAGCTTATACAGAATGTAGGGCTTCCCAGGTGACGTTAGTTGTAAAGAACCCACCTGCCAAAGTAGGAGAGGGAAGAGACTCGGGTTTGATCCCTGGATGGGGAAGATCCCCTGGAGGAGAGCAGGGCAACCCACTCCAGTATTCTTGCCTCGAGAATCCCATGGACAGAGGAGACTGGCATAGGGTCGCACAGAGTTAGAGAGGACTGTAGCAACTTAGCATGCATGCACATACAGAATGTAAGAAGTGGGGTCAGGAGTTGAACTCCGGTTTTCTGATTCAAGGTTTGCTAATTGTTACGGATCATTTTTCTCTCTTCCTCCCCTGCTTGGAAATGCATTTGTAGATCCATATCTGCACAGTACTCCGAAATATTTCCATTCAGTTTTGAGATGATTTTCACCTGTGATAACTTTTTCTGCAACTCTGGATGTACACACCCAGAGCTGTTAGAGAGGTTGTGGGCAAACAGTTTAGGATGTAAATGTTGTTACTGTCAGAGCACCCTTGTCCTCAGTCCTCCCATCCATCTGCTGGGAAGCGCTAATGGTAAACCAACATTTGGAAAACATGAAACAGTTAATCAAACCATGAGTTATAGAGTATCTTTCCTACCCCTACTATTTCCCAGGAACAGATAGGAAAAGAATGAAAGCAATAAAAATAGACCAGATAGTTGTATTTTGTACTCTTTTGCATTTGAACTTAATATAAGAAAATCCAGCTTGCTACTATGTGGTATACATGCATATTGTGTGTATATGTGTATGCGCATGTTCAACTGAATGATTTTTTTTAAATTGGGATATAGTTGCTTTTGGTGGCTCAGATGGTAAAGAATCTGCCTGCAATGCAGGAGTTCAATTCAGTTCAGTCGTTCAGTCATGTCCCACTCTTTGCGACCCCATGGACTGCAGCACACGAGGCCTCCCTGTCCATCACCAACTCCCAGAGTTGACTCAGACTCATGTCCATTGAGTTGGTGATGCCATCCAACCATCTCATCCTCTGTCGTCCCCTTCTCCTCTCATCTTCGTTTTTTCCTAGCATCAGGGGCTTTTCAAATGACCGGTCTTTTCAAATGGTCAGCTCTTCGCATCAGGTGGCCAAAGTATTGGAGTTTCAGCTTCAACATCAGTCCTTCCAATGAACATTCAGGACTGCTTTCCTTTAGGATAGACTGGTTGGATCTCCTTTCAGCCCGAGGGACTCTCAAGAGTCTTCTCCAACACCACAGTTCAAAAGCATCAATTCTTCAGCAATACAGGAGACCTGGGTTTCAATCTCTGGTTCAGGAAGATCCCTTGGAGAAGGGAATGGCTACCCACTCCAGTATTCCTGCCTAGAGAATTCCATGGACAGAGGAGCCTGGTGGGCTACAGTTCACGGGGTCACAAAGAATCAGACATGACTGAGCGACTAACACACACACACAGACACACACAGTTGCTTCATGATGTTGTGTTGGCTTCTGCTATACAAGGAAGTGAATTAGCTATGTGTATACATATATCCCCTCCCTCTTGGACCTCCTTCCCTCCCATGCCCACATCCCAGCCCTCTGGGTCAACACAGGGCACCAAGCTGAGCTCCCTTCACCACACGGCAGCTTCACACTAGCTACCTATTTTACACATGGGAAGGTATACACGCACATAGGCAGCGCATGTATGCCAATCCCAATCTCCCAGTTCATCCTACCCCGCCTTAACCCACTGCGTCCACATGTCCACTCTCAACATCTTCATCCCTCTTCCTGTCCTGCAGACAGGTCCATCTGTACCTCAGGTTCAGACCAAAAATAGGGCTGCTATATATTTAAGGACTCTGAAGAGTTAGACGATTTCTTGAAATGTATCTGTGTTTACAGACACAACATTGAGTCAGAAAGGGTTACTCCACGGCTGACACTGTGTTCCAACAACCAGCCAGACTGAGAAGTGAGTCATCACCCCATCAGACACTCCATCAAAGTTCCTCTGCTTGGCTGTCTCTGGGAAACAAGAGGCTCTGAGCTGCACGTAATTAAAGCCAGAGGAGCTGAAGAGGAAGGAAGGCTGATCATTAAGGTGTCAAGAAGGAGCCAGGTGGGAATGGTGGTGGATTGAAAACACGCATTTAGCCTTACTCTCTCCCCAAACCCCATGAAAATGACAGTAAAAGGATTTTATTACAGGCATAAACCCACAAAGACAAAGAGACACAAAGAGACAAAAGCAATGAAATTTTGAAAGCTGGAAAGCAGATGGGCAAGTGGTAGCTGACTTAACAAATCTGAAAATATGACTCCTAAGGAGGTGGTGGGAAAGGGAAGCGGCAGCCAGATTTACATAGTGTAACCTGCACATGGCTCAGGAATCGGCAGAACCAGGGGTTTCTGGAAGAAGGGGATGCTGCTGGGGCTAAAAGCAAGAGGATCAACTGAAAGTCTTCTCAAGAGGCGGTCAGACGCCCAGACATCCCTCCTACACAGCAGGATAGTTGGAGCAGATTTATCTCCTCGAGTTTTCCTTCCTCCCTCTGCCCCATGATTGTACAGTTGCTTCTACTAGAAAGACAGCTTGGATGTCCGTCTCACGGATCTCGTGCTGGCCAATGGAGGGTGGGTAGAGGTGACTGTGACCGAGTTCTGAGCCGAGCCCACACCGCTGTGTGCTTCTGCTTATCCCTAGTTTGGTGGTGGCCGTGAGAGGCTACGTCCCCAGGAGCCTTCTCGTCCAAGAAGGATGAGAGACACTGGAATGGAACAGAGCGGATCTAAGCACTCAGCCTGCGTCCCAGGCCAGTCGAGCCAGCTGACCTGTAGTCACAGGAGTAGACACAGTGCTTATTGCTGTAATACACTGATACTCTGCGGTGATCTGTTCCTCAACACAGTTGGCTGAGACCATAATAGGTCCATGCAAACAGATGTGCGATAATAAAACTAAAGTATGTGGTATCAGCTTTGGGGGCAGGTCACAGGTGGTGAGATATACATACAATATATATATTTTATATATTGCAGTTTTTATATATTGCAACATATATATTTTGAGAGCTAAATATTAATAAGGAAAATATTGTAGGAGCTGGGATAATGGTGCCCAATGTTCTGTAAAGACAAAAACACTGGTTTAACTGTTACCTAAAGTAACTTGGAAAGGGGTTTCCCTGGTGGTTCAGTTGTAAAGAAGCCACCTGCCAATGGAGGAGACACAGATTCAATTCCTGATCCAGAAAGAACCCCTGGAGAAGTGAATGTCTACCCATTTCAGTATTCTTGCCTGGAAAATCCCATGGGCAGAGGAGCCTGGTGGGCTACAGACCATAGCATCACAGAAAGCTGGACAAAACTAAGTGACTGAACAACAGCAAAGTAGCTTAGAAGATAGAAAAAATACCTAACAAACTCAGTCTCGAGCAAGGAGGTTTCTAGGCAGAATGTTGACAGAGGTGACTGGAGCATCCTCAGCAATGTTGGGCCAAAGCACAGAAGGAGCAGACAAGTATGTAAGGATTTGCGGGTGGATGTGTGGCAGGTGGCACAGGGAGGGAGGCTGCACTCGAGGAATAAGACAGTGCAGACCCCAAACTCCCACTTCCCTTGGCTGGGGCTTCAGTGATGTTTCCAGCTCTCAACAGAGGCATCTTGTTTGAAAAGACTCCTTTGCCGGCCACTGAGCATGACCAGAACATGCTGGAACTGCTGTCTCCAAAATACTCTATGGGTATCATATCTGAACATCCCTGCCAGTGCCTAGTACTCAACACATGTTTCGTGAACAAATAAATGCTCTTCAAAAGTCACTAACAAACCCCCCACCCCAACTTTAGTTTCCTTGGTTTGTTCCAGTGCTAAGATGCCACAGTGGATATTTGTTCTAATCCTCAAGCTATAGGGAGGCCTGGTGACTGCTGGGAGCCGTTGGTTGGCTTTTGATGGTCCCTCAGGTATCTGCTGGCAGGAACCAAGCAGTCAGACTCCTCCATGCTGGGCTGCTGCTTCTTCCAAAGTCAGGGCACCACAGCCAAGCTTGACTAAGAGAGAGAGAAGGATAATTATGTATTGTTAAAGGCCTCGGGTCTATTCCAGCCACCAAGAATTTTTTGGTTATTTCAGCAAAAAAAAAGGCAGCAAGTTATTCAGAAGGCAGTGTTGGATCCAAGCACTTTTTAGCGTCTCTGGAAGATCTGGGCAGGAGGCAAGTGAGAACCGGTCGCTGCACGGATCTGGGAGAAAGTCGGGCAGCTGCGCCTCACCGGCCTCTGTTCCTCAGGCAAACCTGAGTAAGTCAGGTGTGGTCCGTGCAAAGAATGCAAATATCAGCTCTTCCAGACTCGAGGAAACCACTACACAGCTCACGTCTTCACAGGCTCACCTCACACTGAAACAACTGAAAGTCGATCAGGCTGACCCACTGCCTCTCTTTGCCAAGCTCGGGCACCTCCTTCTCCTCTAACGTCTCTCTCGCTCCCTGACCTATCTTCCACAAGGCCGGCTGGTCTCTCGGCCACAGGCACCAGGCGAGGCCGTGCAGGCGGCACCGATTAGACACGCTGCGGCCCTCATTCCAGGGGAAACGTTCCGAACATCCACTCCCCGGGGCCACCTCCCGCGGCCCATCTCTGAGCACAGCTGCAGAGCCCACGTGTTATCAGTGGGTTCCTGACGGCTTTTCCTCACGAGTCCAGAAGCACGTAGAGGCTGCAGGTAGAGCGTGGGACCTCACAGGCTGAGGGGAGGCAGACAGGAAGGTGGGGACACACTGGGCATGCGTGCTGCGATGATGCGAGAGATTTCAGCGTGGATGGCCGGGAGAGGTTTCCTGGGGCCAAGTCCTTCCCGGGGAGCAAAGAGATCTCCACCATGTCAAGCTCCCCATGCAGGCTCCACCCACCGCTGGGCAGATGCGTCTGCAGAGCCGGCTGTCAGCAGACAGCAGCGAGACATTTCTCTTTAGAAATCACACCTGGTCTTTCCCAACTTCCCTTCTGTCTTCCTTCTCTCCTCCATCCCCACGGTTTCTGTGGGGTGACTGGGGTGACTGCACATGCCAGATCTCTAATGAGCCTGGATTTCTCCCAGGAAGCCTTCTGCTGCTGGCCCAGGAGACCGACTTCTCACTATGGGGAGAGGAGCAGTCAGGACAATCACGTGTTCACGTTTCAAAGAGCCGCAGCGTCTCCTCCAGCCTGAGGGAGACGTGGGGCCACGGCTGCCCCTCTCTCACCCACTTCATCCGTCACCAGGGAGGAACAGCCTCTGCTGATGGGCACGTGGGTGTATCTGACTGCTGGGCTCTTGCCCCGACTTGAAGAACATTAGAGGAAGTGCAAGGTTGCCCCAGACCCTCTGAAGTTTTCATCAAAAACACTAAGGGTCCACGGGTGGCTATTAGGAGCCCAGCCTTTATCCAACCACCTCTGTCAGGATCTCTCTTGTCTCCAATTTGGGGAGACATTGAGAATTGGGTAAAAATCTGCTTTGTGCTAAGCAGTTTGTAAAATAAAGATGTCAGGGCAGTTAACACTCTGCCCTCTTCAAGAGCTGAAGACATCTTGCTGTTTTGAAATGAAGGATCAGAGGCCTCAAGGAGTTCCTACAATAAAAACAGTTTCAGTGAACCATTCACGTGGAGAAACAGGCCTGGTCCAGAGCCTTTTGCATGAAAGATGCACACTGCCTTCGATGAGATGGAAGGAGGGTAACTCAGGTTGTGGTGCTTTTTATGAAATGACCATGTGGATTTTAGAGGGCACAGCCTCTTTGTCTTCCAGCCTTGTGGTTGGCTTACCTTTGGTTAGGATACAGAGGGTTTTGGAATAATCACACCTGGAAGACCGTTTGTGAAATACTTGCCTTGTGCCTGCACTTCTGGTCAAAACCTTTCCATGGTTCCCTACTGCCATGGAAAATAGGGATTAAGTACTGTCAACTCAAGTGTTCCATAATCTAACTCCATTGGCTCTTGGCTGTCTGTCTCCTTATGTTCCCTTTTCTCTTCCATGTGCAGAGCCACATTAAGGGGCAGGTCAGCTACATATCCAATCTGTAAAGGGTACATGAAAGAATGCAAATTATTTCATGCAATGTCTCCATTCTCCGTAAGAAGCCTTGCAGTTCGACAAGACAGGACATGGCAGAGACTGGGGGTCTACAAGCTTGGAGCAAAAGACTGAGAGGCCTGGGGAAGGGAGATCTGAGAAGGGAAGGCAGGGAAGGCGAAGGCTGTATGTGGGAGGGGAAAATGGAGAGGTAACTCAGCAGCTGCAAGGTGGAGAACCATGGCTTGAGGGAACAGCCAAGGAATTTCAAATCGAAGGATTTAAATTTGTCCCTCCTGCTCCTCTTTGAAATGGTGAGTAACGATGACACCAGGTAACACTACATCACATACACTGTGTGCCAAAGCAGTGTTGTGATCTGTCTATAGAAGCTTGTTTGATTCACATAACAAACATATCAGATAGATACTATCATTATCCCCACTTTACTGATGAAGAAACTGAGGTGCAGAGGGGTTAAGTGGCTTGTCCAAGGTCACACAACAGTACATAATGGAGTCAGGTCCAGGAGTCAGGTCCAGACTCCTCTAGTCTCCATGTCCAACACCAACCTGTTCTGCCTTTTCTGTCCACCCTACATTGCTTCCAGGTTGCTACAAGTTGTGGAGGTAGAATTTTGGAGACCAGAGGAAGGGAGAAGTGTCAGTTGACATATGGACTCAAACATAAAGGAAGGGGTAAACGGCTCATATTAATAGGAAATTGATTCATGTCCTCACTCACTAAATATATGTTGGAAAAGTATCTGCTCTAAATTCTGAATACATGAAAAATGCACAGCTTTTTTGTATGTCTATCAGATCTCAACAAAGTGGTTTATAAAAGAAAAGAAAGAAGAATGGGCTCCCCAAACTGACCAGATGGAGAAAATTAACTGCGGCTTTCAGTTCAGTATTGTACATCACAACCTCGTGTCTATCTGCTCTTAAGATACTTGCGCTTACTGATCTAGATTAAGGCAGGGTTTCATTTGTATCATTCCAAACTTAGCTTTTGTTTGAGACTTGGATTCACATAATCAACTCTCATGCTCACCTGAAACTTTGATTATGTCACTCTTGATGGTTTCTCAGACCATGCCTGAGTTTACACAGATGAGGTGGCTCATGGTGGGCCCCTGGGTGGTTTCAGGATGGGATAGACCAGGCTGGAAAACCAACTGTGTGATTGGAGGGTTGGGCCTTTGAGCCACACAATATTCATCTGACCTCCAAGGAGGAAAAGGAAGTCGGAGAAAGAGTTTAATCACATGATCAACAATTTACTCAATCGTCTTGCATACTGCTGTCCAGTAAAAACTCTGGACACCAAAGCTTGGCTGAGTTTCCTGGTTGGTGATGCACACTGATGTGCCAAGAAGATGATGCATCTTGAGGATGAGAAAGCTTTGTTTTGGGGACCTTCCCAGACCTTACAGTGCATTTCTGCACTGAGCTGGTCCTGCTCTGTGTCTTTTATAATAAAGCCATGATCATAAATGTAGAGCTTTCCTGAGACCTCTGAATCATTCACGCTTATTACTGAACCTCAGGGCATGGTGCAAAGCCCAGAATTCTCAGCCAACTGGTCAAAAGTGCAGGTGGCCTGGGAACCACAGAGCCTATGGCAAGTGTCTAAAGTGAGGGAAGTCTTGTGGAAGACTGAGTCCTTCACCTGTGAAGTCTGATGTAGCCCCAGGTAATTAATGTCAGAATTACATTGCAACTCTGTAGACACATATTAAGAAAGTCTGGCCCTCATGGGACTCACAGTCTAGCCAAGATGCCAGACATAGAATAAGCAACTCATGTGAGAAAACTTTGTTTGAAGTAAATTATAGAGCATGGTGGGGTCTGTGGCAGAAGGAGCCCCTGGCACCTACCTAGGTACATAGCAGTGGAACTGTCTCTTATTCATTTACAGTTTGCAAAAATTAGAAAGATGACTTGGCCTTCACAGGTGTTCAATAAATTATTCCTAAAGTGAATGTAATCATGCAACATTTTGTTCAGGATAGAACAGTTTCTACTTAGAAAATTCCTAGGTGAGCGACCCCTTTCTCACTTGCCCAGATGGGTCATGCCACACAGAAATATCCCCACCCCTGACAGCCTCCTTGTTTTTCCTGACTTCTTTTGGCTTGTCTGCCCTTTTCTTTTCTTTCTTTCTTTTTTACTTTGGCCATATTGCACAACTTGGGGGATCTTAGTTCCTTGACCAGGGATCAAGCCCAGGCCCCAGCAAAGAAAGCATCAAGCCCCAACCACTGGACCACCAGAGAATTCCCTGCCCTCTGTTTCTCTTTTCCTTCTCAACCCATCCCTCCCACTTCCCCTTTTTCTTCATTCATTCTCGCTCTCTGTGTGTGTGTCACTGTCTTGCTCTCGCTCGCTCATCAGAGAAAACAATCTCACTTAGGGGAGCAGCAATTCTCCTCCTCCTTCAGTCTCAGAAATGGCTACATTGTTCTGCACTAACAATCAATAGTGATAGGAAGAAGAGAGAACAGGGACCAGTATTCTCCCCACACAGTGCTCCAGGCAGGCTCTGCAAAGTGATCCCTGTAGCACCTGAAATGAAGCCTGCCTTCAGCACTTCTGGTGGTATACATAGGCTAGAAGTTGTATTACAGATACTATAGAAATTGGACTCGCCATCATCACCATAAATCTAAATAGTGAGTCTCAATTCATGCTAGGCATGGTTCTAGAGTAACAATTAACGTTTTCATAAATGATTATTCCAGAAAGATTAACCCTTGCCCCAGTAAGTGGCAAAGCTAGGACAAGAAGTCTTGTCTCTTAAATAGTCTGTCTACAGCTTCATCCAAGTCCTTGATCCCCTCTGAGCCTCAGTTCTTTATCGTAAAATGAAGCTTAGACCCATGTTCCAAGATTACACAAAGAGCCAGTGAAGGAGCCAGGACGTGGCTGAGATCCTGTGACTCTGAGCCCAGAAAGCCTTCATCCACACCGCAGCTCCCTCTGTTTCTTTTGAATCACCGCTATCTTTTGTCAAGTGGCTAAATCGCAGGAACAATAAGTGTCATGAGAGAGAAGAAAAACTTTAAAGAATAGGTGTCTGCAGACGCCTCATATAGTTAGCTAAATGGGAATTTAGAGATGGACCAATACAATCCCTGGACCTACTTTCATGTTTTTAATGGGAAAGAAGATGTGGATTTGGGGAAATACTAGGGAAATGCTTTACATGGATCCCCAACCTATTCCCTTCTGTAGAGAAGGCAAACTGAGTACATACAGCCTCACAAAAAGTTTGGCTTATTGGGGATACATCAGAGGCCACAAAGAACAAGAGGTAAACTGAAGCATGAGAAGCTACCTTCATGAAAGAAATGGTCACAGTGATCAATAATTAGAAAGCTGAGACATCCGGTATCTAAAATTGGGCTTTTATCCATTTGTTCATTTAGCAAATACAGGCAGTGAGTCAAGGGTCTAGGCAATATAAAGTTTAATAACACAATAGGCTCTGCCCTTAAGAAACTTGGACTCACATACTTAAAAAAATTTCTAATAAAATGTAAAGCTATGCTTTAGAAATCAAACAAGTCTTATTATAGTTTCAATTTAATTAAATATGATAATGAGAGAGAAATGGTCAAATATAGAGGTAGCAAAATCAAAAGTCTGTGTTTTAAAACACAATTGATTTTTAAAATAATTAGAGAAGCTGTTGAGACAATTGACAAAATTTATACCTAGACAGTGGATTAGATAGTTCAGTTCAGTTCAGTTGCGTCCGACTCCTTGCGACCCCATGAACTGCAGCACGCCAGGCCACCCCATCCACCACCAACTCCCAGAGTCCACTCAAACCCATGTTCACCGAGTTGGTGATGCCATCCAGCCATCTCATCCTCTGTCATCCCCTTCTCCTCCTGCCCGCAATCCTTCCCAGCATTAGGGTCTTTTCCAATGAGTCAACTCTTCACATGAGGTGGCCAAAGTATTGGAGTTTCAGCTTTAGCATCAGTCCTTCCAATGAACACTCAGTACTGATCTCCTTTAGGATGGACTGGTTGGATCTTCTTGCAGTCCAAGGGACTCTCAAGAGTCTTCTCCAACACCACAGTTCAAAAGCATCAATTCTTCAGTGCTCAGCTTTCTTCACCATCCAACTCTCACATCCATACATGACTACTGGAAAAGCCATAGCCTTGACTAGATGGATCTTGGCTGTCTGGGTTGGTCATAACTTTCCTTCCAAGGAGTAAGCATCTTTTAATTTCATGGCTGCAATCGTGGATTAGATAGTAGTCCTGTATTAATGTTAAATTTCCTACTTTTGTAATGTGGTTATGAAAGAGACTGTGTTTAATCTTAGAAAATACACACTCAAGTATTTAACAGTAATGGGATGTGATGTTTCCCAGTTACTGTCAAACAGTTCAGAGAAAAATACAGACACACACACACACACACACACACACACACACACGTGCGGAAAACGGGAAGAGAAAGAGACAAAGCCGACAATTCAAAATGTAAACATATGTAGAAAATGGGTAATAGAACTAGAACTACTTGTACTATACTTGGGCTGAATAATGGTTCAGCTGGTAAGGAACCTGCCTGCCAATGCAGGAGATGCCAGAGACATGGGTTCAATCACTGGATCTGGAAGATTCCTTGGAGAAGAAAATGGCAATCTGTTCCAGTATGCTTGCCTGGAAAATTCCATGGACAAAGGAGCCTGGCAGGCTACAGTTCATGGGGCTGCAAAGAGTCAGACACAACTGAGTGTGCACGGATGCACACACACACACACACACACACACATACATACTATACTTGAAATGACTGGATAAACCACAGATACTAATGCAGCATCACCTAACACCAAGGAGGCTCCTTCTGGCCAGTGCTAGGCCTGAAACACGGTTTTTCCCATCTTGTGCAACAAGAACACAGGGAAGTCTCAGACTGGCTGCACTCAAGCATGGAAAGGTGACATGTTTTAGAACGTAGTTAAGTGAAACTATAAGCAAGGTGAAAAGACAGCCTTCAGAATGGGAGAAAATAATAGCAAATGAAGCAACTGACAACGAACTAATCTCAAAAATATACAAGCAACTCCTGCAGCTCAATTCCAGAAAAATAAATGACCCAATGAAAAAATGGGCCAAAGAACTAAACAGACATTTCTCCAAAGAAGACATACAGATGGCTGACAAACACATGAAAAGATGCTCAACATCACTCATTATCAGAGAAATGCAAATCAAAACCACAGTGAGGTACCATTTCATGCTAGTTAGAATGGCTGCAATCCAAAAGTCTACAAGCAATAAAAGCTGGAGAGGATGTGGAGAAAAGGGAACCCTCTTACACTGTTGGTGGGAATGCAAACTAGTACAGCCACTATGGAGAACAGCGTGGAGATTCCTTAAAAAACTGGAAATAGAACTGCCATACGACCCAGCAATCCCACTGCTGGGCATACACACCGAGGAAACCAGAATTGAAAGAGACACGTGTACCCCAATGTTCATCGCAGCACTGTTTATAATAGCTGGGACATGGAAGCCACCTAGATGTCCATCAGCAGATGAATGGATAAGAAAGCTGTGGTACATATACACAATGGAGTATTACTCAGCCATTAAAAACAATACATTTGAATTAGTTCTAATGAGACGGATGAAACTGGAGCCTATTATACAGAGTGAAGTAAGCCAGAAAGAAAAACACCAATACATATATAATGCATATATATGGAATTTAGAAAGATGGTAACGATAACCCTGTATGCGAGACAGCAAAAGAGACACAGATGTATAGAACAGTCTTTTGGACTCTGTGGGAGAGGGAGAGGGTGGGATGATTTGGGAGAATGGCATTGAAACATGTATAATATCATATATGAAACGAATCGCCAGTCCAGGTTCAATGCATGATACTGGATGCTTGGGGCTGGTGCACTGGGATGACCCAGAGGGATGGTACAGGGAGGGAGTAGGGAGGGGGGTTCAGGATGGGGAACACGTGTATACTTGTGGCGGATTCATGTTGATGTATGGCAAAACCAATAAAATACTGTAAAGTAAAAAAAAAAAAATAGATTATGTTTAAATGAACCAGCTCAAACCAGCTTTTCGAAGAGTTTATCCAAACACAATGGGTAGAAAGAGATACCTTAATCAGAGTGGGATTGTCCAAGTCACAGAAATTGTTAACCCCCAACTGTCCTTAAGCTACAGCTGCTGCGGCAAACATCCACTAACTGCATTGTCTTTGAAATATTATAGCAATGCGGGTGTGTACATGCATACACAGAATATACAGGCCGTGAGGAGGAGGGAAAGAGAGAATAAGAGAGCGGCAGAGAGAAAGAAGCATCTACTACTATGGACTATAAGATAATGCTTACTTAGATGACAGCCAGGAAATAATATAGACAAACAGCTAAACTTTGTAGTCTCCTACTTCATAGGACTGAACGAGAAAAACGACTGAAGATCATTCCTCATAAGGTTGAAAACCTTTTTACCTAACCCATTCCTTCATGCCCATCTGGAAGGACAGAATCAGGTAACATATAACAATTACACTTCATTCTCAAAATACAATATACCCATATTTTACTGTGCAGCTTAATAAAATATAGAAATACCAATTGGGGAAAAGCTAAATTCTGAACAAGCCATATTTAAATACAAATTCAGTGCTTTTTTTCCCCCAAAGAAAGAAATGAAAACAGGAAAGATTTCCTCCTTAAAGAGTCTCAGAGATAAACACAGACACTATCGCTAACCCACTGGGATTTGTGAAAGTAATTTTAATTCTTGAATTATTGAAAAGGATCTAGTTCTGGCATACTCTAAATTGTAATTAAACAAACAAGCAAAAAGTTCTAAAATGAACAATGCCATCAGATATAGACATTCCATTTAGACACAGCAATGCTAGCATAACAAGCAAGTTAAAAAAAGGGAAAATAATTATTAAACAGATGGGTGGTGAAAAGAAAAGTTTTTTGTTTTTTTTTAAATTCACAAAGCCTTAATCTGAAGCCAAGCAGAAATAAAGATAAACAAGTAGCTGCCCTTCACAGCCAAAGAGCATCCTACCCAGGAAATCAAGTGAAATCGGTCTCAATACTGACTGCAGTTAGCATGAACTTAGTATTCTGATGCCAAACAAAATATTAAAGCAAGTTCCCTGTTTTTAATGCTTTGTATCTTGGTGGTTGTATGAATCAAGATATCTTGGAAAACTCACTAGCAGCTGGAGGATATTAGTTTTCCTACCAAAAATAGTCGGAGTCTCCTAAACTGTGGCATAGACATAAACTGATCAGAGCACTTGAGGAATCTGACTCCACTGTTGAATCAGAAAGATGGGTCAGGGGTTCCAGGCTGAGAGCCTGACATCTTACAGAAAGCTACTGGACATAGTGCTGGCCATCAGAAAATGAGGCGGCCCTTTGTCTTATGGTCTGTAAGGCACATTATATATTATACTGAGAAAAGGTTGGGGTTCCAGAGCTGATACCTTACTAGGTTGTCAGAATGGATCCCCTAGCCTGGAATCTAGTAGGTCAGAGCATCCTCCCAGCAGAGGTCCCACTTAGAATCTGGTAAATTCCTCCACTGTCACTTGAAAGATGTGCCTTTCTCCACCAGAAACATTTTCTTCCTTCTGTCATTGGACCCCACCATAGCCCAAACTATGCTAACCAGCGTGTCACCAGTGATGTGACCCTATGTGGAGCAATTGTCACTTTTCAGGACCTCAGACCACTCACCTATAAAATGAGAGGGTTGGGTCCAGTGATCTCCAAAGGCCATGGCAGTTCTAAAAAATGGAGTTACAATGTTCCATTCTAAATTCCAAACCCAGAGAAACTAATTTGGGACCCTCCACAATCTTGGATGGGGGTGCTAGCAATCAACCTACTTTTATCTGGCCAAATCTCCCAAGTATGTCCTGTTGGCCAAAGATGCACCATAAGTCTCCCCAGCAGCTCTGAGGGAGCCTATAACCCTGTCACCATAATCTCAGAATGATTGTGGATATTTACTTTTAGAGCTTAACTGGTCATATAAACCGGAGTTTCCTTATGACACCACTGAACCCAGGGAGCTGCTGCTGCTGCTAAGTCACTTCAGTCGTGTCTGACCCTTAGCGACCCCATAGACGGCAGCCCACCAGGCTCCCCCATCCCTGGGAGTCTCCAGGCAAGAACACTGGAGTGGGTTGCCATTTCCTTCTCCAGTGCATGAAAGTGAAAAGTGAAAGGGAAGTCGCTCAGTCATGTCCAACCCTTAGCGACCCCATGGACTGCAGCCCACCAGGCTCCTCCATCCATGGGATTTTCCAGGCAAGAGCACTGGAGTGGGGTGCCGTTGCATACAGGGAGCAGTTCAGTACAAAAAAGGACCTTCTTGACGCTTATTCAAGGAAGTTATAAAGGACTGAGGAGAATAAATTACATAGATGTTTTAACACCTTAAGGAATAATAAGAATAATTTGTTGACTATTTACCTTATGCTTCCTGTCCATGGGGTCGCTAAGAGTCAGACATGACTGAGCGACTTCACTTTCACTTTTCACTTTCATGCATTGGAGAAAGAAATGGCAACCCACTCCAGTGTTCTTGCCTGGAGAATCCCAGGGACAGGGGAGCCTGGTGGGCTGCCATCTATGGGGTCGCACAGAGTCGGACACGACTGAAGCGACTTAGCAGCAGCAGCAGCATCAGGACCTGTTCTTCGAGCTAGGCTTCAACCATACGTGAACCAAGAACTTCCAGATGTTCAAGCTGGGTTTAGAAAAGGCAGAGGAACAAGATATCAAAATGCTAACATCCACTGGATCACAGAAAAAGCAAGAGAATTCCAGAAAAACATCTACCTCCGCTTTATTGACTACACTAAAGCCTTTGAGTGTGCGGATCACAATAAACTGTGGAAAATTCTGAAAGAGATGGGAATACCAGACCACCTTATCTGCCTCCTGAGAAACCTGTATACAGGTCAAGAAGCAACAGTTAGAAGCAGACATGGAACACCCGACTGGTTCAAAATTGGGAAAGGAGTACATCAATGCTGTATATTGTCACCCTGCTTATTTAACTTATATGTAGAGTACATCATGTGAAATGCCAGGCTAAATGACTGACAAGCTGGAACCAAGATTGCCGAGAGAAATACCAATAATCTCAGATATGCAGGTGATACCACCCTAATGGCAGAAAGTCTCTTGATTAAGGTGAAAGAGGAGAGTGAAAAAGCTGGCTTTAAACTTAATATTCAAAAAACCCAGATCATGGCATCCAGTCCTATCACTTCATGGCAAATAGATGGAGAAAAAATGGAAACAGTCACGAACACTATTTTCTTGGGCTCCAAAATCACTGTGGATGTGACTGCAGCCATGAAATTAAAGGCATTTTAATGTATTATTTAGTGTATTTAGTGTATTAAAAAGCAGAGACATCACTTGGCCAACAAAGGTCCATATAGTCAAAGCTGTGGTTTTTCTAATAGTCATGTACAGATATGAGAGTAGGACCAAAAAGAAGGCTGAGCACAGAAGAATTGATGTGTTCAAACTATGGTGCTGGAGAAGGCTCTTGAGAGTCCCCAGGACTGTAAGGAGATAAAACAAGTCAATCCTAAAGGAAATCAACCCTGAATATTGTTTGGAAGGACTGATGCTGAAGCTGAAGCTCCAGTACTTTGGCCACCTAATGCGAAAAGCTGACTCATTGGAAAAGACCCTGATGCTGGGAAAGATTGAAGGTAAAAGGAGAAGGGTGTGGCAGAGGATGAGATGGTTAGATAGCATCACCAACTCAGTGGACATGAATTTGAGCAAACTCCCAGAGATAGTGAAGGACATGGAAGCCTGGTATGCTGCAGTCCATGGTGTCACAAAGAGCTGGACATGACTTAGTGACTGAACAGCAATAGAAACCCCTGCAGCTAGGACAGTGGCTGACACATAGTAGGTGTATAATAAATATGGATGACAGAAATAAATGAGTGAATGGCAGCTTTTTATATGACTTTATGAGTATTAAATGAAATAACAAAAATAAAATATTTATCATAGAATCTGGTATATAGTAAATCAACAATCTGTGGTATAATTAAACTATCAGGGGCCCCAAGTTCTAGTCTTGGCTCTTTCCTCAACCAGCAGGATGATTTGGGGCAAGCTATACATTCTCTGAGCCTTAGCATCTCATCTTAAATCTTGTATGATGGATTAGAGCATCTCTGAGGTCTCTTCCAGAATTTAAAGTTCCACAGTACTGAATATCTAATGGTCAAAATTTCCAGCCTTGCTCAATGGTAACTGAACTACTGTTGCCTTAATAGCAACTCAAAAACACTAGTTGTGGCCTTGCTTTAGTATTTCAGTTTCCATTTGCTAACTATACTTTTAGCTCAAGTTTACAAGGAGTTTCTAGGCAACTCTGCAAAGTTCTTGCATTTTCCACTGCACCTCAACTCTTTTTCCTATCTTAATTTCCAAGCACTAAACAGAAGATGGCTTTAGTTTAACAGTCATCTGACCTGGACTATAATGAAAGATTTCTCAAAACAGAAGTCTGGAAAATTTCAGAAAGAGCAGTAAATGCTGATGTTGTAGTCTTGGAGACATCAGTTTATCTCCAAAGAGAGAGCACCTAGAAGCATTATTAAAGCCAAAAACCAAACTGTGAATCATTCATCTTATTTCCAAGAAAAATGCAGTAGCCTTTACCACCTACTCAAAAGTCCATGATGAGAGGATCTCCTCAGTGACTTGGAACGAAGTAATTTAGTTCATCCACCCTTGAGAAATGATTCCTGGGTAACAGGCTAAAACAAAGCAATGTGTCTCATAGACAAAGCTGTGTCCTGTCAGAGTTGCTAATTTCAAGTTTGCAGCCGCATTCATCTCTTACCTTGATAGTCCGATAGAATACATGTGTGTGGGTGCTGCTAAGTTGCTTCAGTCGTGTCTGACTCTTTCTGTCCCTCTGGACCATAGCCCGCCACGCTCCTCTGTCCATGGGGATTCTCCAGGCAAGAATACTGGAGTGGGTTGTCATGCCCTCCTCCAGGGGACCTTCCCAATCCAAGAATCGAACCCGAGTCTCTTACCTCTCCTACGTTGGCAGGCGTGTTCTTTACCACTTGTGCCACCTGAGAAGCCCAATAGAATATATGATTTCTTTGCAAACAATGGACCCAAAAGAAAAAGGATAAATCTCAAATTCAGCTAGCTCTCATTCCTTGATTGCTTATGTCAATCAAGCCAGTTTGGCTGCTGTTCTGCTTGGTAACTGGCTTCAATCAAATCACTTTTAGTGCTTCCAGTAGTCTGCTGCCACGGTTAACACCTGGAAAACCTGCTTCATTTAACTGACTTAACCAAAGTCAGTTTCCCCAGCAAGACCAGACTTGAAAAGCATGGCTCCCCATCAAAACATCGTCAGGAGAAAGGGTCTCTCTGATTTAACGGTTCTGCTGCACACTACTGGCCCCACTGTCACCTTTTGACTTGCAACATATTCTAACAGTTAAGGGTTGACGGTTTGTTACCCAAAGTCCCTAGACCAATGCCTTTGAACTTATTAGAAAATTGAGATCTTAGACACTTATCCAGAGATATTGAATCAGAATTTACATTTATAGGATCCCCAGGTAATTGACATACACACTAAAGTCTGAGAAGCATTAAGTTAGAATAATGGTACTTGAGATATTTATTTCAAATGAAATAAACATTCCCAGTCAGTCTCCAATCATTTGGGAAGAAGTGGAATAAATTATTAGGCTGTTTGCCTTACAGCAATAAGTGATAATTAACCCTACAGGGGCTTTTTGTAATATTACTTTGGTCTTAGAATTTGTTTTCCCTTTTTATGTAATAGGATTTCTCATAATCCTGGAGCAGGGTAAGAAAACCAGATGTATTAAGCAATACCCAGTGGTGTGCTAGTAAACTGGTTTTCTGGAGGGAAAATCCCTGATTTGTACCATTTGTCAATTTCCATGGTGTAAATTGCTCATTCATGATCAATTTAAAGCTACCAATGATTTTAACAACTGCCACAGAAAATTCTAGAAAATTTAATAATTGGCTTTTACAAATTGTTATGAACTATTCCAATACCACCAAAAGATCCTCAAAAAGGAAATCTCTTTTCAAATTATGGCCACTCCTTGCTTGAACCTATGAGATGATGTCAGGCTAGACTTCCTAAACATCCTTTTCCTTCCATCATTCATGCCCCTGCTCCAGAACTGAAGAAGGTTCCCTATCATTCACTGAGTGCACACCTCTAACCTCTTTTTCTGTTTTTCAAAAACCCCTTCTCATTCCTCACACTCTATTTATCCCACTGCGTTTTCTAGCTCTCTTGAACATACTACATACTTCCCACTTCTGTTTCCTTCAACTCATCAGTTTTTGAGGTCATGATTGAGGAAGCAGGTAACCCCAGCTATTGTCAGCATCTAACTTCCAACAACGAGGGACAGGACTGCAACGGGGTGGAGCTAACACAGCGAATGGCAGGCGGAGAAGTGGGAGGACCTGAGTGTTGATAACATCTCTGAGTTGCCGAATCAACTTTCCCTGAACTCACCCTTCTTACAGACTTGCCGGTAGAGAAGTGAATAAACATCGAGATTCTACACCTGCAACTGAAAGCGAACCTAACAGGGTGCTGAGAGATAAAGTTCATTGACGGAATGACAAGCCACATCAGTGTGAACCCAAACGAGGCCGTCACCAGCACAGCCTGCAGTGGTTCCCGCCAGCCTTGTAATCAAATATCTGGAAGACACCAGTGAGGTGCTGATCACGGCAACAGCAGGTTAGAGCACTTCACAATCCCATCGAATCTTGGATATGGAAAGGATCTTAAAGGTTTTATAATTTTACTTCCCACCAAAGGCATCCATGACAGGCCATTATCAGCCTTTTAAAATGAATGTGGATTCATATTCTTCCAAGGCAGTATATTCTATTTTATTATTTATTCTATTTATTATTCTTAATTCTTTGTGACAAGCTAAAATATGCCTTGCTGTAATTTCTAGTCACTAGCCACAATTCTCCTCTTTTGAATCACATGCAAAAAGAACTTGAGATATATGAGACTATTGATTATGTCTTATCTGTTCTAAGTATCTTTATTCCCCTCTTTTCAGACCTCTCACCACCTCTTATCCATGGGTAGAAGGACAGAGTCCAGTGGCATGCCTCTAAACAGATCCCTACACACTGATGTCAGCCCACAGCAATCTATTTTCTTTGCATATGATGTTTCAGTCCATAACAAATCTGAATTTTATCTAACCTGACTACAAGAATAGAGTATTAGCCAAGGTTACACCAGTTGCTGTAACTAGATTATAGTTTATTTATTTCCAATACAAGTTCATTTCTCCTTCACAAAAACTCAAAAGCAAAGTTCTCACTGATCTCTTCAGGACTCAGAGTCTCAGGATCTTTCTCTTTTGTGGCTCCAACAACTTGAACACCAGCTTCCAAAGCAACCATGGAAGCAGAAAGAGCAAAGAGGATCCAGTGAAAGGTGTGGTTATGTCCAAGCCTGGAAGTGGTGCCCATGACTTCTCCTCCCATTCCATTAGCCACACCCCAGTGAGATGCCACATGTCACTCAAAACACACGTGAAAAACATATTTAGCTGTGTGACCAGGAGGAAGAGGACACAGACTTGGTGAACAGCCTGTCAGTTTCGGCCACAAATACCATATGAAAACATCTGTCTAAATGTCTAAGTATTTACAGAAATCCAAATTATCCATGGAGACAGACAAGGATTTGCCTAACTCGGAAAGACAAAAAGTGGAGTCCCACAGGAAAATAGGTATGACAGCACATTCTGCTTATTTCATAAAAATAGAAGATATTTTGGCATGGAATGGGAAACATGTTAAAAAGAGTGCTTCCCAACGGCTTCCTAAAGAGTGCATTAGGGAAACTCATTTCCTCCAAACCATAATAAAGGAACAGTAGCAAATCAGAAGTAAAAACATTTATTTTATTTTTAGAAAATACTTTCTGTTGCCTGAATTACTTATAAGGAACAACAATGCTGTGCTATGTTATTCTCACAACATTATTCTTATTTATTCATTAATTAACAATATGAAGTAGAAAATCATAAAGAGTAAATTGATAGATGTGACTATGTAAAAATTAACCTTTGGTATATCAACAAACAGTTTCAGTCAGTCAGTCAGCTCAGTCGCTCAGTTGTGTCCGACTCTTTGCAACCCCATGAATCGCAGCACGCCAGGCCTCCCTGTCCATCACCATCTCCTGGAGTTCACTCAGACTCACGTCCATCGAGTCCGTGATGCCATCCAGCCATCTCATCCTCGGTCATCCACTTCTCCTCCTGCCCCCAATCCCTCCCAGCATCAGAGTCTTTTCCAATGAGTGAACTCTTCACATGAGGTGGCCAAAGTACTGGAGTTTCAGCTTTAGCATCATTCCTTCCAAAGAAATCCCAGGGTTGATCTCCTTCAGAATGGACTGGTTGGATCTCCTTGCAGTCCAAGGGACTCTCAAGAGTCTTCTCCAACACCACAGTTCAAAAGCATCAATTCTTCGACGCTCTGCCTTCTTCACAGTCCAACTCTCACATCCGTACATGACCACAGGAAAAACCATAGCCTTGACTAGACGGACCTTTGTTGGCAAAGTAATGTCTCTGCTTTTGAGTATACTATCTAGGTTGGTCATAACTTTTCTTCCAAGGAATAAGCGTCTTTTAATTTCATGGCTGCAATCACAATCTGCAGTGATTTTGGAGCCCCAAAAAATAAAGTCTGACACTGTTTCTACTGTTTCCCCATCTATTTCCCATGAAGTGATAGGACCAGATGCCATGATCTTCGTTTTCTGAATGTTGAGCTTTAAGCCAACTTTTTCGCTCTCCTCTTTTACTTTCATCAAGAGGCTTTAGCTCCTCTTCACTTTCTGCCATAACGGTGGTGTCATCTGCATATCTGAGGTTATTGATATTTCTCCTGGCAATCTTGATTCCAGCTTGTGTTTCTTCCAGTCCAGCATTTCTCATGATGTACTCTGCATAGAAGTTAAATAAGCAGGGTGACAATATACAGCCTTGACGTACTCCTTTTCCTATTTGGAACCAGTCTGTTGTTCCATGTCCAGTTCTAACTGTTGCTTCCTGACCTGCATACAGATTTCTCAAGAGGCAGGTTAAAATTAAGAAAATATGTCCAGTGATTGTGACAGAGAGCTAACATTCCTAAAATATAAAGAATTCTTGCAAATAAGGAAATAAAGACAAGTAAATACATTGATGTATTTAAACAAACGTAATGAAGAACGTGATTAGACAATTCACCAAATATGAACTATCATTATAATATGTTTGATTCAATAGCAATTAAACCAAAAAAAAAAAAAAAACTGGGGAAAGTTGCCCATTTGTAACTGATTTTTTTAAAGATTAGTATCTGTGTTGACAACAATGTGCTAAACCTAGCATTCTCATCTAGAAGTGTTTGCCACAGGCATGAACAGGCTTAAAACTGCTTTCTGATCCACAAAGTTCATATTTGGGAGTCTAGTTTTAAGGGATAAATAGAGAAAATCACAGAATCCTCTCTGTTGGGATATACATCATAGCATTATTTCTAATAGTGAAAATGAAACAATCCATTGCTGAAATAAATTATGGGGCATCTACATAAGAAAAATAAAAGCACCCATTAAAGGTTATACTTCTGAAAAATATTTAATAACACAAAATACTGTTATGCAGAAAAATTAAATTAGGAAGCAAAATAATATACATTGCAGGATCCTAATTTTATGGAATATATGAGTATGGTCAGTAGTATATGATAACATCTATATAACAAGTAGTTGGAATGCTTGATGAAGAGAAAGAACTAGTGCTTTTGAAAATAACTGCTAAAATTTTCTGGAAGAAACTAAATTCTAATTATTTCTACTTCTTACCTATTAGTTTTAACAGTGCTTACTTTGATCTTAAAATCTTAAAATTTTACCACTGGGTCTTGAACAGCGTTATAAACCACAACAGAAGGTGCTAAGGATATGTACTGAATTCTCCTTTCTCCAAGAGGAGGGGAGCAGATAGAATCAAGGAATTGAAAGATGTTTACTGGGGAACACATATTGGTGTGAAAACAAAATGACTCCAGGATCATTCTTATTATGGTAAGGTCTTTCTCCCTGGGAACTCTCATCTGGATAGGACAAGAATCCTGAGGACCCCAATTCAATCCATGCATTCAGATGTAGTTACTGTTCCTTTGTGGAGAAGGAGCTAGACAGTTGGATCTATTGGTTGAGATGCCCAGTCTCTGCCACTGTAGACAACCCACGGCTAAAGCGGAATCTAGTGCCCTTGCTAGGGCCTGTCAACCAGCGGGTGGCCTGGAACCCAAGGGCTGAAGAGTTCACCTATGCAAGTAAGAACTATGGGAACTGAGGCCAGTAAGACAGCTGGGGGTAAGGACTTTCTCCCAGCCTCACTTTCTTGGATACTCCCCTCTAAAGCAGGCCTGATCTCTCAATATCAGAGGAGCTTATTGATAGAGCTCTTGCAATTTATACACACACACATACACAGAACCATTTTCAGGTTCTAGCATCAGAAACTCCCCTCTAACAACTCCAGATTAGAATGGAATCCAGATTGCAAACCGAGAAAACAAGTTAAATCCTCAAAGTGAAAGGGTTAGTCTCTCAGTCTTGTCTGACTCTCTGCGACCCCACAGACTGAAGCCTGCCAGGCTCCTCTGTCCAGGGAATTCTTTAGGCAGGAATACTGGAGTGGGTTGCCATGCCCTTTTCCAGGGGATCTTCCCAACCCAAGGATTGAACCCAGGTCTCCCACATTGCCGGCGGATTCTTTTACCATCTGAGCTACCAGGGAAGCCCTAGATCCTCAAAAGGAACTAGAATATAGACGATGACTCTTGAAGAGGCTTTATGCAAATCTGCCCATCACTCCACCCAGGAACCTTTCCGCTCCACATAACAATAAGTGTTGGAGAATCTAAGACCACCTCTATTCATCTGACTCCAGTTTTTCTCCAAGCCCCAAACTCTCCTGCTACAGTCTCAGAAGAGTAAGTTGGTATTTGGTTTATAGCTACACAACTGAAGGGGGCTACTCAAGTGAGTCTTTGCAGAATCAGAAAGTTTTCTTTCCAGGTGAAGAACCACAAAAACTGAAAACAGAAACAGCCAACAACTTTAAAGGACCAGTGTGTCTTGCTTAAAAGAAGAATAGATTTAAGTTCCCCTTCAGCAGGTCCCCTGTTGCTTAAAGCAAACTTTTCTGGATATAGCAAGGAGATCAATACATAATTTTGGTGACAAATAGACTTTTCCATGCAAGAAAGAGTTTTAGCCGCCTAGGACTAAATCATGGTAATTGAAGGTCATCTCTTTGAGGTCAGTGGTTGGGACCAAGACACTGACTAGATTGCTGTGCTGTTAAAGCTGTCTAGTTAAAGCTGTTTATCTGTAAGGTGAGTCATAAGGCTACCTGCATCATGGGACGCTGTGAAGGTTCACCAGAAAACCCTCCACACCCTTTCATGTAAAACAACCAACCAAAAAAAGCCCAAATGAGATATGCTTTCTACATGGTGGAAATCAGTGATTTTCCCCACCAAATAAAATCTCAGCAAACCCTCAAAGTGTAAACAGAGAGAACTGGTGAACATGTTCCTGAAGCAGCTGGCTTGATGCTCTACAACCTGATGAAAGAGACCTGCTAACAGCATGCAACTGAAGCATCTCTGGGCCCCCAGGTTGCTTGGGAATACAGTCCTGGATGAACTGTGATTGAATTCTACTGTGTTCACAGGCAGGACAGCAGGTTGGAGCCTCCATTGGCTCATTCACTTAACCACCTTGGAATCTGCCAACATGCGCTTTCTCTGCACGTGAGAAAAAGCACCCAGGGTGAAGCGGAATACACCACCTGTCTCACTAGCTCTGGTGACATACAGAACCATTTGTTCCTTGCTGTTCTCAGCACACAGCTGAAGATATTTTTAATTAAAAAAAAAAAAAAAAAGATGCCATCCAAACGATGTCTCCATTTTTATCTAAACCTAGCTCTTCGAATCCATTATCACAGTAAGGGGAGAAATCTCCTGCCTGCAGGAGCTGATGGATATACTGCCCAGAAGAGACAGGTGAGTCTGGGTGGTCTGTCTTATTCAAGATGACATTCTCCTGTTTGAACTGTCTCAGTCGGATTCCCCAACAATTAGCCATGATGATAGATGTTATCCAATATAATTTTTAACTTTTCAAAGCCCTTCAATGCTTATTTCATTTGGCCCCAAAAGAAATCCTGAAAAAGACAGGTAGGGGAAGGTATTAATTACATTAATTATCATCTCTTTTTAAGAAAGATATACCAAGAGCTGAGGTTTGCCAACTCCTATGTGGGCTGACTGGCTATGAGACATCAGGATGGCTTCCGCTGGCAAAGAAAGCTTCAGGACAAACCCTGGGAGGACTTTTAGATTTCTTCCAATATGAAGTTTCATCCTTCATTTCATCCTTCATCAGAAAATGGATGATACTTCATTACATTTTGTGACCCACCTAGAATTTACCGATCACTTTCGCATATTAGATTGAATCATATGAAACTGCCAATATTTGGGTGTTTTTGATTTATAAAAGCAATTCCATATGATTTGACCTAATATTTTACAACTTTCAATCTTCTGTAGCATAAATAGGTCCAAGCTCTTAGCTTTATTTCAGATCTGGGAAATGTAAACAGCAGGAGTCAGTCTAATTATACGTGTGTGTTTATAGATAATAAAGTATAAATCATTTGATGTGGCCATTTAGGTACAATTTCCAAAATGCTCTCAGAATATAAATAAGTAAGAAGCTATAAATATTAAGTACCTTACCTCAAACTTCATTTCAGTTCAGTCACTCAGTCGTGTCCAACTCTTTGCAAGCCCATGGACCGCAGGAGGCCAGGCCTCCCTGTCCATCACCAACTCCCAGAGTTTACCCAAACTTATGTCCATTGAGTCAGTGATGCCATCCAACCATCTCATCCTCTGTCATCCCCTTCTTCCCCTGCCCTCAATCTTTCCCAGCATCAGGGTCTTTTCAAATGAGTCAGCTCTTCGCATCAGGTGGCCGAAGTATTGGAGTTTCAGCTTCAGCATCAGTCTTTCCAATGAACACCCAGGACTGATCCCCTTTAGGATGGACTGGTTGGATCTCCTTGCAGTCCAAGGGACTCTCAAGAGCCTTCTCCAACACCATAGTTCAAAAGTATCAATTCTTTGGCTTTCAGTTTTCTTTATAGTCCAACTCTCACATCCATGCATGACCACTGGAAAAACTATAGCCTTGACTAGACGGACTTTGTTGACAAAGTAATGTCTCTGCTTTTTAACATACTGTCTAAGTTGGTCATAACTTTTCTTCCAAGGAGTAGTTCAGTTCAGTTCAGTTCAGTTGCTCAGTTGTGTCCAACTCTTTGCGACCCCATGAAGCGCAGCATGCCAGGCCTCTCTGTCCATCACCATCTCCTGGAGTTCACGCAAACTCATGTCCATCAAATTGGTGATGCCATCCAGCCATCTCATCCTCTGTCATCCCCTTTTTCTCCTGCCCCCAATCCCTCCCAGCATCAAAGTCTTTTCCAATGAGTCAACTCTTCACATGAGGTGGCCAAAGTACTGGAGTTTCAGCTTTAGCATCATTCCTTCCAAAGAACACCCAGGGCTTATCTCCTTTAGAATGGACTGGTTGGATCTCCTTGCAGTCCAAGGGATTCTCAAGAGTCTTCCCCAACACCACAGTTCAAAAGCATCAATTCTTCAGCACTAAGCTTTCTTTATAGTTCAACTGTCACATCCATACATGACTACTGGAGAAACCACAGCCTTGACTAGACGGACCTTTGTTGGCAAAGTAATGTCTCTGCTTTTCAATATGCTATCTAGGTTTGTCATAAATTTTCTTCCAAGGAGTAAGCGTCTTTTAGTTTCATGGCTGCAGTCACCATCTGCACTGATTTTGGAGCCCAAAAAAATTAAGTCTGATACTGTTTCCACTGTTTCTCCATCTATTTCCCATGAAGTGATGGGACCGGATGCCATGATCTTCATTTTCTGAATGTTGAGCTTTAAGCCAACTTTTTCACTCTCCTCTTTCACTTTCATCAAGAGGCTCTTTAGTTCTTCTTCACCTTCTGCCATAAGGGTGGTACCATCTGCATATCTGAAGTTATTGATATTTCTGCCAGCAATCTTGATTCCAGCTTGTGCTTCATCCAGCCCACCTCAAACCTGCCTCTTACTAAATTCATTTTTCTAATCAAGGGATTATCTCTACAGGTACTTAGCTAACACAAACCATTTCCACGTGCACCACCAGATACTCAGAATGCAAGAAATAACAACTTCCTTTATGCCTTTTATTTCTTATTCTTAACAAAGAAACTATGGAGGCTTATTCACTTAAACTGCTGATTTCTACTTTTCCTTCCAATCTCTTGGACACTTTAACTGTATTATGTATTACATTGTATTAGTGTTGTAATAATAAAATCACTCCATGCTAATTTCCCATCACTGCTACCTCTTACCTCTTCCCACAGGGCAGATTTCTACCATTCAGAGTCTGGACATTTTGCAGAACTTGTGGGATCCCAACCAATAAAGCTCTATCTGCGCCCCCCCCAAATAGTTTTACAAGCTGTGTGAAATAACCATATTCTAGCAGCTTGTTCCTCTATATACTTGTTAAGTTTCAGGGCTCAAACTTGACATATGGTTTAAGAAAAACTAGGCAGTTTTTAAGAAAGCATATTATAGAATTCAAATTCTACCAAGGTTCTATCAGGCTTGCTTTAAAAAAAAAATTCAGAAGCCCATAAACCCACTAAGTTGGATCATCTGTGCCTGTTACAACATTGCTTAAATTTTTCCCCACTGCTGAGATCATTTCCCTGAAGATTTCTAAAGGTACAAAGAAAGCATAAGGCTTCAGTGTCCGTCATGGTTTTCCACTTAATTTCCACTATGTTTTGCAGCATCACCCCTTCCCTCAGAGTCCAAAGCTTAGGCGACAGTCCAAAGTGGAATTGGACCCGCATGGCAACCAATCAGTCTTGCCTCTGCTGTTTACTGAAATGTCTTAATAAAAGATGGAGGCCCAGGAAGGACTGACCTGGCCCCCGACTTTATTTTTTCCCACCTGATCCCAGTCATGCTCTCTTTACTCTTCATCCTATAGTGACTATGCATTAGGAAGCTGGAAAGGTGTGAGAAAATATTTAATGGATCAAAAGAAAGCCTGGCCATCTTCTGCAGCTGAGAAAGTGGACTCCTAAATTTCTCATGGGTGGGAAGAGAATCATGTCCAAATAGTCTTTCTATGTATTTTTACAAAATCCCCAGCAGGAGTCAACCAATTCAGTAGGGGTATGTGAGGAGGGAGAGAATGATAATGCTGATGAGTGTGAAGACTGGTGTACAAATAAAAGTTTCTACCTCTGGATGGCACTGGCAACAAGTTAAAGCTAAAGCCAAGCACGTGGACAAAATCCAGGGCCCAATCAGTGGCCCAGGCAGCACCTCTGGGGGGACTGGGTAAGGAGGCAGCCCCATGAGAAGAACGTTGGCTTGGAGGGCAGGCAGTTCTGGGCTCCAGACTTGGCTGGGCCAATCACAGGCTGCACCACCCCACAAGTTCACTCATCTCAGCTCCCTGGGCTAAAATGGGGACAAAAATACTTAGTTCAAAATGTAGAGATGAAAAGAGTTCATCTGAACTCTGCTCTAGTAAAATGAGGATAAGTATCCTTTCCCTTTTCCCTCCCTTATTTTTCTTAGAATGAACGTGAGGAAGCTAAGAAAACCTACTTTGCAGACTGAGAATTTCTAAAGAAACAATGAATCCTGGAAGCTAATGTGAAATCTGTTATTCAGTGATTGTAACTTAAATCCAGAGAGTTCATCAACAAGCGCATTTTTAAAGTGTCCTCGGTGTCTGACTACACGGAAAATTACTTTTTCCCAACCTGCTAGAATAGTTTAGAAACATTTCAATGTGAGCTTTGCTGAGAGAATCATGTAATTAATACTGAGATAAAGTTTTGAAAAAGAGCAAACCCATTTCTCCACATGAACATTCCACCCCTGGGTGCAATTCATCTGTCCTGAGCTAGGTCCCACTGACAGACTGGGACCCCAGAACCCCCAAGGACTGTGTAGAGTGAACAGGATCTGGGCTGGGGCACAGCAATCAACGGAGTCAGTCTGTTTGTTCATTTGCAGCAGAAAGAAACAGTAATTATAACTTCAAGAGCGTCTGGATGAACTATCGTGAAACAAAGAACCCCCAGCATGCTCTGTGAAAGGATGACTGGGGATCAGTGAGGGATGCATTTAGAGATGCCACGAAGCAGGGCCCTCCCTGTGAGGAGGAGAAAGGTAGGGATGCGGATACGAAGGATGCTGGGGGCAGCGCCTTGATAGGGAATGCAAGGGGGAAACTGGCAGAGAGAAATTTTCTGTTCCAGCTAAACAACCAAGCAAACATTTTTTGATTACCAGACTTTATTTTTTAGAACAATTTTAGATTTATGGAAAAATTGAGCAGATGGTAAAGAGAGTTCTGTGTACCATATCCTATATAGTTTCCCATTATTAACATATTACATTAATAGGGTACATTTGTTACAATTAATAAACCAGTATTAATACATTGTTATTAAATAAAGTCCATAGATTATTTAGATTTGCTTCAGTTCAGTTCAGTCGCTCAGTCGTGTCCGACTCTTTGCAACCCCATGAATCGCAGCATGCCAGGCCTCCCTGTCCACCACCAACTCTCAGAGTTCACTCAGACTCACGTCCATCAAGTCCATGATGCCATCCAGCCATCTCATCCTCTGTCGTCCCCTTCTCCTCCTGCCCTCAATCCCTCCCAGCATCAGAGTCTTCAGTTCAGTTCAGTTCAGTCGCTCAGTCGTGTCCGACTCTTTGTGACCCCATGAATCGCAGCACGCCAGGCCTCCCTGTCCATCACCATCTCCCGGAGTTCACTCAGACTCACGTCCATCGAGTCTGTGATGCCATTCAGCCATCTCATCCTCGGTCGTCCCTTTCTCCTATTGTCCCCAATCTCTCCCAGCATCAGAGTCTTTTCCAATGAGTCAACTCTTCGCATGAGGTGGCCAAAGTACTGGAGTTTCAGCTTCAGCATCATTCCCTCCAAAGAAATCCCAGGGTTGATCTCCTTCAGAATGGACTGGTTGGATCTCCTTGCAGTCCAAGGGACTCTCAAGAGTCTTCTCCAACACCACAGTTCAAATGCATCAATTCTTCGGCACTCAGCCTTCTTCACAGTCCAACTCTCACATCCATACATGACCACAGGAAAAACCATAGCGTTGATTAGACGGACCTTAGTCGGCAAAGTAATGTCCTTGCTTTTGAATATGCTATCTAGGTTGGCCATAACTTTTCTTCCAAGGAGTAAGCGTCCTTTAATTTCATGGCTGCAGTCACCATCTGCGGTGATTTTGGAGCCCAAAAAAATAAAGTCTGACACTGTTTCCACTGTTTCCCCGTCTATTTCCCATGAAGTGATGGGATCAGATGCCATGATCTTCATTCTGTTCCAGGTACCTTGTTCCATTTAGGTGTTATGTTTCCATAGACCCTTCTTGGCTTTGATGATATTCTGGACTTTCCTTGTCTTTGACGACCTTGAGAGTTTTGAGGAGGATTGGTCAGGCATTTTATAGGATGCCCCTCTATTAGGATTTGTGTGATGTTTTCCCCATGATTCAAATGGGGTTATGAGATTTGGGGGTGGGTGGCTGGGTGGGTGTTAATGTTGACCTTGATCACGTGTCAGATTTCTCTATTATAAAATCATTCTCGCCCCATATTTTCCATACTGTCCTTTTTAGAAGGAAGTCATAACATGAAATTAAGAAAGTAGAAGTGATACACCCCAGGAGACCTTTTTAGAACAAAACTAATATTTAATCCTAAATTATCTATGTGCTGCTCTCCCCCAACTAGTACTTCTGAATAGTGAGAGGTCTGCAGCACACCAGTGCCGGCTATGAGACTTACTTAGGGGAAACCAAAGAGAGGGGGCTGGTAACTATATGTGGATCCACTCGGGGCAGAGAAAGAACAGTCACAGATGAGCCACACATGTGACCAAGAGCTCAGAAGCAACCAAAAACCAGAGCAAAACAGGGCCCTGAGACTGCAAACCACCAGGACGTCAGAGAACCTGGGGTGGAGTTCAAGGCCACTTTATATACATTTCACAGAACCAGGTGACCGAGGTAACAGCTGAGTTACACGTCTATCTACACTAAAAGGTGGGCATTGTACTAGGTACAGAGTTGCTAGGGGAAGACACCAAGATAAAGAAACTTCAGGACATTTAAATACTATCAGCTTGATAATCCTTATATTATTGTACGTGCTCAGTCCTTTCACTGTTTTTTGGCTTTTTTTTACCTTCACAATATCCCAAGAGCTATGCCCAGAAATGGGTAGGGGAGACAGATTGAGATGGTGGAGTAGGAAGAAGACCCTGGGCTCACCTCCTCTCACAGGCACACCAAAACCACAGCTACTTATGGGGTGACTACCTATGAGAATGACCTGAAGCCCAGAGGAAAACATTTTCCACCACCAAAGATATAAAGAAGGAGCCTCCAGGAGACAAGCAGGGAGGATGGAGGAAACTTGGGCTAGTCTGGCCCCCCTGGGCCAGCGACCCGCAAACAGGAGGGATATCACAGCCACAGAAGCCCTCCCTGAGGAGTGAAGGGGTCCCCACTCCACATCAGGCTCCTCAGCCCAAGGGTCCGCCACTGTGAAGATGGGCGCCCAGGAGGCTTGGCCTGGAAACCAGTGGGGCTTGTTGTTCAACTGACCTGGAAGGCTGTAGGGAACAGACTCTGCTCTTAAAGGTCATGCACAAATCTCACGTGCTCTGAGTCCCAGTAGTTTGACAAACCTCCTGTTGCTCTTGGAAGACGTTCCCAAAGAGGCAGAAGGCAGCTGGGACTCTCCCTGGGCACTGAGACACCAGCAGCAGCCATCTGGGGGATCTTGATCGACCGTGCTAGCAATGGGGCTGGCATGCGCCATTTCGGAATCCTGCTTCTAGCCAGTTAGCACTAGGGTGCTGCCCCCAGCAGCACCTGCCAACAGGCCCACAGCAGTGGCACCTCACCAGGCATCAAAATAAGTCATGCTGGAGACCTGTCCTGCCCACCAGTGCACTGACAACAGCAACTGCATGAGACAGAGCCTCTCACCAGCCAGGCTGGAGGCCAGCTCTGCCTGCCAGCACACTCACAGTAATCAGCCCCGTCACAACGGAAGCACGATGGAGCCCACAAAAGGGACACCCGCAGAGCGTCAAGCTCTAGAGACCAGAGGGGAGAACACTGCTGGGCCCCACAGAACATCTCCTGCGTAGGCCATTTCCCCAAGCCTGGGAGATGTAACAGGCCTACCTAATGTACAGAAACAAAGAGATTTCTTTTCACTTTCTTTCAAGAGACCAAAGAATACGTTCCAAACAAAGGAACAAGACAAAAAACCTCAGAAAAAGAGCTAAGCAAAATGGAAGTATGCAGTCTACCCAGTAAATAGTTTAAGGTAATGGTAATAAAGGTACTTGCTGAACTCAGGAGAAGAACAGATGAATACAGTGAGGATTTCAATCAAAAGTTAGAAAATATTTTTTTTTTAAAAAAGAATCAATGAGAGATGAAGAATATAATAACTGAAATGAAAAATACCCTAGAAGGAATCAACAGGAAATTAGATGATACACAGAAATGGATTGTCCATCTGGAAGACGGAGTAGTGGAAATCACCCACACTGAACAGGAAAGAAAGAAAAGGAATTTAAAGCCTGAGGATAGTTTAGGAGAGCTCTGGGGCAACATTGAGTGCAGTAACAGCTGCACTGGGAGTCCCAGAAGCAGAAGAGAGAGAGAATGAAGAAAAAACAGCTAAAAATTCCCCCAGCCTGAGAAAGGGATCAGACATCCGGGCCCAGGAAGCACAAAGAGTCCTAAACAAGATGAACCCAAAGATATCGAATATTGTGATACTGAATGGTTTGCTTTGGAAACGAACAGAGACCATTCTGTCATTTTTGAGATTGAACCCAAGTACTACATTTCAGACTCTTTCACTGATTATGATGCCTACTCCACTCCTTCTAAGGGATTCTTGCCCACAGTAGTAGATACAATCATCATCTGAATTAAATTCGTCCATCCTCATCCATTTTAGTTCACAGATTCCTAAGATGTCGATGTTCACTCTTGCCATCTCCTGTTTGACCACATCCAATTTCCTTTGATTCATGGACCTAACATTCCAGGTTCCTATGCAGTATTGTTCTTCACAGCATCAGACTTTGCTTTCACCACCAGGCACACCCACAATTGGGCATCCTTTCCTCTTTGACTCAGCCCCTTCATTCTTTCGGGAGTTATTTCTCTGCTCTTCCCCAGTAGCATTTTGGACACCTACCAATATGCTACGGGGGGGGGTCTCATCTTTTAGTGTCATATCTTTTTGCCTATTCAAAGGTTCGTGGGGTTCTCAAGGCAAGAATACTGAAGTGGTTTGCCATTCTTTTCTCCAGTGGGCCATGTTTTGTCAGGCCCTGACTAGCAGAGACATGCCCTTCAGCCACTCCACATAGCCAGATGAGATGCCTGGCGCCCTGGTTGCCCCACTGCTGGTCCTCATTGAATGTGTAAACCTTCACTGGCCATTGGATGTTGGTCAACATGCCACCCAGGGGCCAAGGCAGAGGCCCTGCTGGAGTTGCCAGGAAGGGCGTCCAGGAAAGGCTGGAGCTGATATCGGAGGACACCCAGGAGAGAAGGGCACCCCAGCCCTTCCGCTGCCACCGCCCGCCCTGGGGCCAACATACTCAACATAATAAAGGCCATATATGACAAATCTCTAACCAACATCACACTCAATGGTGAAAAACTGAAAGCATTTCCTCTATGATCAGGAACAAAACAAGAATGCTCACTCTCACAACTTTAATTCAACACAGTATTAGAAGTCCTAGCCACAGCAATCAGGCACACATTCACACACATATATGTAATCCAAATCGAATAGGAAGGAGTAAAACTTCTGTTTTACATCTGTCTACAGATGACATGATACTATATATAGAAACCCAAAGACTCCACTAAAAATTTATTAGAACCAGTAAATGAATGCATAAAGTTGCAGCATACAAAATTAACATACAGAAATATATTGTTTTTCTATATACTAGCAATGTATATTATCAGGAAGAGAAAAAAGAAAACAATCTCATTTACAATTGTCTAAAAGAATAAAACACCTAGGAGTAAGTCTCACCAAGGAGGTAAGAAACTATATTTTGAAAACCATGAGACATTGATGAAAGAAACTGAAGATGACATTAACAGATGGAAAGATACGCCATGCTTATGGGTTGGACGAATTAGAATGATCACACGACCCAAGGTAATCTACAGTTTCAAAGCAGTCTCTCTCAAAATACCACTGGCATTTTCCACAGAACTAGAACAAATAATTTTAAAATTTGTATGAAATCACAAAAGACTCCAATTAGCCAAAGCAATCTTCAGAAAGAATGAAGAACAAAACTGGAGATATCATGCCCCCTGATTTTAAACTATACTATTGATACAAAGCTACAGTCATCAAAAAAGTATGGCACTGGCACAAAAACAGACACAAAGATCAATGAAACAAAATAGAGATCGCAGAAATAACCCAGTGCTTATATGACCAATTAATCCATGACATAGTAGCCAAGAACATACAGTGGGGAATATACAGCATTTTTGATATATGGTAATAGGAAAACTGGACAGCTACATGCAAAAGAGTGAAGATGAAGCACTTCCTCACACCACACACAAAAATACGCTCAAAATGGATTAAAGACTTTTAGACTTGAAACCATAAAAACCTCACAGAGGAAAACCTAGGAAGTATTTGCTCCTTGATATTGGTCTTAGCAATATTTTAGGGGATCTATCTTTTCTTTTCGCAAGGGAAACAAAAGCAAAAATAAACAAACTGGATCACATAAAACTAAAACCTTTTGCAAACTGAAGGAAACCATCAACAAAACAAAAAGGCAGTCAACTGAATAGAAGACGATATTTGCAAACAATGTATCTAAAAGGGTTTAGTATCCAAAATACATCAAGAACTCATACAACTCAGGATTAAAGAAACAAACAAATCAATTTTAAAAGGGGTAGAGGACCTGAATAGACATTTATCCAAAGAAGATATACAAATTATCAATAGACACATGAAAAGATGCTGAATATCACTAATCATTGTGGAAATGCAAATCAAAACCACAATGAGAAACGATCTCACACCTGTAAGAATGGCTATAACCCAGAAGACAACCAACAACAAGTGTTGGCACAGAGATGTGGAGAAAAGCAAATCCTAGTATACTGTTGGCGGGATTGTTTGTTGGTGCAGTCACTATGGAAAACAGCATAAAATTTCCTCAAAAAAAAATTAAAAACAGAATTACACTATGATCCAGCAATTTTATTTCTGGGTGTTCACTCAATGAAAACAAAACACTTATTTGAAAAGATATGTGTATCTCTACGTTCACTGCAGCATTTTTACAATAACCAAGATTGAGAGCAACCTAAGGGTCCATCAGTAAACAAATGGATAAGAAAATGTGGTATATATACACAATGGACTATTACTCAACCATAAAAAATGAAAGTTTGCCATTTGTAACAACAGCATGAATGGATCCAGAGAGTATCATGCTAAGTGAAAAAAGTCAGAGAAAGCAACACAAATATTGTATGATCTCACTTATATGTGAAATCTGAGAAACAGAACAGGAAACAGGGACTCCCCTGGCAGTCCAGTGGTGGACTCCACACTTGCACTGCAAGGGTCAGCAGTGCGATCACTGGTCGGGGAATTAAGATTCCACATGCTGCGGGGCATGGCCAAAAAAAAAAACCAAAACACCCAGAACAAGTGCACAAACAAAGACAAATTGATACATACAGAAACAATGAGTGGCTGCCAAAGGGGTGGGCAGTGGGGAGTTGGGTGGAATAGGTGAAGGGGATTAAGAGGTACTAACTTATGGTTATAAAATACATAACATACAGCACAAGGAATATGTTCAGTAATAAATTTGTATGGAGACAGATGGCTACTAGACTTATCATGTGATCATTTTGTAACATATTTAAATGTCAAATCACTACATCGTTCACCCAAAACTAATAGAGTATTGGACATCAACTATATTCAATTTAAAAAATGGCTGGGGGCAAAATTTTAGTCCCTTCTGCCCCAATAATTTCTCCTCAAAAGTCAATCTAGAAAAATACTAAAAACCCCACAGAAAATATTAAAATAGAAACAAGATATTTTTATCAGACTGGTAAAGATAAAAAAGTTTGGTAATAGGAGGTGTGCAATACACGCTCTTAAATACAGTGGGTGAGAGTATAAATTACTGCAACAAGCTTGGACAACAATTTGCAATATCAACAAAAAGTTTAAATATTAAAAAAGTCAATCTAATTTTAAAGAGTATTCTTTGATATAATTAATGGCCATTTTATTAATTTTTCCACAGTGTAAACAAAGCATTTTTGGACATTTTTTAATTTTATGAATTTTGATATACAAACTAAGAAAATAGTGTGTGCTTGCTTTACAAATTTGCCCTCAAGAAAAATAAGTCCTCATTCTACTCCCTACTCTCAGCAATATGGTTACTGCCTCAACTCTTCTACATAGAAATTCTGGACCCACCACACATAATATAGACAGGCAATATATATTATTATGGCTTTTTGACAAATAAGAAAATGCAAGCATAGAAATGATGGATGATTGCCCAATCTTTTGCATCTCTAGGCCAAATACAGAGCCAAGATTAGAACAACTCCGAGCCTGCCCGCTGAACCATACCACTTTCTATTTTTAAATATTTAATAGCCTAAAGCTAACATGGACAGCTCAGACACAAGAGCTGATGCAAACAGAAGTGCAGTAACACCTTCTGCAAATTCTTTGTTTTCAAAACAGCAATAAGAGATAAAACAGCTAAGGACAGGTTGCCAAGAAGCAACCGCCATTCTGGAAATCACACATGCATTCAGGGTAGCAAGGCATATGGGCACACCCCTGTAGCTGAACCACAAAGTGCAGGAAATGGAAAAAAGCACCTCTGGCCAGAAGTCAATGCTAATATTTTGAAATAAACTATGCATCTATATAAGCTATAAATATAGATTCCACACAACATCAATGCAATAGACATTGCATTGATGCACAGCATCATGGTACATTTGAACAAGAGGGAATAATCTTAGATTATCTCAAATAGGGGTTTTCAATGCTTCTTTAGTCTTAGAACTCCGTGTTCAAATGAAGTATTATAAAAATAATTATTTTAGTTGAATGGATTGGCCCTCTGACGCCCTTGGCTCTGAAGAGGATCAGATAAACAGTGCTTGAAAAAAATCTTCTTTAATCCAATTTCCTTATTTTACAGGACTATTTGAAAATATGCCAAGATTAAGATAAAACTGTGTGAACTGCAGTAGTGAGTGTGCATGACTGTGTGCATTTTTACGTGTGTGTGTATATTACTCACAGCCCTGAGCTTATTTCTTCATGTCCCAAAAGTTTATAATACATATCTGCTAAAGTTTCTCAAGCTTAAGCCCGCTAGGAATCGCCTGGAGAGTTGTTAAAACACAGCTTTCTGAATCCTAACCCAGAGACACCGATTCTAAAGATCAGGGTGTGGTCATGGATTTGCATTTCTTTTTTAAAAATTTTTGTAATGGGATATAGTCAATTAACAAACAATGTTATGACAGTTTCAGGTGAACAGTGAAAGGACTCATCCATATACATGTGTATCCATTCTTCCCCAAACTCCCCTCCCATTCAGGCCACCACACAACATCGAGAAGAGTTCCAAGGGCTATACAGTAGGTCCTTGTCGGTTATCCATTTAAAAATAGCAGTATGTACGAGGCCATCCCAAACTCCCCAGCTATCCCTTGCCCCCATCCATCACCCCAGCAACTATAAGTTTGTTCTCCAAGTCTGTGAGTCTCTTTCTGTTTTGTAAGTTCATTCATATCATTTCCTTTTAGATTCCACATACAAGGGAGATCATACAATTAATTCTCCTTCTCTGACTTAGTGTGACAATCTCGAGGTCCATCCATGTTGCTGCAAATGGTGTTATTTCATTCTTTTCAATGGCTGGGTAACATTCCGTTGTATATATGCACTACGCCTTCTTTATCCCTTCCTCTGTCCATGGACATTTAGGTTGCTTCTGTGTCTTGGCTGTCATAAACAGCGCTGCAGTGAGCACTGGGGTGCGTGTATCCTTTCAAATCATGATTTTCTTAGGATATGTGCCTGGGATTGCAGGGTTTTATGGTAGCTCTGTTTTCAGTTTTCTAAAGACTCTCCACACTATTGCCCATAGTGGGAATGTAAGTTGGATTTACCTTTCTCACCAGCCTCAAGGTGCTGCTATTGCTCCTGATCTGGGAACCTCATCTTGAGTACCTGCATTCAAGGATAGCCCACAGATACAGCCTTGCACTATTGGAAAATGAAGGCATCTAAAACCTCCCTTACAAGCAAGGTGCTTGCGAATACTTGCTGAACGGATGACCAGCCAGTGAGATGGCTAGGATGTAAAGTCAGTTGCTGTACTGAGCAGCTCCATGGCACTGGATAAAACACTTCTCACTGGAACAGGATGACACTCCAAAGACCTAACATAAATAACCTCACTTCATTTCAGGGTTTCTGTATCCTCCGTCGGGTTTCAGTGCAGAGAATGCAGCCGTGTCTTCCATCTCCTTTACCTTTTATCTCTCTTTGCACCTCATATGCATTCTCCAGCCTGCTTCACTTGCTCCTTATGGACTGACTCCTTTATCCCCTGACTTCCGGTTGGGTTATATCCATAGAAGGCACTGGCAGGAGGTTAGGAAGTGGGAGAAGATGAGGATGTTGTTTGCATTGCCCCAGCTTCCTTCCTGCCAAGATGCCATGGGCTGGCCGTGCTCCTACCAAAGGGCACAGCTCCTGTTGGGCGTCCCTCTCCTTCCAGACACCCTCTGTGGGTTCTGGTAACTCTCCATCTCCTGACCTTGCAGGACTAGTGGGAGTAAAGTCTCTGAGTTGTAGCTCATCCTGGGGTACTTAAGTATCTATCAATAGTTTCTATAAAGTCCTTGCCTTACTTTCATTTTGCTAAATTCTGCTCAAATTGCCAGGTCAAAGTTGTCTTCACATCCTGATGGGACCCCGACTGGTATATAACAATGTTTCTTTGACTGCTGTCATGGAAGACCAGGACTCGGGGACCCACCTGCATCCGTGACTTACTAGTTGTAATTCAGTAAAACTATCTACCCTTTCTCCGCCTCACACAGGGATGAGAAGATACAATAATTTATTTGAAATCAATGCAGACTTTTAGAAACTCAAATGTTCATATCCAACTTAGTTGTAGCATTTGATATATATCATGGCTTAAAATTTCAAAGCTATATACAACATAGGTCTCACATGACTTTTTTAGACTTCGCTGTTTTTGTTGTTGTTCAGTTGCTAAGTTGTGTCTGACTCTTTGCGACCCCATGGACTGCAGCATGCCAGGCTTCCCTGTCCTTCACTATCTCCCGGAGTCTGCCCAAACTCATGCCCATTGAGTCAGTGGTGCCATCTAACCATCTCATCCTCTGTCACCCACTTCTGCTCCTTCCCTCAATCTTTCCCAGCATCTGGGTTTTTTCCAATGTGTCAGTTCTTTGCATCAGATGGCCAAAGTACTGGAGTTTCAGCTTCAGCATAAATTCTTCTAATGAATATGCACAGTTGATTTCCTTTAGGATTGACTGGTTGGATCTCCTTGCAGTCCAAGGGACTCTCAAGAGTCTTCTCCAGCACCACAGTTCAATAGCATCAATTCTTCGGTGCTCAGCCTTCTTTATGGTCCAGCTCTCAGATCTGTACATGACTACTGGAAAAACCACAGCTTTGACTACACACACCTTTTATCGGCAACGTGATGGCTCTGCTTATTAATACACTGTCTAGGTTTGTCATAGCTTTCCTTCCAAGGAGCAATGCTATTTAATGGTTGCAAGTATTTTGAGGCTGATTCTTTCATTAGCAGGAAGACAGTTATTCAATAAATGTTAGCTACCACTCAGAATATAAACTGAGCTTCTGCAATATGCCAGTAACTGGGCCAGGCCCCGTGAACGTCAAAGGGAACAGAGCAGTCTCGTCTCTTGCCTTCATGGAGATTCCAGTCTTACACAAAAGGGAGCTACCCTAAAACAAATTACCATATTTATTCCTAGACTATTACTATGATAAATGCTACGCAGGAGAAATGCCAATGCTAAGAGTCCAGGAGACAAAGGCGCAGGATAGGGGAGGAGATGGTGGGGGAGGGGAGGGTTGGCAAATTGAGGGAAGGTAGCCGGGCCAAGCTTAGGAAATAGCAGGTTTACCCAGACATACTTCACCTCACTACAGTCCTTTCTGAGTCTTCTCCTAATGGAAATATACAATGAAAGAAGAAACAAAGACACACAAAAGTCCCTTGAAGAGCTGAGGAAGGGAGTTAGAAGATGGCGAGAAGGAGAAACAACTGTTTGCCCAACGTGACATGTACTCAGAAACGGTTAAGATGGAAAACAAAAATATTGGGATTGTTACACTTGTTTTCACACCAGGAGAACAAGGCTCTATTTTCTATTTTTGTCCCAAACTATTTTTATTCAATATTCACACTCTACTATGTTTAGATACCTCTGCTGAAACACAAGTATTCTAAAAGAATTAGGAGGTTTTTATTCTTTCCTTTAGGACACTTTTTGGTCAGAATTGCGGTTTCCCAAAGAGTCATTCATTCTAAGTGCTCAAAATGCTAAAAGGCACTAAAAGAATAATGAATGAATTTTCACAGATGCTGAATTTTTCAAGCAACAAACTTGGTGCTAATGAGCAGATTGCAATATAGCCCCTCAGACACCAGTTTCACAGCAGGTGCTTCCCTCTGGGGCTTCCCACAGGCAGACCCTGCCCTCCCTTTCTGGCCCTGACTGAGGTCCTCTCAGAGTGAGATACGTAGAATTTCCTTCCTAGTCCAGCACGGAGCCAAAGGGCCTATTACTCACTTTCATGTCATTTATGGAAGGTTCTGGTACTTAAGATGGTCTTCAATTATTTAAAGACCAGGCTAGAAAAGCTACAGGCAAGTCACAGTAAATAGAGCAGGAAATGAGAAAGCCCCTGGGCTTTGTCCTCTCTTCTTTCTCCGTCTTCTCTGCAGCCCCTCCCCAACAAGTCCCTCGTCTTTTCTCAGGAGCTTTTTTGTTACGGGAGATGGCAGCCACATACACAGTGACCAGTGACCCAGATACGAATATGCTGCCCCCTCCCCAGAGAAAAGCATGTGCATGCTTGTCAGTCAACATGGGCTGATCTTTTGCGTTCCAAAAATATGATTACTATACTCATATATATCCCAATTATGCTAACCTCATTTTCCTTTCTGTTAATTTAAATAGATCCTATTATCTTGGTCAAGAAAAGAGAGATTAAGAGTATGTGTATCAGGGGACTTCCCAGTGGTTAAGCCTCAACCTTCTGAAGCAAGGGGTGCAGGTTTGATCCCTGGTTGGGGAGTTATGTGCCTCACAGCCAAAAAAACAAAACATAAAAAACAGAAACAATATTGCAGCAAATTCAATAAAGACTTTGAAAAAATTGTTCATATAAAAAAGTCTTTAAAAAAGAACGTATGTCAAACTATTTCCAAATGCTCCATCCAGGCTCCAGCTATAATCACCATCTTCATTCTCATGACTATCATTTATTAAGAGTTAAATCCTGTCCAAAGGGCTTTAAATCAGTTGTATTTCATTTCACCATCCCACAGTTTCTGTAAGGTGAATAATCGTATTTTCCCCCTTTTACAAATGAGGAAGCTAAAGGGAGATTAAGTGTTTGGGGCAAGGTTGCCCAGGTAGTAAATGGAAGACCTGGGAGGTCAACCCAGACGTATCTGATTCCACAATCCAGTCTCTATTTCATAATGATGTTTGTTAAAATAGAACTTAACCCTCAACTGAAGCATGTCTTCTGTGTGTGTGATGGAGCAGGGGGGTAAGAGGAGCATTGTTTTTATTGGCTATTTCGCATAAACCTTCATGACTGTACACTCTGAGAGGGCAGACTTCCTATTTGTCTTATTTTCCACGGTATTTCAGAACCTAGCATAAGACTTGGCACAAGTCTTTCAACAAAAGCCGGTTGAAGAGAAGAAGGGATGGAGGTAGAGGGGGAGGGTGGGAGGAAGCGAAGGAAGGAAGAAAGGAAAGAAGGAGGGTGGACTCTCAAAGAAAACAGCATGTGCTTGGTAAAGCAGATAGAAACATGTAAAGGTCTGTAGCTCAGTTTCTGGATCTGAATGCCATGGCCCCTTGAGAAATAAGGAGATAGTTTTCCAGGTGTTCAGGGAGATAGAAGAGGAATGAATAGGACTGGCAGCAAGATATTTGTCATATGATAAATAAGGCACTCAGAACAATTGGTTTAAGCCACATATAAATGTGCAAAAGTACTACTCAGAGAGCAAAACCCCAAAGAAGCACAGTGCAGTGGGCAGCTTTTCATTCCTGAAGATTCCAGTGGGGATGGGCAGATGACAGCTGAGCCTGAGACACTAGGAGCAGCCACAGGGACCGGTAAATCACCAGGAGGCTGTCTTTCGGATAGCACTCATTCTGGAAAATTTTCCTCTTTTTGCTAAAAAACTACTGTCCTGCAGCTCACAACAGAAGTACTAGGAAGTGACAAGTGCCTTGCAGAGAATTACAGTGGGATGCTGGAGGCTGTTAACAGTGCTTACCACAAGTCAGCAACTGACTGTGAGAAATATCAGTACAGGATAAGGGCTCTGCAGAGAAACCACGCGATCAACTTAAAAATGACACAGATGTAAAGTAATTATCCTCCAATTAAAATAAATAAACTTAAATTTTTAAAAATACTAAAAAAAATAAAATGACACAGAATGAAAACACGAAGTCGTTCTGAGTTTTCTCAATAAAGTCAAGGGCTACACCTACTCCTCTCTGAATTTCAAAACAGACTTTTCCTGCCAGGATGCTGGGATGAGGGTAGCGAGTTGGACCATAACAGCTCAAATCATTATTTAGACAGAGCGAAAACAGCAAATAGAAAGAAGTAAATCAAACTCAGTCCATACAGAGGAAGGGATGGATTTTGCAAGCCCCAGTTTATCTTTCTTTCTGGGAACTAACCTCCTTTCCCAGCCAGTATAAATGTCACAAAAGACCTGCTAGCTTCATGGAGCGGTGAAAATCAGAAACTCAGCCAGCATAGCCTTTGCGTCACACCAGGGCCTGAGAGCCCTCATAAGCTCACGCTCAGGACAGGGGTGTGGTGGCACCGCCTTGGTCAAAGGCTTGGCAGCCCTGAGGAGCAACACAAAGCACTGGGCTGAGGCCAGAAAAAAAGCAAGACCTGGCAATTGCATGTCAGCTTTGGCATCCCGGGAAGCCACATGCAATGCCAGGATCTTACAGCTCTCAGCCAATGGCCTTGATCCTTCACCAAAGGAAAAATACTCCAAGGGCAAAATCTCACCCCACTCCCTCACTTCCCTGCACCAGGAACCTTGACTGGGCTTAGCTGAATCCACTCCCAGGAGAAGTGGAGGCAGGAACACATCAGATGCTGCACTCCAGTGATGCTGTGTCTTCTGGTTAAGGTGGCGTTTTACAGAAGGAGGAACAGGGTACAAACATTTCGGGTTCCTAGTGGGGAACTATGTCACAGCTGCTGGGTAAACCAGAAGGTTTTCAACAGTGGAGTGATCAGATCCATGGTCTGCAGGAAAAAGATGGACTGGTGAAGGAAGCGTCTCAAGAAGCCTAGAGAAAAATGACCAGGATGGCAAAGTATCTGGAAATGATGATAAATGAGAACCTGAGGGTGGGGCGGGGGTGGTGGAGACCTAGCGGATATAAAAGAATCCTTTTTCATACTTATAAAGGCTCTCATATGGAAGAGGGATTCAGAGTTCCCTGAAAGAACTCTAATGGAAGTTGAATATAGATTCCACCTGAAACCAAACAGAAGAACTTTCTGATGACTAATGCTAAGCAAAAATAGAGCAGATTACCCTTGAAGGCTATGACTCACTGGTGGTGTTCAAGTAGAGTCCAGGCTATGTGACCATGCAGATCTCTGTCCATTTTATGCTCTATTATTTCATGATTTCCTCCTTCGATGCCCAAGGCCATTCTAAGCCTATCGATTCATAGCTGCCCTGAAAAACCCAACTCAAGTTCCATCTCCAAGTCACTCCAGGCCTTTCCCTAATCATCTCTCCCTTTTCTGAATAAGACACTTATTACTTGTACCATTTATCTGGGAGATAAGCGTGTACAGCTTTGTGGCATTGTTTCAACTAAACAGTTATGTATTTCTTGTATATCAGTTAGTTTTCATGGGTTTTATCTCTGCAATTAGACAACAGCTTCTGGAAGGCAATACCCTCATCTTATATTTACAGAACAAGACTTGAGCCTTGCATGTAGCAAATGCCCAGCCTGTTGGTTTAGTACCAAGACTCCTCAGTGCCTACCCTGTAAAAATTCAGGTCTCAGGATAAATTTCTTGTGTGCATCCAAACAAGAAAACTTGTGGGTTCTTTCAAATGTCTAATCCTGATTATTTCATTTCCTAATTATACCCAGTTATATTTTAGTTTTATTGAACTAAATATTTCTTCCAATTAAAACAATATTCTTCCAGAGCATATTTTTAGAGAACAGGGAGAAAAAGAATGAAACTTTTAATTGAAAACATTTTAAACCTTTCTTTCCTCACAAAATAAAAGGAATGGTTCTGCAGCAGAAAATGTCATCCAGAAAACCAGCCAATTATGAAAAGCTTAATTTTTCTCATGGTTGAGTTAAACAAGAGCAATTAACACTACTGATTTATTCTCCCACACAGAAGTTGTCTCTGTGAATATCTGAATTCAAGAACAATAACAAGGGATTCCCTGGCAGTCCAGTGGTTAGAATTTCACACTTCCATTGCTGCGAACGGATTCAATCCCTGATTGGGAAACTGAGATTCCACAGGGCACAGTCCGAAATCAATCAATAAAATCAACAGGGAAAAAAAATGACTCCTCCATAAATGATGTTGAGACCACTGGGTATCCACTGGAGAAGAGGGAGATGACCAACTCACACCACAAACAAACAAAAAGATCAATTAATAAATTAAGGTGACTTTCAAACTGAATGACTGAAGGAACTCTTCCGCCCTTTTGAGTCTTTACACAGCTACCCTGCTGAATGTGGTTCCTTCCATAACCTACTTAAGTGATCATTTCTTTTTTTAAAAGCAGCCTTTGATATATGCATGTTTCTAGTATCTGAGGGTCATTCACATCAATATCTTGGAATGAACTTTTCTTTGGAGAAGAAGCCAAAGCCTCATAGGCTGAAATCACCCCCAAGATGCTGCTTTTGAGCAAGCACCATGAGCTTGCCTTACACCAAGCCCTTTGAGACTGGAGCAGATTGAGAAATATCACAGAGCCACGTTCTATGTTGAGAGCCACTGTGCATGCAGTTAGGCTTCTTGTAAAAGGTTATAGCCTTGAAAACCCCTATGATGCCTTCTGCATAAAAAGTTGCACATACTGTTTTCATGTAATGGATTTTCCATGACATCACATAAATTAACATACACTGGAAACTGTCAAGGGCTCTCTGCCCTTCTACTTCCAGCCAGCTTCCACACTAACAGACAGGACCCTGCTAGGTTTGCAGAGTTAGACAATTCTATTTTTAAAAGAGAAATAAACCATAGTGTGAACGGTTCTAAACCCCCAAATGGCCAGACGCTACCACATAAATACATCTCTGAGACAGAGGCTGAACGCTTCTTGGAACTTGCTCTCCTTTTTGAGCACATTTACCACAGACATTTCCCTGCCTCTGAGGTCCTGCGCCTCTGCCACCAGACAGTGCTTGTTTTCTCTCCACTCGCCCATCCCTAGTCCTCTCAGGGGCTCTGCCAAAGAGTTATCGCCCTAGTCCAGAACCGAAATCTCCTCTTCTTTAAGAAAGTTTAGCTCCAAATGCCTTAGCTCACCTCTGCTATCAACCCTCAGAACTCCACCTCCACAATAGGATCTGAACAAAACCAGAAATAGCAAGCCTCAAAGTTCCCTGTGACCCCAAGCTAATGATAGGGGGGTGGGGATGGGGGGTGGGGAGGGATTTTATGCATCTGAATTTTCACCCTTATCCTATTGTAGGGAAATAATTGTATTGTATTAAATTCATATTATTGTGTATTCATCTATTATATTGTATTAATATTGAATTGTATTAAATTCATCAGGCAACTAGGCCCACCCGATGAGCATATTTTTGTAAACACAGCTGACAAACCAAAGCTGTAGGGTTGCATTTATCTGCTGTGATGGCCACTTTCCATTGGCCTCTTCAAGTTCACTCTCTATCCTTCACCCTGCTCGGAACCCCAGGAGGCTACCGTTAACGGAATGCAGCCCTGGGCTTCTTGCTGTCTCCCTGGGTTCGGGCTGGGGTCCACAATGGAAGGCCTCAGCCGGTGAGCAGAAGGAAGAGAGGCTGGAGGGTTTGCCATTCAGTCTTCTGCGGGGAGGAGAGTTTAGGAGTTGGGGGTGGATGTGCTCCTCCGCCCAAAGCACAGCGCCACCCAGCGGCCTCTCCCACCTGCAGTTCGGTTCCCCCTTTCTGTCCCATCAGGCCCAGGGGTGATGATGGCCCCTCAGAGTGCTTTCACTGTCCTTTTCTGGCTCCCCTTCACCATGGCTACACTTCCGGTAATAGATCTCAGCCGTGTCCAACTCTTTGCAACCCCATGGACTTTACAGTCAGTGGAATTCTCCAGGCCAGAATACTAGAGTGGGTAGCCTTTCCCTTCTCCAGAGGATCTTCCCAACCCAGGGATCGAACCCAGGTTTCCCGCATTGGAGGTGGATTCTTTACCAGCTGAGCCACAAGGAAAGCCCAAGAATACTGGAGTGGGTAGCCCATCCCTTCTCCAGCAGATCTTCCCCACCCAGGAATTGAACCGGGGTCTCCTGCATTGCAGGCGGACTTTTTACCAGTTGAGCTGCTCCCAAATTCTTTGGAACTACTTGATTGAGTGTGCCTCTGTTTTCTGCCTGGACTCTAGCAGTATTTTAATCTCACATTCTCCAGAAATGCCTCCACCTGCAGTTTCTAAACTATGAGCATCTAAGAAATAAGGTCAGAGGAAAGAAACCAACTAGTTATACATTGTTCATAAAAACGACTCATTCTTCGGACAGTTCTGGAAGTCTTAACCTTTCTAAAGGTTTTAGAGCAAACAAAACAAACAAAAAGCTCTGCTTAATTAAAATGTCATCTACCACCATTCCAGGCTCTGCATCCAGTGGAACAAATTTCTGCTTCTAAAACCAATGGTATAGACACAGCCCTGTTCCAGCATATGGTTTTCCATGACTCAAGGAACTTTAATAAATATCAGTACAACAAAATATATCATTATGACATCAGATGGCATTATTTATAAGAGAAATGGGCAAAGCCTTTAAGAATAAGAGTGAAAAATCTGCTCTGTAGGACAGCTGACTAATAAATGTTGGAGCTCTTAAATGAAAGGAGTTTGCAATTTAATACCAAAATTGCTCAGCTATTTCGAAATGACTCAAAAACAACTTCTGGAAACCTAGGAGATCAACAAGCACCGAAGCATGATCTTTCCATCAGTGGAAAGGGCTTAAAGTTCTCTCCAAATAACATCCGCTCTCTCCTGTATTTGAAACCAAAGGCAAGCCAGAAGCTATCAAGTGTAACTTTAGCCATACAAAATCCATCTAAAGAAAAGAGAATACAGTAACACTCTCCTTTGTTTCTTTAAGAACAAGGTTAAAGGAGTGGTGAAAAACCACCACTTTTTCAAATCACGGAGAATGATATTTCAAGATTGAATCTGTGACTTGCTAAGATAACTCTACCCAGAGAGTTTCCACCTTCATCTCAGATCAGGTCTTTATGGCTTGGTTTCTCATCTGTTCTGTGACCTTAGGCATCCCATATACTTTGGGGGCTGGAGTACCACAGAAACTCCAGCTTTCTAAGTACACTGTGGGAGGAGACACCAGAGTCAGGGACATGGATTCTATGGAACCATGTAGCTGAAGGGCCTATCCAAAGATTATCTCCTCCGTTAGAGCATAAGATATCTAAACAAATTTAGTCTAATGTTCCTTTAAGCCAGCACCTGCCCCACGTTGAGAACTTGTCATTTAAACACCAACTTCAAGGAGAAGGTCATCCCTCCAAAGGCATGTTTCTACTTCTGACCCATACGTATTATATCATCCCCTTTCCTGCCCTTAAAAAATAATCAAGAAGACTCACTGAACAACAAAAAACAGTCTAGAGGTACAGAGTGAAGTTTACTTCTGCCTTTCTATCCAGCCAGAAGTTCCAGACTGGTGACTTGGGAGGGTGGGTTTGTCTGCTTCACAGGAGGAAATTTCTCTCCTTTACATCACGAACCCCACACCCTGCCTCACTCACAAACGTGACCTGTCTGGCCCTGTCCGAGGCTTTACTCCTATGAACATTTAAAGATACAATTAGCGCTTCCCTGCTGGCTCAGTGGCAAAAAATCCATCTGCCAATGTGGGAGACACGGGTTCAATTCCTGGTCCCGGAAGATCCCACGTGTCATGGAGCAACTAAGCCTGAGCACGGTGACCGCTGAGCCTGCGTTCTAGAGCCCGTGCTCCACAACAAGAGAAGCCAGCACAGTGAGAAAGCCACGCCCTGCAGCTGGAGTAGCCACTGCTCACCGTAACTAGAGAAAAAGCCCGCAGAGCAATGAAGACCCAGCACAGCCAAAAAAATTTTTAATGGTTCAGGATGGGGAACACATGTACACCTGTGGCTGATTCATGTCAATGTATGGCAAAACCACTACAATATTGTAAAGTAATTAGCCTCCAATTAAAGTGAATAAATTTATTAAAAAAATTTTTAAGATACAATTAAAGAGAGGGGAAGATGAACTGGTGTGGGGCGGGGTGGGGGGGTGGTATGGAGAATCCTATGGATACTGCAGTGGTTTTACCAGTTGTTGGCAAATCCTGGGATACTTCTCAGAGGTGGAGTCAAGTTCCCCTCCTCTTGAGATGACTTACTCCCACCCACCAAACAAAATGTGGTAGAAGCTGTGCTGGTAACTTGCAACTTTAGATCAAAAGAGCAATAGAGCTTCTGTCTGGCTCTCATTCTCTCTCTTTTTCTCATTCAGGATTTTTACTTTTGGAATTCAGCCACCAAGCCACGTGAAAGCCAAGCAGCCAGGGTTCTCCATCCCAGCCTTCTGGCAACACCCTCGCCTCAAGTTCTCAGCCAAAAACCAGACCCAACCTGCCAGCCAGGAGAGGGTACCATCTTAGGGGTGGGTCCTCCCACCTCCCTTTGATCTGTCCCAACTGATGTCATGGAGCAGAGACGCACCTTCCCCACCAGCCCAGCTCAGATTACATCAGCAATGCATGTCAACGATTGCTGGGCCCCTAGGTTTGGGGGTGACTTGTTATGCAGCAATATCAGAACAGACACTTAACACTCTAAAACTTTAGGGTAGCCTTTCCCTTCTCCAAGGTGTCTTCCCAACACAGGGATCAAACCCAGGTATCCCACATTGTAGGAGATTCTTTACCAGCTGAGCCACAACACAAAGGAAGCCCAAGAATACTGGAGTGGGTAGCCCATTCTTTCTCCAGTGGATCTTCCCGACCCAGGAATCGAACCGGAGTCTCCTGCCTTGCAGGCGGATTCTTTACCAACTGAGCTATGAGGGAAGCCCAATTCCAGTATAGAACCTATTAAATATGTCCTCCAGTGAGAAGACAGAGAAATGAGAGAAAAGGCAGGTTCTATAGCTTCTATATTTCTTAAAACCATGAGAAGCTAAATATAACCACCCCGCCCCCCCGAAAAGGCACCTCTGACTTTTTACAGTTGACATTTTACCCACTTTTAAGGGAGAAGGGAATGGCTACCCACTCCAGTATTCTTGCCTGGAGAATCCCATGGACAAAGGAGCCTGGCAGGCTACAGTCCACGGGGTCGCAGAGAGTCGGACTGAGCGACTCACACACACACACACACACACACACACACACACACACACACACACAAGGGGTAGAATAATTAGAAAAGGAAAGAGGACGAATGCTAATAATGCTGGGATTGGAGAACTAGAGGTGAGTGGGCATGCCAATCTCTGTCCCTTCACTTTAAAATCCCTCATATACTTTCTTTTTCTTCCCAAGCTGCTTATTTTTGCTGGCAAGATTATTTATAGTCAACCTTTCTTCTTAGAAGGACATCAAATCAAATTCCAAAAGCACTCATTCAATAACATTCGTGGGGTGAGGGTTGAAGCTCTGAAGCCTTAGGGTGTGTTTTTTTTTTCCTGAAAACTTTTCTGCACAGTCCATCACATGAAGTTCCTGAAATTTGCCCAGCAGCTTGTCACTCTCTCATTCAAGAATAACGAGTGCTCCCTTTGACTTACTGTATTAAGTCTAATGTTCTTTGCCTATCTTTTATCAGTATCATGGCTTCACCTCATATATTGAACTGTATTTCCCAGTCTGCCTCGGTTATTCCCACCTCAAAACTTTGATTCATGCCAAGTCACAGCTCCTTATCTTTGTCTTTTTTTTTTTAACCAGTCAACTGTCTTTCAAAGCCATACTCAAGCCTGATCTTAATTCTTTTTTAATTGACAGCAATGCAGCTGACAGCAATCCCTCTCTCCATTTGAAATCTTACAGCACTCAAAAGCCACAGGGCTCACCTGATATTTATATAGATCTTCCGTTCCTCACCACTCACATTGAGCCCTTCAACTCCAAGACCATAGGTTATTCATCTTTACATTCCTCTCCATCATTCCAAAGACACCCAGTGCCCCCACTCAGTATCTTGAATATCTTACATGCTCACTTATTGCTTATTGGACTAGTTAAATGAGCTAATGCATACATGCATGCTGAGTCGCTTCAGTCATGTCCTACTCTGTGCAACCCCATGGAGAGCAGCCCACCAGGCTCCTCTGTGCAAGGGATTCTCTAGGCAAGAATACTGGAGTGGGTGAACTAAATAATATGGCAAATAGCTTACACAGTTCCATCTAATAATATTTTTATTTCAACCAGTGCCTAATCTTAAAAGGAAATGGCAACCCACTCCAGTATTCTTGCCTGGAGAATCCCATGGACAGGGGAGTGTGGTGGGCTACAGTCCATAGCATCACAAAGAGTCAGACATGACTGAAGCAACTTAGCATGCATGCATGCAATCTTAAGGAACGGAGCTTTAACTGGGCAAGTTTGAGCCTCGGCCAGCCAATGAGGGTTGGTAAGCATTTTGGGGAGAGGGATTGGGAAACACTCAGATGTGGAGGTGGTTGCTGATGTTAGAGCTGACCAGGGAAATTTATGCATGAAGAAAGGTGCAAAAATTATTTAGTATAAACCTTCCATTTACAGATGAAGACAGTAAGATGCAGAGAGGATAAGTAATAGTCCCAAAGGAGCTGGTTATCAGCAGAATTGACATTGATTTCAAGTCTCCTGAATGTTCCAGCATTCCTTCCACTCCAGAAAACTGGAGGACTGTTGCATCTCTCAGTGAGCACTCCTCTTTGAAGAGCAGACTATAGACAGTTTCAAACTGAACATTTAAATGATCTTTTTAAAGTCGATTTTGACTGTAAAGAGTGACCTAAATTGCTAAACATTTTCTTCTCAAGAAAAAAAAATCTGCTTTTTTATTCCTCTGACTGAGAAAGATACATTCATGCATCTAACTTGCAAGCAATTTTTTCCAGAGGAGAAGGGGACTCTTATCTGAGCACTGCATCACACAGCATCTCTGGGATGAAAACCATGAACCAGACCAGGTAATTGGCATGGATAAGAGAAAAATATAAAAGATGAAAGCTGATGCATTAAAAGCAAACCCAGAACATAGGCAGGATGCATGCATTTACTTGAAAAATTGATAAAAAGCAACTTAAATTACAAACCCTTTTCTTTAAGAGGCTCAGCAATCACTCCCTGTTAGTATACCAGCAAATCTTTTTTTTTTTTTTTACTAGATTTATCTTCCAGATTCTAAGATAGATTAAATCTTTCCACTGACCTTGTCAAAACAGGCCTTTCTCATAAGAAGTAACAAAAGCAACACCATGGCCCAGATCAATAAGATCAGACAGGTAGATTGAGACAGCAGCATAAAGTCCCCAAGTGATTTTTAATTTAGAAAAACTAACTCATAAGAAATGAACACTCCACTTTGTTTTCAAATTCTGGGTCTATATTTTGATTAAATAAGGAAATGTAATTTATCCATAACTATATATATATAATGTATACATATTTGTCTATATATATGTTAAAATAGAAATTTAAGGAATATAGCACAGTAGACAAAAACCCACCCTCTAAAGCATGTGTGTGTTCTCAGTCACATCCGACTCTGCAACCCCATGGACTGTAGCCCTCCAGGCTCCTCTGCCCATTGGATTCTCCAGGCAAGAATGCTGCCATTTCCTTCTCCAGCCCTTTAAAGCCAACCAGCTATTTCAAATTCCAGCTCTGTCATTTCCTTTATGATAATAAGAAAGTCACTTAAAATATTTTCTAGTTCAGTGTCTTGATCTAAAACATGGCTTTGATGTTATTAGTTAATTCGAAAGGTGGTTACGAGGAATCAATGACAATACATGCAAGGTACTTAGAAAAGTACCTAGTGAACACTTATAAATGTTAGCGGTTATTATTACCTGGGACAGGGACAAAAATATTAATATGTGACTAGGCATGGTCTTTCCTAATCCCCTCCAGCTTGTCAGGTCAGCTCCAGGGTTTTCTCATGTTGCATTAAGTCTGAGTCTGGGTATAAGAAAATTCACCAGAGAACATTCAGACTATATCTCCCAGAGGAGGTTCTATATATGAAAAGAGTCATGGGTCCGGTGTGTGGGCTTGAGGGAAGATGGCTAAATTTATGAGCCTGATGGTATGTGTCAGCAGAAAAGGAAAAGAAAAGCCATTTAGAACTGAGATGGCAATATGAAGACAGAGGACACCAAGCAACTGCAGCATGAAATAGAATTAAAAAGAAGAGGTAGATTTAAGAACATGAACATGTTCATCTCATGTTCTTTGAGAATTACAATAAAGATAGGAATTAGTAGCTCAGACGGTAAAGAATCTGTCTGCAAGGCAGGATACCCGGGTTTGATCGCTAGGTCAGGAAGATTCCCTGGAGAAGAGAATGGGTATCCACTCCAGTATTCTTGCCTGGAGAATTCCATGGTCAGAGGAATCTGGCGGGCTAGAGTCCATGGGGTTGCAAAGAGTCAGATATGATGGAGCAACTAAACACTTTCACTTCCACAACAATTTTCAATTTTTTTGTAATTGCCTTGGACTGTTGGACATTGTTCCCTTGGATGTGAGGCTATACTGAGACTCAGCCTCCACAATACATGGGTGCAGATGAGTTAGAGAGACAGAGACACGTGCAGCCCACGGTTTCAGATTTACAAGGACAGACTATCACAAAGTGGTAAACATCACTGAGCAGAGCACACAGCTTTCAAAAGAAGCTAAAACACTCCCTAAGTGTATTCATTACAGCCCTTTAAAGAATACTTTAGCCACAGGTATCCAGAGCCATAAAAGCATGCATCCCCCTCGGTATAGTACTAATCCATCCTAAAGGGAAAAAAATGTTGTACCCAAGAAGATGCTCATGGCAACATTATTTATGTTAAAAAAAATGGAAACAATCAACCAAAATAGAGTGCATTGATTTAATAGAATAATATGACTTGGTTTAAAATGGTACTGTTGAAACTTAGAAAATTTTTTAAAAGCCCAGAATACTGATGCTGATCCTGGAACTGTCTGCTTCCAACTTCAAGGGCACAGAAAATAGCACTGTCCTTCGAATTATGGACTATAGCCCTGCTTGCTGATTCTTTCTGGCTAACTCAGGCTTCTCCAGGCTTTCAAAACTCCTTTATTTTCCTCAGATGAAATGACTTTAGGAAATTATACCCAACGAACCTAGTATCTGCAACTGCCCTTCCAGTTTAAAGAGATCTGGACATGGCCCCCCTCTTTTCTCCTTAGTTCTAGAACAAGAATAACAAGTAAAAGCTTTTGCATTTATTCTTCTGACTTTGAAGCTTTTCAAGTTTCACCTTCTCTGATGATTGGATTCAGAGGGTTAATAAAGCCTCTGATAACACATTGCTTTAAATAACAGTCCCAGCATGCCTGGAACAGTAAGTAGTGTCCTGGGAAGAAGGCTCTTGCTGAGAACCTGTGATCTCTGCCATATTACCTGTAGAATCAGACCTGGTTTTTTATTTAAGGAACTTGCAAAAAAGGAGAAAAACATAGCATGTGAATGCCATTTATTCCTTCACTGTTTCTTTCCACAAATGAGCATCAGAGACGTGCCTGCCAGAGACTATCGGGGGTACAGATTATGTCCCAGTCCCAAGTTGCCAAAGATGCACAGAACAGGGAATTCTCATAAAATGTGATGGGGGCCTTGAGAGAGGAAGTGTGGGGAGCCTGAGGAGACACAACTAACCCAGCTGCAGGAAGGCAGGAAAGTGACAGTAACATCCTCCCTTAACTCAGTCCTGAAGATTTCAGATCAATCATGTAGGGAAAATGGAGAAACAGACCCAACATTCGGACTCTCTACTCAATACTCAGACTCTGTTTCTAAGCCATATTCTTTCACTGTCCTGTCCTTAGGGCAAGTGAACATCCTCCTGAACAGTGCCTCCAACTCTCCCTTCAAAAGTAGACGCCATGAATAATCTGAAGAGCAGTCTCCTCAGCAAACAGCAGGTGAGCTACTATCTACAGCCCACCGTGGGCCAGGCCCTCATCCAACGGCCAGTCCTGCCATTTTCATCTTCTCTGTCCTGGATGAAAATATTCCCTCTCTCCTTCCTGGTACGGTTTTAATTTAGCTCCGTGAATGACGGTGGAAGGAAGTAGTTTATTCTGGTGTTAAGTAGAAAGGAAGACATATTTTGTTATTTTTTTAGAGTGGCAAAGGGCATGCTGAATCATCTTTTGCCTGGCATCATGTAGACAACACGCTATTTTTACAGAAAAGATGCGTCCTCCCTAATCCTGACGGTGTCCTGAGCAGCCTCGGTGTGACAAGCCTGAGGAACCACACACTGACACAGGCTCGTCCGTGTCCCACAGCAGATTATCAGGTGCCCCTCACCTCACACGGAAAACCACCAATGCTGTTTGTCTTCCTGAGGCTGAGGCGCGTCCAGCTTCATGGAGAATGGGAATTTGAGAAGAAAGGGAGTCAGCGCTGATCCACCTCCATCGTCATCCCATTAGTACAAAAACCATAGCCTTGAAATCTGATTTTAGCCTCTCCAGTAAAATTTCAGGAGAAAAAAGCAATTCTGAAACATGCCGAAGTTTGTAAAAGTTATCTACATCCCATAAATAGTACCAACTCGAGTGCCTGAATTCTTCCCCCAGGCAGAGGGGGTACAGGGGGAGTTTAGGGAGTCCCAAGATGGACTTCCCTGGTGGCTGAGAGGGTAAAGCGTCTGCCTGCAATGCAGGAGACCCAGGTTCGATCCCTGGGTCGGGAAGATCCCCTGGAGAAGGGCAACCCACTCCAGTATTCTTGCCTGGAGAATCCCACGGACGGAGGAGCCTGGGAGGCTACAGTCCACCGGGTTGCAAACAGTTGGACACGACTGAGTGACTTCACTTTCACTTTCAAGACGGGCAACAGAGAGAAAAGACAGGGCTGAGGATACAGGGAAACAAAGAATCCAGCCATAGACACCTGGTACTGATGAGCCTATTTGCAGGGCAGCAATGGAGATGTAGACATAACGAACATGCGGACACAATGGGGAGAAAAGAGGGACACACTGAGGGAGTGGCGCGAGGTATATACACACTGCCCTGCGTACACCGGATGCTGGGGGGAAGGGGCTGTAGAGCGTAAACCGGATGCCCGTGGGAAGGGGCTGTAGAGCGCAGCTTGCTCAGCTCGGTGCTCTGTGATGACCCAGGGGGCGGGGTGGGGGCGCCGGAAGGAGGCTCAAGAGGGAGGGGATATAGTTATATACACTTATAGCTATGCAGCAGAAACTTAACACAACATTGTAAAGCAATTATCACTCACTTAAAAGAAAAAAAAATAAAGAACGCAGCCAACCATCAGATGCAAAGAGCTTGATAAAAGGGAGATGCAGTTAGCGAATAAGAGAGAACCAAGGATAATGGAGCAAACGCGGAGGTGCTCATTACAGGGTGGCTGTGAGGCAGGCAGGAGCCGGGGAGGACCCAGAGCCATTTCAGAAGGCATAGGCAATGCAGCTAAAACCCTGGCTACGCTCCTCCCAACAGCTCCCTGCCCACCATCCAGGGCAAAAAGGGTCTCTTGAAGAGGCAGTCCGCTTGAAAGTCCCTCAGGAAGATGTCTCACTGGGGTCTTGTGTCACTTGTCAAAAATTCCTGCAGCGCTAGTTTTGGCTCTGATGTGGAGTAAATCTTTGCTTGAGCACCAGCTGAACTAGCAGCCTCATTTATGGGCCATGTGGGATGAAAAGTGTGTTATTAAACCTCTACGTGGCAAGATGCTCACATCATGTAAGTCATGTGAGAGGCGAAGCCCTCTGAGCAAAGAAAATGGGTGGTGACCTCCTGATGAAAGGGCTGGTAGAGATGCTGGTGTTGTTTGGGGAGTTTTTTAAATTATTTGCTAATTTACTTTCTTTTTGTTTGTGCCGGGTCTTATGTTTCTGTGCACAGCCTTTCTCTAGCTGTGGGACGAAGGGCTGCTCTCTACTTGCGGTGTGCGTGGCTTCTCTTGTTTCGGTGCATGGGCTCTAGGCACAGAGATCCAGAAGAGGCAGCTCACAGGCCCTGATGCAGCTCTTCATCAGGGGCTTAGCTGTTCTAAGGCAACTAAGGCCTAGACCAGATGGAATCTTCCCGGACCTGAGATCGAACCCAGGTCCCCTGCATTGGCAGATGGATTCCTACACACTGTACCACCAGGGAAGACCAAAATTGCTGGTGTTATTCAAATGTCCAGTGGGCTTGTTCTCTTTCTCCCCCTCTTCCTCCTTCCCTCCCTCGATCCTAATCACAGAGAACTCAATTATGATAAGAGACTGTATGTCACTTTCTCCCAAGGTTAAGTGAATTCATGCATTTCCATTATTAAGCTAACACCTCCTATCTATAAAGGAAGAAAATATAAACTGCTTCAAAAATATTAAAACATATAAGGACACTGAATGCATTATGGGTTGATAAAGAACATCAAACTCTCAAGGAGATCTTCCCTCCACTTTGTGATTGACAGGAAAGACTCTACACCATAATAAAACAAATGGCCAACATCCTAGCCTTGCCACTTGCCAGCTGGTGCAACTTAGGCAAGGTAACTAACAACTGTGCCTAAGTTGTGAGCAGGATTAATAATAGATTGTTGCGAGGATTAAAGAGTTAAAACACATGAAGCCCTTGGAGCAGCTCCTGGCACAGGGTCACTGCCTTGCACACCTTGCACACCTTCTGGGTGACATCCACAAGGTTGTTTATGAGGCAGGGGCCCCCAGGAGCTGCGCAATGCACAGCCCATGCCCAGGCCTGCTCATTCAGTATTTGCTATTCTTCTCAATATTGGGTTTTCACTATGAACTGAATAATGTGCCAAGCAATTTTCAAGGATTTTCTTGCTGAGTCTTCAGAATAACCCTATAAGGTGTGCTCAGTTGCTAAGTCCCGTCTGATTCTTTGTGAGCCCATGGACTGCATCAGGCTAGGCTCCTTTGTCCAAGGAATTTTCCAGGCAAGAATGCTGGAGTGTGTTGCCACTTCCTATTCCAGGGGATCTTCCTGATCCAGGGATTGAACCAAAGCCTACTGTGTCTCCTGCATTGCAGGCAGATTCTTTACTGCTAAGTCACCAAAGAATCCCACAAACTAAGGTGTGTGTGTGTGTGTGTGTGTGTGTTAGTTGCTCCGTTATGTCCAACTCTTTGCAACCCTATGGACCGTAGCCCACCAGGCTTCTCTGTCCATGGGATTCTCCAGGCAAATACTGGAGTGGGTTGCCATGCTCTCTCCAAGGGATACTCCTGACTCAGGGATCAAACCCGGGTCATCCTCACTGGAGGCAGATTTTTTACCATCTGAGCCAACAGGAGCCCATAAGCTAGAAGTATCAGGATTCAAATCCTAGGGGACTAACTAGAACCCAGGCTCTCTGACCACACCTCCTGGCCAGGCAGGGAAGGGGCCAGGTCGTTCTTAGATTAAATCTGCTAGTTTATGCATTCTCTACAAATATACTCTACAGGGGAAACATGCTAAATCACTCCCTTCATCTCCAGAATGTGCAGTACAGGCAACATTAGCTCCTGCCACCACCTTTCCCCCATGCTGTGGATTGGACTGACATACCCGAAATTAACAAGGATCACTTGTCCAGAAATGACAAAGATTTTTCTATGTCCACAGCTCCTAACAAGGGCACATGCCGTTAGTTAAATAAGCAAACCATTATGTTGATAATAATAGAAAGGTCAACACAGATATATCTGCTAATCGGCTGATATGCCTCTGTCCCAGCAAACTGGAGGCAATTTCACTGCACAGGGAAGATGACAATTTCAGGTGTCAGCTTTGTGGACTCTTGCTGTCCAAGAAGTAACACTGGTGAGGATGCTCTTTTAAACCAGCAAGTTCCAATGATGCAATCAAAGAGAAGCAGGGCTGACAGTTCAGGATGGAGGAGGCATGGGTGAAGTGCCAACCAGCGCTCCTGGTCTCGCCACTGTCCTCCCCTCTCCTGACTATCAGCTCTTCACGGCATTTGGCTGCCTGTTGCACTGGGGACAATCTGCATTTTCACGGCTAAAAGGATAGACTTCTTGAGGATGCAAATGGGCTTGGAATCAGTCCAACTGGGTTGAAATCTTGGCTCTACCGCCTCCCACTCTGTGACCTGCCAACACCCCAAGAGTCTTCTGAGCCTCGGTTTCCTCATCTGTACATTTGGAACATAAATAATATCTATTTAATGGGGCAGGTTGAAG